>NC_135896.1:91672593-92138747 GCF_964194155.1 Cetorhinus maximus
GTTTCAGCTTCTCACCTCAAAACATTTCTAAAGAATGTTTCATCTGTTTGTTTAATATCTTGCTGGCGTGTGGTTTTGGATGTTCTTCACCAATATTATACGACTAGACTGAGGCTAGTCTTGGCTTTTAAAGTTTATACTTTCCCCCTAGAGAAGATACCACCAGCAGTTGACTTGGCTTCTTCCACCCAATAGTTAACAAAGCCAACATGTCCAAACTAGATTTCAGGACAGGCAGCAACTATTCTTTATATAACATCTTTAAAAATGGATTTTTCTTTATTCTATCATGGGACATGGGCGTTGCTGGCAAGGCCAGCATTTGTTGCCCATCCCTAATAGCCCTTGAACTGAATGGCTTGCTAGGCCATTTCAGAGGGCAGTTAAGAGTCAACCACATTGCTGTGGGCCTGGAGTCACATGTAGGCCAGACCGGATAAGAATGGCAGATTTCCTTCCCTAAATTCTAAATTCTAAATTCCCTAAGTTCTAAATTGGGGGAAGGCCGATTTTAATAAGATCAGATATGATTTGGCCAGAGTGGACTGGGAGCAGCTACTTTTAGGGAAATCTGCATCAGAGCAATGGGACTCATTCAGGAAGGAAATAGGGAGAGTACAGGGCCAACATATTTCAGTAAAGACAAAGGGTGGGACCAACAAATCCAGGGAACCCTGGAAATCGAGGGATATACAGGATTGGATAAAGAGAAAAGGGGGGGCTTATGGCAGATAACGAGGGCTCAAAACAGCGGAAGCCCAAGAGGAGTATAGAATGTGTAGGGGGGGAACTTAAAAAGGAAATTAGGAGAGCAAAAAGGGGACATGAAAAAACATTGGCAGGTAAAATAAAGGAAAACCCAAAGTTATTTTACAAGTACATTAAGGGCAACATTTTCCCCCCCCCCGTTGGGGGTGAAGTGGGGGAGCGGGCAGGCGGGTTCCCAATTGGCGCCCCAGGTTGGGGGCGCGCTGCCATTTTATGTGAGTGGGCCAATTAAGGCCCACCCAGCGTGAAGTCCACCAGGAAGCGTTATGCGCTCCCTGTGCATGTCTGACCAATTTAATTGAATTTTTTGAAGAGGTGACAAGGTGTATAGATGAGGGCAATGCAATTGACGTAGTCTACTTGGACTTCAGCAAGGCTTTTGATAAGGTCCCACATGGGAAACTGATAACGAAGGTAAGAGCCCATGGGATCCAAGGCAATTTGGCAAATTGGATCCAGAATTGGCTGAGTGGCGGGAAGCAGAGGGTGATGGTCGAGGGGTGTTTTTGTGACTGGATGCCTGTGTCCTGTGGGGTTCCACAGGGATTGGTGTTGGGTCCCTTGCTGTTTGTGATATATATAAACAATTTAGAGTTGAATGGAGAAGGGCTGATCAGTAAGTTCGTGGATGACACGAAAATTGGTGGGATGGTAAATAGTGAGGAGGATAGCCTTAGATTACAGGAGGATATAGACGGACTGGTCAGATGGGCTGATCAGATGGCAAATGGAATTTAATCCAGATAAGTGTGAGATGATGCACTTGGGCAGGACAAACAAGGTACGGGAATACACGATGAATGGTAGGGCCCTGGGAAGTACCAAGGATCAGAGGGCCCTTGGTGTGCATGTCCACTGGTCCCTTTAGCTAGTGGGACATGTCAATGAGGGTGTTAAGGAGGCATATGGGATACTTGCCTTTATTAGTTGAGGCATAGAGTATAAGAGCAGGGCAGTTATACTGGAACGGTATAAAAGTGGTTAGGCCACAGCTCGAGTATTACATGCAGTGCTGGAATCCGCATTATAGGAAGGATGTGATTGCATCAGAGAGAATGCAGAGGAGATTTACCAGGATGTTGCCTGGGCTGGAGAGTTTTAGTTATGAGGAGAGATTGGATAGACTGGGGTTATTTTCCCTGGAGCAGAGGAGATTGAGGGGGACATGATTGAGGTGTATAAAATTATGAGGGGCATAGATAGGGTTGACAGGAAGGAACTTTTCCCCTTGGTGGAGGGATCAATAACCAGGGGGCATAGATTTCATATGAGGGGCAGGAGATTTAGAGGGGATGTGAGGAAGAATTTTTTCACCCAGAGGGTGGTGGGAATCTGGAACTCACTGCCTGAAAGGGTGGTAGAGGCAGAAACCCTCATAACATTTAAGAAGTATTTGGATGTGCACTTGCAATGCCATGGCACACAAGGCTATGGGCCTAGTGCTGGAAAATGGGATTAGAATAGTTAGGTACTTGTTTGACTGGCGCAGACTCAATAGGCCAAAGGGCCTTTTTCTGTGTTGTAGACCTCTATGCTTCTATGGCTCTAAAGGGAATTAGTAAACAAATGGGTTTTTACAACAATCTACGATAATTTCATGGTCATCATGGGCAGGATTTTATGTGACCCACCAGGCATCTCTTTGGCTGGAGAGCACATAAAACCGGGTGGGTTCCCAGCTCACCACCTTCCCTCCGCACCTCAAGCTCACCCCCATAAAACAGTAGACAGGTGGGCACCGAAATTGGCAGCCCACCATGTTTAACAAAATAATTAAGGGCCAATTGAACTTGTTAATAATCTCAATTGATGCATATAACATGCTACCCATGCCACAACATGGTTGACATGGAAAGGTGGGTGGGAGTGAGCAGGCCATTTATAAAAAAAAATTTTTAAAGGCGGGAAGGAAGGGTGGGTACTACCTTCAAGGGATGCCTTTGCACATCGGGGCATTACTCAATGATAATACCCTCCCCTTCCTACCCACCTGCTCTCCAAAACCCACCACCACTCCCCCCCGCACCATCGCCACCCCGTCCCCCAACCAAGCTGGCCAAACCCTCCCGGCCAATACCCCGGAATTACCTCACTCTGGTATCCATTGGGCCTTCATCTTGGGACTATTTGCAGCCCCAGCAGCACCCACTGCTGAACACTTTATGCTGCCGGGACTGCTGGAATTGCTGGCCAACTAATTGGCTGGCAGCTCCCGAGGGTGGGACTTCCAACCAAGTGAGGAGCGGGAGTCTCACTGTCAGCCAACTTATCCTGCCCCCAGTGCAATATGGCTACATGGTGAGCTTGCACACAGTGGGTTGGCTTCAGCCGACTTTTCTTCCGGAAGGGGGTGATGGGGGGTGGGTGGGGGAGGGGGAGGGGGTGCGAGTTGTCCGCGCCCACCCCCTCCCTTACCTATAAAATGAAGCCCTATTACTGAAACTAGCTTCCAATTCTAGATTTATTAATTGAATTTAAATTCCACCAGCTGCCGTGGTGGGATTTGAACCCATGTCCCCAGAGCGTTAGCCTGGGTCTCTGGCTTAACTAGTCCAATGACATCACCATGATGCTACCATCTGCCCCATCTCAATGAAATCGATGTCTTAAAAACCCTCCATCAGGGGATATATTAAAAGTGATGGGTAGCATTATAGTCGGGGAGTTAGAAGGAGAGGTGTCCGAAACTTCATTCAATAAGATTGGTTTTAAATGTATAAAGGTGTGCAGGGATACAAGGACAGTGTTACAGAGAGGAAGGCTGAGCTGGTTGAAGACCTTGCCACAAGTGATGGAACGAAAAAAACCAAGATGCTCAGAAGATGAGCATCGGCAAACTGACGAGTGTGGATGGGGATGTAAAACTGGAGGAACCTGCAGGGTGCAGTGAGGCAGGGGTTAATCTGAAGATAGAGACTAGGGTTTTACATTCAAGACATTAAGGGCAGAGAGCCAATGTGGCTGCTGATGTCAAGGAAATGGCCCTTATTGCAGGGCAGGACATACCAACTGCATTCCCGATGAATTGGTGTTTATGGAGGGTGGATGACACAAAGTAAGGAGGGCATCAGAGAAAGAGAGTCTACTGGTGACAAAACTCAGAAATGAGGAGTTTGTCAACAAGGGACCTGTGTTATTAGCTAATTAACCGCTCTGCACTAAACTTGATTTCTCACAATCCCGTCACTCAAATTTTTCATTTCAAGTTTTGATGTTTTGAAGTTCCTACTGGTCAAACAGTAAATGTTTGGAATGGAAATAGTGTTGCATATTTTATATATCTCAGAATTATGGAGAGGTGACACTAGTGTCTAAGTGTGCAACAGGTTTATTTCCAAGAGTTTTAAAATATCTCTGCAATCACAAAATGTCGGCACTCATGATTACAGCTCAGCTTCTAGTAGCTTCTGTGGTGTCTGTTTACTTTGCTCTGTGTCCATCCACACGCAGGCTTAACCAATGTAAGACAGTGAGCGTAGATCAGTTACCAGACTCATGATCAAACACAGCACAACTGAACACTTCAAATAAAAGCAGCAACTTGTATTTATATTGGACCTTTAACATAAAGGGAATCCCAAGGCACCCATCACAGTTTTCAGGTTTTATGTTTCTTGGATTTAGCAACACTGGCCATTCCTGTAAGCAAGCCTCATCTCCTCTTGTCACCTATAATCCAAATTTTCTACCTGTATACCGGTTAGTGAAATATGACATGTGCCACCATGTGAATGCCCCTCAGTTTATGGAAGACAGACTGAAAAAAAGGAAATATTTGCATTTATAACTCCATTCACAACTTCAGGATGGCCCACAGTATCACAGTATCATTACAGTGCAGAAGGAGGCATCTGGCCCATCGAGTCTGCACTGGCTCTCTGAGAGAGCATTCCACCTAATCCCGCTTCCCTACCTTATCCCCGTAACCTTGTACGTTCTCTCTTTTCGGGTAGCAATCCAATTTTGAATACCTCGATCGAACCTGCCTCCACCACCCACTCAGGAAGGTCGTTCCAGACTCCAACCACCCTCTGGGTGAAAAGTTTTTTCCTCATATCACTTTTACTCCTTTTGCCAATTATTTTGAATCTGTGCCCTCTAGTTCATGATGTTCTCTTGAGTGGGAACAGTTTCTTACTATTTACCCTGTCCAGACCCCTCGGGATCTTGAATACCTCTATCAAGTCTCCTTTCAGCCTTCTTTTCTCCAAGGGAAACAGTCTCAACCTCTCCAATCTAACCTCATAGCTATAATTCTTCACCCCGGGAATCATTCTTGTAAATTTCCTCTGTACTCTCTCCAATGCCTTCACATCCTTCCTCAGGTATGGCACCCAGAACTGGGTGCACTACTGCAGATGAGGCCTAACTAGTGTCTTATATAAGTTCAACATGGCCTCCTTGCTCTGGTACTCAATGTCCCTATTAATAAAGCCTAAGATACTATATGCTTTATTAACTGCTCTCAACATTCCCTGCCATCTTCAATGACCTATGTATGTATACACTGAGGTCCCTCTGTTTCTGCACCTCCTTTAGAGGTTCTCCCTTAATTTTATATTGTTTCACCATAGTTTTCCTGTCAAAATGAATCACCTCACACTTCTCTGCATTGAACCTCATCTGCCACTTGTCTGTCCAATCCACCAACATGTCTATGTCCTTTTGAAGTTCAAGTCTATCCCCATCATAGTTGACAATATTTCCGATCTTCGTATCACCTGCAAATTTTGAAATCATCCCCTGCACACCACAGTCTAGGTCATTAATATATATCAGGAAGAGCAAGGGTCCCAACATTGACCCCTGGGGAACTCCACTACAAACCATCCTCCAATCTAAAACACAATAATTTATCACTACTCTCTGTTTCCTCTCATTCAGCTAATTTCTTATCCAAGTGCCTACTTTCCCTCTTATTCCGTGACCTAGAGTTTTACTCACAAGTCTGTTATGTAGCACTGTATCAAATGCCTTTTGAAAATCCATATACACATCAACAGCATCGCCTTTTTCAACCTTCTCTGTTACCTCCTCAAAAAACTCCAGCAAGTTAGTTAAACATGATTTTCCCTTAATGAATCCATGCTGGCTTTCCATAATTATCCTGCACTTGTCTAAGAGACTATTAATTTTATCCCGTACTATAATTTCCAGACCCAAAGCACTTTCTGGCCAATTATGTGCTATTGAAGTATGATAACTGTTGTAATTTAGGAAGCAAGGCAGCCAATTCATGCACAGCAAGCTCCCACAAGCTGTACTCTGATACTGGCCAGATAATCTGCTTTTGTGATGTTGATTGAAAAATAAATATTGGCCAGGTGGTAACTCCCTTGACCTCCTTCAAAATAGCATCATGGGATCACATACGTCTACTTCAGAGAGCAGGTGAGGCCTCGGTTTAATGTCTCAGCCAAGAGCAAATGCCTCCAACAGTGCAACACTCCCTCAGTCCCACACTATAGTGCCAGTCTTGGATTTCTTTGCTCAGGGTCTGGATTTTATTCTCTCCGCTCAGCAGGTGTGAAGGTGGGGGCAGCATGTAAAACCCGGTGAACTCCATGCCCATCACCTACCCGCTTCCGCAATTATACATGTGGTGGAGGGGTTATCAGGCGGCTGACCCACCCTTAGTCCATTTGGGGCCTTCAAATGGCCACCTAAGGGCCACTTCCCACTGCTGTGGGTATTTTACCCACGGCTGGGTTAGGCCCACACTATGAGTGAAGCCTGGCCGTTCTCCAAGGTCATCTCTCTCTGTTTACCCTCTCGCCCTGGCCTGCCAATCCCAGTCCCCACCACCCCCCTCAGCTCCTACGCTGGGGCCTGCCAGCCTCGCCCCAGTGATAAACCTTCCTTATCTGGCATCTGGCTCCCTCGATGCCCAGGCCAGGACTTTGGAGGTGAGAATTTGGGAGTGGGGACAAATACCCAGACTTTTTAGCCAGGGTTGGCGGGGAGCCCTGTTAAATCCAGCCCCCGGTATCTGAAATGGGACTTGAACTTACAATGTTCTAATTTGAATGCTACCAACTGAGTCCCAAAAGCACTTTATCAAGACACGCTACAGCTTTGGACCATTAGCTATTTTATTTACATAAAATACATGAATAGTATATGGTTTACATGATGGGAACAATCAACTTCCTTATGTGCCTGTTTAAACCAAACACTGTGAACAATAGTAAAGCATAACCCATTGTCTTCTTAAGCATGTGTTCAATTTCTCCAGCAAAACTAGTTCAGACTATTCAAACACAAACAGCTCGTTGTCTGTGAAAGTGAGTATAAAGAGGGTCACACACAGAGGGAGTGAGAAAGAGGGAAAGAGAGACAGAGACAAAAGAGAGAGAGAGAGAGGCACGCACACACACACAGATCAACACACTCTATGAATTATTCTTCCTTGTCAATAAAATTAGGGATCAGATCACTAAACTGTCGATCACATACCTTTTCGTAAATGTTTATCATTTAGAGTGTGAATAGTCGCCTCCCCAGCACCTGGTTTTGGCTAAGCCTCTTTACTGTCTGAATAAAATGGAACGATACCTGAAACTTCAGCTTTTGCAGGGAATAAACTTCTCACAAAAGCCAAAATGTTGGCAATTGTACACAATGATCCTCCTTCTGAATAGGTATTTAACACTTGCAATTGCTATTGTCGAGGCTAATCCCAGGCTGCTGATTCTGTTGAAAAAAATGCTGAATCCAGAATTACAAAAATATTACAAGTTTAGATAATCCAGGCAAAATCCAATTTTGCTGCAGTGTTGCACGGATTGAGCACGTGATGCTTAAGCTCAAGGTCATTCATATGGCATTTGAATTTCTCTCTTATAGTATGCTTAAATTTACCCAACTGCTTGAGTAAACAGACATTTTAATTTTGTCCTAATACAATCCCCAACCTATGGTTGTATAATAGCCCCACCAGACCTGGCCAGAATGGAGATGGTTAGGTAATTTCCCCGTCAATCACGCCTGGAGACCTCACTTGTCTATGTGGCTGCCATTGATTTTAAACACCTCATTTATCTAAAACTACACTCCACTCACTGCATTTTACTAGAGGAATTATTTTGGTTTCATTAGGGTTACGTTGCTGCCGCGTTGGTTGTGAGTCCCGTTAGCTGCAGTTCACAAAGACTTACTTTTGAAAGGCTCCCTAGGCTGTTTGCTGTGGTCCATTGTTCAAACAAACTCTGTTGTAAACTACACCGTTGCTCGAGCCTCCCTGCCTTGCCTCTAATTCATTGGCTGACCCCAGAGCCCTAAACACAACATCTAGGGGCAAATTCTCACTGCAGTACCGAGGAAATGCTTTTGGATGAGACTGTACACCAAGGCCTTATCTGGTCTCTGAGGTAGAAGATCCCATGGCACTATTTTGAAGGAGAGCAAAGGAATTCTTTCTGGTGCCCTGGCCAGTATTTATTCCTCAATCAACATCACAAACAAATTAATTAACCATCCATTATTAATTGAATTGCCTTTTAGGATCTTCCTGTGCAAATTGTTTGATGTATTTATTACATTTACAACATTCTAAAGGTTTCTTATCAGCTGTAAAGTGGTTTAGGGTGCCCTTTATGTAGTATAAAGGTATCTGGCATGGCAAGGGTTAATGCGGATCTGGGAAACAGTACTGCCACAGTATGTTGTAAAAAGACATTTGACCTGACACTAGAGTCAGTGGTGGACTGGACAGAGACCTGTGTAGAAGCAAGCATGGAGCTCGCTCATAGCTTGGGCTATGCCCTGTATATATGTACATAGTCATGTGTTATCAATAAACACTTAACGTTCAACCAGACAAGACTCAGAACTTCTTCGTGAGACCTACTGAACATACAACATACAACACTGAAGTCATGAAAGATGATGTATAAATGTTAATTCTTCTTTGACTGAAATGGAAATAAAAATCAAAAGGAAGTAAGGAAGTAAAATAGGATGTTGATTCGCTATAACTAATTTGTTGAAAAGAGAGACATGTTGCCAAAACTTTACGACTTGCACTCATCAGGACAAATGCAAAAATGCCAAATTTCCAATGTCCCTTTGGTTGTTTGTAATAGGCAGAGTTATCTATTGTAACTCTGTTACTCAACCAGAGTTGTAACTGTACTCAACCAGCCTGCACTTGCAAAACCCAAAACAAAACATCTGCTGTTAGAGATGATTAGGCAGAACTTGCTGAACAATCCTGAATGCACTAACAGCTCCAGCTACATTGAAAACAAATTTAAAATAATCAGTCATCCTCATAACATGGCTCATATACACCTGCTAAAAGCGACATATATTTATACACAGGGACCTGTTCTCTGTAAACAAAGGAATAGTTGAAGCTTAGCACCTTTTTTGAATTATCTGAGAACTTGGGGACCCCCAAGTTTCCAGTTGCTTTCTCTATGGCAATGCCTCAACAAATCAGAGTCAACTTGCCAACCAATCAGCACCTTTTCTCCTATAGTATAAATTGTTGTGATGGTTTGAAATTTTGCATTCTTGCATTTGTCCTGATGAGTGCAAAATGAAAAGCTTCAGCAATATGTCTCTCTTTTCAGCTATGTTCATAATTAATCTTACAGTATCACACAAAATCGAAATCTACCCCTTTCCTTGTTTGAAAACAGTGCAAAAATAGTCCATTCCATCCATGTACTGCCAAAATCCAGGTAGGAGTCCCCTTCTCAAAATTCATAAGCATTTTATTTCTCCAAAATAGAAAATAATAGTCCATGACATCTGTTCCATCTTTTTCTTGATGGTATTATTCTGCCACTCACACATCAGCGCAGCCTTCGGAAATATTGTCTGAGTTTCTGCACATACAGACATTGCAAAACTGCACTGTTTTGCTAGTGGAAAGACGGGAGAGATTAAGTTAGGTTTGGCAGTGAAAGTGGCGCTAAATCAAGTATGATGAACAAATAAAAAATATTGGCACTATCAGAGGAAATGCATCTTATTACCATGTCAATACACAGAGGAGAGAATGTTCCCCTAGTCCGGAAATGTAATGTCTATATTTATTAATACTTCTGATACATTCCATTCCTCAACTGAACTCCACTGTGACAGCAAAGGCAGGGAAATACTGTGTTTAATGAAAAAATAGGAAAATGTCTTTTTCTTGTCCATAATTAGCAATATCATATCCACAAAATTCAAAGCTGTGCATTTCTGTGATTCCAGTGATTGCAGCCCCTTGACAGTTCAATGGCTGGGTCATGGTTTTTATATGTGTGCGAATGGGACAAGAGCCCCTGAACACACATATACAACAGTGGAAACAAGATGAAGCAGGTAGGTGAATTGTCTTGCATGCCAGGCTCATAGCAGTCAGATCTCATAGTCTCACAGCCTCAAATACATTCAATTCGTCAATGGAAACATCCCGGACACAAAGAAAATTTAAGAACGTCTTTGAGCCTGAGTTTGTTAAAATCTGTCCGACCTGTTGCACTGGATCTTCTACGTCAACTCTGAATACGAATGGAAAGAGTGAAGAGATTCATCGAAAAGTAAACATTGTGGGCTGGATTTTTGTGGAGTCAAGGAGTCTCCGCGGAACTTTAAACATGGTGGCCAGAACCTGATTGCAGGATTCCTGACCCCATTCCCGGGGTTTCCGATTTTTAACAGGGCTTATTAAGGGTGCAAGCTGGTTTGGGTCGTGAGCCCGCATCTGGCACTCGCAACCTGGTTGGCTCCTTTGTGGGGAAAATCATGTCCTAGTCCTTCGTAATTTTCATGGAGGCATTGGGCCAGCTTTAATTTCAGAGTCATGGTTCACAGCACCTCAGTATTGTCGTGAGCCATAGTCTGCATGAGAAAACCTTTTGAAACGTAAGTTCAAAAGTCCTCCTCATGCCCCGCCCCCTCCATGCCAAGGTATGTCTCCGGCCCACTACCTATGACCACTCATGCTCCCTATGCCAAGGTATGCTGCCCCAACCACTCCCTGTGGGCCCTCATGCCCCATGCCAAGTTATGCCTCCAACCCCCCATGGCTCCTCATGCCCAAAGCCAAGGTATACCCTGCACTTACCGACTATGGCCCCTCATGCCCCCCATGACAAGCTCTGGCATTTCCATGCCCATTCATCTACTATACACTGTATGGAAACAATTAACCCTATAGTGACAATAGGATGTGAAAAGCTTTAAAAAACTGTCATTCATTAATACCTTTCCACTTTCTTAAAAAAGATCTCCTTTTCACTACAGGCCAATATAAGTGTTAATCATCCAGACCCTGCAAGCACTAGAAACCTCTTTGCCTTTTGTAAACATTGTGCAATTGACAGCATAGATCAGAGAGCTGGAGCTGTCAATCAAGCAATGGTTTCCCTGCGGCTCAGGCATTTCAGTACTGTCTGGGCTCACACCCAGGAATGCATAATAAGGCTTTGCTGAGAGCCCAGAAATGGAGGGCATGAGTGGTCATAGGAAGTGGGTGGAGGACATGAGGTAGCACGAATAGGGTATGGGGAGTATGTGGTGGGTGAGCAGTGTGAGGGGCGAGGGCTGGAGGGCCGTTCTTTTTTATTTCATTTGGGACAAAGTCCCACAGCTCTAAGGCAGGGCCTTTTAAACAGCCTGCTTCAGCACCCGGCAGCCTCTGTGACTACCTCCAAACTTTTTCCCAGGGCAGCTTGACCGGCTGCAGCCCACACCTGCCTCCCCTCCATCCCCCGAATAGAAACCCCGTCTTTTTCAGGCACGTTTTCCCGAAGCAGGGAGGCCGAGCTGAAAATTTTCCTGACTCCCACTTCCTGCTACGAGGGTGAAAATCCAGCCCGATGTTAATAAGTGGACAATGCTTGAAATGGACCTGCAACACCAAGTCAACAGGCGAGGATGTGTTTGACATGGTGGCTCCTCACATTGGCCTGGTGGAGCATAATCAATTTTCCCCTTGGTGCATTTAAGAGGGAATGAATTCTTCTGTGAGAATGTGACTGCACCATGATCTGTTGAGGGCCATGTCTTCCCAGGTGACAGAATAGATATTGCAAAATTTTAAGGTGGCTGTTGGTGTGTTTTTATAGAGCTTCATCTGCTCACCTCTATTACAATACCTGAATGGCTCTCAGAACTTTACAATCAAGCGTGTGAACGACTTGTCCAGACCAACGTGACTGGATCTTTTTAATCATGGCCTCAATTCCAGTTAAATTCCAATATCTGAGGACACCAGAGTTAGGCATCCACTCCTGCCAGTTGATGCCAGTAATATGTTGCAGACGGCACAAGCGGAAATGGTTAAGTTATTTGATGTGATGGTGGTACCAGATCCATGCCTTCAATCCATATAGTAGGATGGTGAGGACAACAGTTTGGTAGATAGCAACTTTGGTTGGCAGACACACCGTTGGTTCCTGCCAGGCTTTGTCAAAGGTGGAGCAGACCCTGCCAACTGGTGAGTGATGCCATTGATTTTGGTGTTCTGTGAAAGAATGTTACTTAGGTGACAGAATTTATCTGTAGCTGGTATTTTAATGACTGTAGCTACAGTGGGTATGATTGGATGACCAGGTTTGGACTAGATAATGCCTTCCATCTTTTTTTAACTTAATTGTAAGACCAAAATGGTGTGCCCTTTGAGCAAATCAGCTGATGAAGGTTAAATGTGCCACCATTGACTACAATTGGTGGCACCTCTATCATTTGAGCAATTGTAGCCAAATAACATTCAAAAATCTGCAAAGTATCTAAACTTTGACAAGAGTCTTGTATATTGCATCACAATTCACAGCATTATATGCCTTTGTCTTGCATACATTTTATTCTTTCATGGGATGTGGGCATCACTGGCAAGGCCAGCATTTGTTGCCCATTCCTTATTGCCTTTAAACTGAGTGGTTCAACCCTGAGGGCAGTTAAGAGTTAACCACATTAACTGTGGGTCTAGAGTCACATCTAGGCCCACAGTAGGGTTTTTACAACAATCACAGGTATTTTCAATTCCAGGTTTTATTAATCAAATTTAAATTCCACCAATTGCCATGGTGGGATTTGAACCTGAATCCCCAGAGCATTGGTCTGGATTTCTGGATTATTAGTCTAGTGACATTACCACTACACCACCATCTCCCCACAAGCTCCCTGATTTAGGATTAGTTAGAAAGTACATTTCAGAAAACAGGTCATTTGGTCCAAACAGCCCATTGTTATGCTCCAAACAAACCTCCTCTAAGCCCAATTTCATCTCATCCTATCAGCATAACCATCAATTCCTTTCTTCTTCGTGTTTTATCTAGCTTCCCTTAAATACATCTATTCTATTCAACTACTCCTTGGGGTAGCAAGTTCCACATTTGAACCTCTCTGGATAAAGAGGTTTCTCCTGAATTTCCTATTGGATCTCTTAGTAACTTATCTTTATGGCCCTCAGTTTTGGTCTCTCCCACAGCGGAAACATTTTCTCCAAGTCAATCCCATTAAACCCTTTCATACCTTAAAGACTTTGGCCAGAATTTTACATTCAGCGTGTGGGCATGCGCCTGACACACCTGAGCGTAATATGACGCGTGATGACGTTGGGTGTGCGTCCTGATGTCATCGTGAACTCGCGCGACATTTCGATCGGCGCGCGCGCGCTGGAGTCGGCTGCGCGCCCACCGATAATAGAAAGGCCTATTAAGGCCAATAACAAGGTAATTAAGTTGAATTTAACGCAGCTCGTCCAAACTAATGGTTGGCAGGCAGGTGAAAAGGCCAAGCGGCCTTTACACTTTTTAGGAAACCTCATCCACAAGCGGATGAGGTTTCCTAAAGCTTATATAAATTAAATAAAAACTTTCTTTTGCCATTAAAAACATGTCTCATCTCATGTGACACAGTCACATGAGGGGATATGCTTCATTAAATTTTAATGTCGTTATTAACTTTTTTAAAGAGCGCTTCAATCTCCCTGAGGCAGCTCCGTGCCTCAGGGAGATTGAAGCCCTCTTTCTCGCGCATGCACGAACTGAGCGCTAGGCCTGGCTCTCCCTCCTTCCCCTGCCTGCACAGGCGCTGCTGCTCACAATCTACGCAGGGCAAGCCTTAATTGGCCTGCCCGTGTGAAATCGCAGTGCGGAGCCAATCGCGGGTGGAGGTCGGCTTCCCAACCGCCTCCGCCCGCTCCCACTGAGCCTCCCTGAAGACTGAAAAATCCTGGCTTTTGTTAAGATCCCTCTCAACCTTCTTATTTCTGTGGAGAAGAGCCCCAGTCTGTTCAATATGTCCTGATAGGTATATCTTCTGAGTTTTGGCATCATCCTTGTAAATCTTGTCTGTACGCTCTCTAGTGTCTTCAAATTCATTTTATCATAGAGAGACCAGAAACTGTGCATAGTATTCCAAGTTTCAAGGTTCTATGCAATTATGATGTTACATCTCTGCTTTTCAATTCTATCCCTCTAGAAATGTGTTCCAATGACACTTATGCATTTTTTTGACCTTATGAACTTGCTTTACTCATAATGATTTGTGTATCTGTACCATAAGATCTCTTTGCTCCTCCATCCCATTTAGACTCTATTCCCCAAGGAGTATGTACCAAATGCACCACCTCAAACTTGTCCATATTGAAATTAATTTGCCATTTATATGCCTGTTTTACAAGTTCATTAATGTCTTGTATTTTCTTACAGTCCGCTGTGTGGTTAACTACATCCCCAAGTTCATATCATCCACAAATTTTGAAGTCATACTTCTGATTCCAGGGCCCAGATCGTTTATGTAAATGGTGAACAGCAGCTGGCCCCAGCGCCAATCCTTGTGGAACACTCCTTCTCAATCACTACTTTTAACCCCTGTTTTCTGGTATGGTTTCCTGGTCAAAAAAATAGCAGGCAGGGGTTCTGGTGCTCTTGCCCACAGCTTTCCTGGATTTGGAAGCTGAGAAGATCACAACAGATGTGCCACGACAGGACTGAAATCTGCACTAGCGTTGGGAGAATCTTTTCCATTGTTCACTGGGCAGAGCACTGATGCAGATGAGAATTTTGCTTGCGACTGGTGAAGCCAAACTCCGTGAAAACCATCAAAGTGTGAAAGTTCAACTTTTCACTTGCAGAGATCCACTGTGTAGGCTCCTATGAAATCTTGCAGCACTGTTCTGAGTTCCCAGCTTTTACTGTCGAAGGTTGGAGTTCTTAACTTGTGGCCCCTGTGCTTGTAGATGTCAGCAGGGAAACTATTCAAACAGCAAAATAAAAGCAAAATATTGTGGATCGTGGAACTTGGAACTAAAAACAGAAAGTGCTGGAAAAGCTCAGCAGGTCTGGCAGTATCTCTGGAGAGAGAAACAGAGTTAACGTTTCAAGTCCAATCTGATTCTTCTTTGGTACTATTCAAACAGACCAGATGCCAGCAATTAAAGCAGCAAACTCAAACTAAGCTTTAACCTATGAAGGATAAATGGTGGAAAATGAAGCTCGAGTTACTACAATCAGGCACTGACCAAAAGGACATGAAGCGCTTCTATGTCAAGCTAAAAGATGCACGGACTGAAAATACAAAGTTGCTAATTAACCAAGTGTAGTGTTTAATTGTTCTGTGTTTCATTATGTGAATCTGGTAACTGATTGATGCTCACTGTGTTTGATTGATTAAGCCTGGGTGCTGACTCAGAGCAAAGTAAACAGACACCACGGAAGCTACTAGAAGCTGAGCTGGGAGGATGGTGCAGGCACATTAAAGCATTGTATAAAAACTCTGTAAATATAGTTCCTGCACTTAGAAACTAGTGTCATCTCTGCATTGCTCTGAGGGAATTCAATTATATAAAATGTACAACATCGAGCAGAAATCATGTTACTCTGGGCCAACATTTCATCCAATTCCTCACCAGTCCTTCTGCAGTGTCTGACGATGTGCTAAATGAAGTATCGCAACTATGCATGAGCTTGCCATCCTCCCTCCCCAGCAATGGCTGAATTCCAAATTATGTTCTATCAAATGTCAGGTGGAAAAGCAAGTGGATTTGGATAGTTCAATTTCATTAGTGGGTTGTAGATTACTGATGAAAAAGAGGCCATATCCCATTTTTCATTAAAGAAAGAAATGAAACCTCCAAAAAGCTTTGAAAAAGAAAAGATTGCTCAAATGCACTGGATTTGCTCCTTTCAATGGACTAATCTCAATTTACATTTACTGGAACTGCCCTCCACTTAGTTAAAACTGCCGAGAAGTGGGTAACCAAGCTTCAAGTTGAAAATTCGGTGACATTTCTCCCTTACTGATCTTCCCCAAAGCAACTTCAGACCATGAAACAAATCTAGCTTTATGGTTTGATAATGATCATCCTTGTTAAATTTAATTACAACCTGAAACTATGCTCTTATAAACCTCACACACGGAACGTTGCAAGATATCTGTGTCTCAGCTGAAGTACTTGCCGGCAAAGCACTTCAAAAGGTCATTAACAGTTAAAAGAGACAGCTAAAATAAATATGATACTGCAACATACGGCTGGCACTATAGCATTACAATTTTTTGTACTGAGATATCAGGTTGTAGATCAACAATACTCTCACCTGTTAATCAACACTAATTGTACAAAACATTTCTCAGATCTCATGGAGACATTGGGCAGAATCTTATTCCACTTTAAAAATAGTCACTAACTGGGACCATTTCCAGGTCCCAACTGCACACTTGCTGGTGGTGTGTCCGCTGGTGCAATCTGATGGGAGGCAGCCTCCTAACTGGTCATCCAATTAAGGTCCGCAGGTAGGTTTTTCAGAGGGCAAGTAGCCTTGGTAGGGCAACTGGCAGAGGTGGGTGCTGCCACTATAAGGAGGGTGATGGTGAGGGTGCCTCCATCTTGAGATGTCTTCTGGAGACATTCACATTTTTACAAATAAACTCTGGCCACATCTGCCAGGCCAGCACGTTAGAGGGAGAACGCCTCCATAGGAATGGTCTGCAGCCACAGCACTGTGGCTCACTGGCCCCTGTGACTGCGGTGGGGTGGTGGGATGGGGGTGAGAAGAGGTGAGAGGGGAGGGATGGAGTGCCTAACACTCATGTACATAGCTAGGCTGATGTCCCAGCAAACAGAGGCAGGCCTTCTATCCTGCCTCCTTTGGCATCTGCCCACCTCCGTTCCCCCCTCGGACTTCCGGGAGCTGACTCCAGCCCATCCCCACCAGCCTGAAATGAAAATAGCATTGGTGGACATTGCCGGGCAAGAGGTGGGATCCCAAAGTCAGGAAATCTCCTGACTCGTGATTCCTGGCTCAAAATGGAAAATCAGGCCCATAGTGAGGATTATGTGAAGGTGTTGGCATAGTGCTATTGTCACTGGACTAGTAATCCAGAGACCCAGGGTAATGCTCTGGGGAACCCAGTTCGAATCCCACCACGGCAGGTGGTGAAATTTGAATTCTGGACTTTAAAAACAAACAAATGATAACCATGAAGCCATTATCAAGTGTTGTAAAAACTCATCTGGTTCACTAATGCCCTTTAGGGAAGGAAATCTGCTGTCCTTACCTGGTCTGGCCTACACATGTGACTCCAGACCCACAGCAATGTGGTTGGCTCTTAAATGCCCTCTGAAATGGTCTAGCTACCCACTCAGTTCTCAAGGGGAACTAGGGATGGGCATTAAATGCTGGCCTGGCCAGTGATGCCCACATCCCATGAACAAATAAAAAAAAAGATTCCATCACAATATTGACATCAATCTTGTAACTGTTGGAGAAGTTTTGAGGCTTATCGAGGTGTGCCGCTCTTTGAACATTACTGACTCTCTGTCCAGTTTTTGTAGCCATTTTGTTGAAATGGTTGGTTTAGATAAGCTTCCAGTGAATAGTGACACCCAGGATGTTAATGGTGGGCAGTGCTTGACAATGGTGGTGAATCAGAGAGGTTTTCAGAGCCTTTCCTTGCTGTAAATCATTAGCTTGCACTGATGTGGCATGGTGCTACCTGTCATTTGCCCAGATCCTGCTGTGGGCTGGCATAAGTTGCTTCATTATCAGAGGAATCCCTTAACACTACAAACTGCCCCACACCTTATGACAAACAGAAATTCATTGGTGAAGCAACGATGGTTGCATTGAAGTTCCCTGAGGAACACTTACTCCGTTTTCTTGGGACTGTGATGATTGATTGCCAAAAACCATAATGAAGGTGAACTTTTCCTCCACAGACCACTTCTGGTTTCCTTTAAAGCCTAAAAGTATTTGGCCTTTGTTTCAATTGAACAGAAAGCACCTGAACTTTTCCAACAGCAAATAATGCAAAGGAAAGGAATGGGATCACTGTGTTGCTTATGGGGTGCTGAGACCTTCACCCACCCATTGCAAGCTATGACATGGAATCAATAAATCCTTTCCACATTGGAATAAATTCTTCCTTATTTGGCAATGAAGTCTTGATAATAGCTTGGTTAGTAAGTTCTATAAAACGAAGGAGCAGCCAGTTCCCGTTGGCAGCTGGTAATGCTCCCATTTCTGAATGAGAAAGTTGTGAGTTTGGATCTACAGTGCATTGTCAAATGCATTGTCCTTTAGATTAGCTTTCTCCCAAAACTATGTCTTGTGTTCATGGCTGAGAGGCAGTTTCCATTCTGCAGAACAAACATCCAGGAGCCCAAATTGCACCATTGTGCAGCTCGCAATATGCATTAGAGCTTCTGATTTAATAATTAACCTCTGATCAAAATGCCCTAGTCAATGTAGAAAATATGGGATTCTCACCATGTCCTTTGGTCCTGTACAGGAATATATAAAATAACACGGTATCGCACCTATAAATAGGTAAATATATTGGACAAAGCGATGCAGCTTTTAATTTATATATATATTATGTATATAGTATGCTCATCTGCATTGTCAGATTTATTTACAAATTGAATGATGCCATAAGATACTGGAAATAGCACAAAACTCAAAAACAATGGAAGTAGAATTTGTCCACAAGGAATTGATTTCCTCTCTTTTTGGAATGCATAACGTGGATCTTGTCTAGGGTCTGATAAGCAATAGAACGATTACAATTACAGTCTTTCACAGACGCTCATAATGAAAAGTTGTTTGTGGCTGATGTGAATTTCCAGTTCACCCACAGAGTTCAGATTTTTCCGGAACTAATGCTGATTAAGCTGACTGCGACTATATTTCATAATGAAGCCATTTCCTTGAGGTAAACAGATGGGAAGTCAATACGTACAAAGTGAGATGATAATTATTGTGACCTGTTACTTCGCTTGATGGCTCAGCATTTGGAAAACTCTGAATCATCTATGCACTGTCTTGTCAAATCACATATATTTGCATTTTAAATAACCTATTCCAACTGCTAAGAAACTTTGAACTAAACAAGGTTTCCAAACAAAGCTTTTCTTCCAAAAATATACTTTATTCATAAAATTACATTACAAACTTTTTAACACAAAAATTATAAAAAGTCCCATTAAATTTGACTTGTCTCCATATAGTACGTTCCACTAGGTGCCTCTATACAAATGTAATTCTCTTGATATTTTCAATATATATTCCAGATCAGGCATACAACCTGGGGGCAAAACATTTCAAGATGGCAAATTACAAGAAGTGCAATAGAATTCAACATTCCCTATACAATGTGTTCCTCTCTGAGATGCCTCAATGCAATTTCAATACTCTTGTATTCATATTTGGTGTTCGGGCACAGCCCAAGAGGTTCTGCAAATTTTCCAGCTCCTCAGTGTGCTATGGCTGAAAGACCTTAGTCCCCATTGTACCTCTGCGTTGGCTGCCCCAAGCTTTAGTGTGTCCATCAGCACGTAGTCCTGGACCTTGGAATGTGCCAGTCGGCAACACTTGGTCTAGGATAACTCTCTGCACTGGAAGACCAGCAAAATTTTGGCAGGCCTAAGAGCTTCTTCCACCGAGTTGCAATGGAAATTCATTGTAGAACAAACATTTGAAATGTAACAATAGGAGCCCCCAACGATATAGCTGGATAAAACAATTTTAAAATTATATTTACTTAAGAAAAGAAAATGCAGAAATGTTCCTCTTTGTCAAAGAGACCTCAAACTGAGCTCCTGTCTACTTGTTCAGATTAATTTTAAGAGCTACAATGGAAAGGCAGTAAATGTAAATTCTGTGAATGAGATTAACTGTGCTGAAAGGCCTCCCATTATAAACATGCACAATGCCTTAGCATCCTTAACGAGTCTGTGCAATAAAAGCAAAGTGCTTCACTTCGATTTCATCCTAAGGACAACTTCTGTTTCAAACAGTGCTTCTGAACTCCGTAACCTTTTACTTCCTATTGAATAATGAATGTGCAAATCTGAAACATTGAAATCAGAATTAAATTCACATCTGAAATGTCGCCCTACTGTTTGTTTTGGTAAGTTGATCAGTGGCTGGAAGCTGAATATCAGATGCTTTACAGTTAGTCATACTTGCAATTATAGAAACAGGTGCAAGGGAATTATTACAGAGCAATCTGCAGACTCACAGGTTGGGAAGTGCAATAATAAGAACGGTAGCTGTAGGTTTTCAAGCTAATAACTACCTTAAATCTTCTACTCGTGCTGCTGTGTATATTATGTTCCCTTAGGCTTGATTTTCTTTTTGGAAAAATGTGATATGTGTGTAATATTCTACCAGCTTGCTGTGGGGAAAAAAAACCCTTGTTTGGCCTTGTATCATTGTCAGCCATTACAGCAAATAAAATGGAAGAAAATGTAGAAATCTTCCTCTTTGTCACAGGGATCTCAAACTGATCTTCTGTTTACTTGTTCAGGTGGATCTTAAGAGCTACTTAAGACAAGCTTGAGAAAGGGTTCATGTCAACAAAAGTTTACTAACTCAGTTCACTTTAAATAGTTAATTAAATGTTTAATCCATCATTCCAAGTCTCCTTTCAATAACTCTCAATTTAATCTCTGCATAATAATTCACCACCTCCCCCGTCCCTGACTTTAGGCATTCTAGAGAGTAAATAACACATTACATATTAAAATTTACAGTAATTAATAAATGGAACTTCAAAGATTAGGAATGTAATGCATAATTTACATTCACAGATATGTTCACTGAACTGCTTTACAAGTTTTTGAGACTGTGTCCTATGAATTATGATACCACGATAGCAAACTAATAATTTTTCATAATTATTTAATCTTTTTCTTGAAGTCTGCAGACCTTTTTGAAGTTACTCATGGAAGTATAATGTTTAGAAGTAAAATCACATGACAAGCTAAAAGGAGATATTTCCAACATATGGGAATACACTTAGTAGTGTGGAAGCAAATCAATACTTAGGGAAAACCAGTTGTTTTCTTAGAGCAAATCACACAATTTCTAATGGTCGGCCGTAAACTAAGTGCCTTGTGTGAGGGTTTTTTTTCCTTGTTTTTCTCAGATAGAGTGGCTTATTTTTCTTCTTCACAAGAAGGTAAAAACAACATTGCAATATCTAGGTCATCCAGCCTTGAAGTGTGGAGTCACTTTGACACAGCCTGCTTAGACTGTGTTGAACTGGACTAAATCCAATCTACCAGCTGTTTACATTACACCTTTTCTATAAACCAGGACATGTCCCAAAGAGTATCAAATGACGAGTCAGATAAACACACTGGCATGTTCTGTGGCGTAAAAAGTGAGCGAGTGCTTTAATCTGGTTACATACATCAGCTCTATTTTTATGTACTTGGACCTAAGCTCATTTCAAGCTGGCAAAAAGGAGGTAAGAATATTTACTTTCTGCAAATTAATTTGTACTCCTTAGCTTATGGTTTTTATTGAGGAAAGTTGGTGAAACAAACTAATCCAGTTTTAAGTTTGGGCGATAGTTTAAGCCCTTACTTAGGAAGCTGGGAATACCTAGCAGATGCTAAAAGGTGTCATTCACATTGAAAAATAATTTTAAATGTTACTGCTGAGAATTTTAAAAAAAATATTGCATAAGATAGCCAGCTTGAGTCCAAGTATTACGGCTGTCTGGATTTGGTTTCCTCGTGTTGTGAGATGAACATATTTTTGATTTATTTCTGATTAAATTCAAAACACGTTTCAATTTTGCGAAGCGAATGAATTATGATTCCAACAGTGTAAGGAAGGCATAACGTACGGAATCTTACTGATCCGATCGAGATGGCTTTGATGGTGGGACCAGGAGGGAGGTAGGATGGGGCGGCGGGTGGGGAGGCATGATGGTCATTGGATCGGTGGGCCGCGAGTTACCATCTCTGGTATGATCTTGGCCGAGGCGGAGTGGAAGCAGCAAGGGCTATCTGCCTGGCAACAGCGGGTAGCCAATTTGAATATGCAATTTGAATTTGCCCAGTTAGAAAAGGTGTAATGTAAACAGCTGGTAGATTGGACTTAGTCCAACTCAACACAGTCTAAGCAGGCTGTGTCAAAGTGTCTCCACATTTCAAGACTGGATGACCTAGATATTGCAATGTTGTCTTTACCTGCATGTGAAGAAGAAAAATAAGTCACTCTACCTGAGAAAAACAAGAAAACGAAAACCCTCACACAAGGCACTTAGCTTATGGCCGATCATTAGAAATTGTGTGATTTGCCCTAAGAAAACAATTGGTTTTCCCCAAGTATTGATTTGCTTCCACACTGCTATTAAGTGCTTTCCCATATGTTGCCCAGTTATGGGCAAACTGGGGACATCTCTAGGATCTTCCAGTAATAGACAGGCCCTCTGCTAAGACCAAAGCTTAGCAGGCACCTCAAGGCTGTTTGGCTGATGACCATCTGTTGCATTGCTTCAAAGGCAGAACAGATGATGGCCTGTCAGTGAATGAAAAGATCAAAGCACAAGGTGCAATTGACACAGTAAAATCTGAATCTGAACACTGTTCAATATAGAAGAGCACTTTATCTGCTGGATAATTCATCTAACGCATCTGAAGACTCCTCCACTTTCATAATTCTGGTCAATTTAATGGCTTGAATTTTTCCTGCGTCGGGCAGGCTCGGCGGGAGCGAGCGGAGGTCGTGGAGCCGCCCACCACCCACGATTGGCTCCGCATCGCCATTTTACGCGGGCGGGCCAATTAAGGCCCGTCCAGTGTAATACGCGAGCGGTAGTGCTCAGCGCTACCTGTGGGGGCGCGGGGGAGAAGGGAAGAGTCGGGGCCAGCGCAGGAATTGGGTCCTGCCTGCCTCTTCCCCCACCCCCCCCCTCACCCCACCACCCTATCTGCCTCCGACCCGAAAGGGGTTTGCCCTGTGTTGGGACAGGGAAATCCACCCTATGTGTCTACATGGGTGCAACTACAACAACGCTCAAACATCTTGTCACCATCCTAGACAGAGCAATTCTATTTATTGGCACACTTGCCATGGGACGCAATATCTACCCCGGTCACCACTGGCTGCAATAAGTACTACCTATATAAGGTGCACTGCAGCAACACACCAAACTTAATTTTGCAACAGTTCCTAGTCTCATGATATCTACACCAGGCAGGGCAAGATCATCAACCCCCAAGTCTCTCACCATCCTGCCTTCACCTTCAAGCCACTGACTGTCCTGCCTTCCTTCTCTATGCCTGGGTCAAGCCCTTAGATTTACCATCATGGAAGTATTATCAGCACAAGGACTTCTACAGCCGAACAAGAAAGCCAAATTTTGATGCAACTAGGGGTGGTCAGTAGAAATGTGGCTTTGTCAATTGCCGCCCACATCCTGAGAACAGATTTTTAAAAAATGTCTAATCCCTCACAAGAAGCAAATGTTTGTTACCATCCAAAGGAAGAGCAGCATTTTTCCAGCTGTTCCACAAAACAGTCTCCATCCCAGAAAAGTAATCATCACCATAGTTTATTTTCCAAATAAACAAAAACTCAGGAAATGGCACTTCTGAGTGAAAATGCTTTTGCAACTACTCTCCTTCATCTTAACTTTCCAATCTGAGACTCTGGGGATCCATCTTCATACTCTATCCCCAAATTTAGGTGTTTGTTTCATCTCACAAACTTCCTATTTAAATAATTTGACAGTAACTTGCACCCATGGCACTTCCCTGCTTATTCAAATCATTCACACATCATTTTTGGCAGGATAGATATGGTGGGACGGTATAAAATAAAGGGAAAGATTCTAAAAGAGGTGCAGGAACAGAGGGACCTCAGTGTATATGTGCATAGGTCAATGAAGATGGCAGGGCATGTTGAGAGAGCAGTTATTAAAGCATATAGTATCTTATGCTTTATTAATAGGGGCATTGAGCACAAGAGCAAGGAGGTCATGTTGAACTTGTATAAGACACTAGTTAGGCCTCATCTGCAGTTCTGCATCCAGTTCTGGGCACCATATCTGAGGAAGGATGTGAAGGCTTTGGACAGAGTACAGAGGAGATTCACAAGAATGATTCCCAGGATGAAGAACTGTAATATGAGGATAGATTGGAGTGGTTGAGACTGTTTTCCTTGGAGAAAAGAAGGCTGAGAGGAGACTTGATGGAGATATTCAAGATCCTGAGGGGTATGGATAGGGTAAATAGTGGGAAACTGTTCCCACTCAAGAGAACATCAAGAACTAGAGGGCACAGATTCAAAATAATTGGCAAAAGGAGTAAAAGTGGTGTGAGGAAAATCTTTTTCACCCACAGGACGGTTGGAGTCTGGAGCAAACTTCCTGAAAGGGTGGTGGGGACGGGTTCAATCGAGGTATTCAAAAGGGAATTGGATTGCTAACTGAAGAGAGAGAATGTACAAGGTTACGGGGATAAGGCAGGGGAGTGGGACTAGGTGGAATGCTCTTTCATAGAGCCAGTGCAAACTCAATGGGCCGAATTGCCTCCTCCTGCACTGCAAAGATACTGTGATACATCCTTAGCTATGGTAGCTTTAAAGATGATGCCATTTTAAAGAGAATTCTTTGGTTTCCAACAAGCCATCCTGATCATGTTCCGACCACTGCTGCCCCGATTTGTGGGCGACACCCAACTGAATAGACATAGCCAGCGAAGGTGCCTCACTTCAAGACCACAAGGATTTGAAAGCTGCTATAACTCGGCCTAAGTGGATCATCTCTCTGAATACATCTTTCTCTGGTATATTCTCATTATCCAGCAATCCATTTCCTTTCATGGGATCTTAAGCGAATTAGTTACACCTGATTAACGCCTACAAATTCTGATTACCATGGAATCCCGAACTCCAACATTTAGGCTAATGCTCTGGGGACATGTGTTCAAATCCAGCTAATGAAGTTTAAATTCAATTTTAAAAACCTGGACTCTAAAGCTACTCTCAATAAAGCTCACCATGACAACTATCACCGACTGTTGTAAAATGCCATCTGGTTCATTGATGTCCTTTAGGGAAGAAAATCCAGCCCTCCTTACCTGGTCTGGCCTACATGTGACTCCAGACCTAAAGCAATGTGGTTGACTCTTAACTGTCCCCTGATAAGGCCATTCAGTTTAAGGGCAATTAAGGATGCACAACAAATCTTGGCCTTGCCAGCAATGCCCACATCCCATGAAAGAATAAAGAAAAATAATGAGATCATATGAAATAGGAGCAGGAATACCCCATTTGGCCTATCAGGCCTGATTGGCCTTTCAATAAGATCATGGCCTATCTGATTGTGGCCTTAACTCCACTTTCCTGTCTGTACCCCATAACCCTTGACTCCCTTGTCGATCAAAATACCCTCAACTCTCTGACAACTGCCAGATGGTCACAATTAAGTCTGAGCTGCTCAGAAGATATAATGGTGTCCTATCCTTAAGAGGATTCAATTTTGTTAGATTAGTGTCAAGGTGTAGCAGTTCAAATTTCCTGTTTGAGATGGTTATTTGCCATTGCAGTATACAGTACACAGAGTTTACTATGAAGTTATGAATGGGTAAGCTGTTATCCATTCCATAGAAGGTTGAGTCATCATTGCTACCTTCTGCTCCAGGTCTCTCTCAGTCCTGTAGCTCTTCCCTTTTTCTATACTTAGCTATTTTCTATTAGTTTCTATTTTCTATTTTATTTTTATCTACACTTTGTCTGACATTTCTACTCTATTTCCTCTTCATATTTAAAAAGAAAAGCAGTCATAAAAAGGGAGGTCCCCAGGAAGTGAAGTAAGACACGTCAAATAGTCCAAAGCAATGGTTCAGAGCATCAGCACTGACCAAGGTTTGGCCTGTTTGGAAACAGGGTTATTCCTTGCTTTATCCCTGGCCTGAAGAATGGTTTACCGATTCTTCTCCCCATTCAAATTCTCTCATATCCTTTTCTTGAAGGCACCAATGCATTTTCAAGGCAGCAATCAGTCATGTTACAATTCTATGGGCGGAATCGTCCCAGGTTTGCACTAAGTGCGGCAGTGGGCGGGAAAAAGAACATCTTACCCGCTGGCCGCAATGGCGCCTTTTCATGCTATATCGTCCCAATCCCACCTCATTAACCATGCATTCCTGGGAAACACGCCATTTCATTGGCTGGCAGACGGCGTTGATTCGCCCACCACACTGTCACCTCGCCGCTTCCTCATGCCGGGTGCCATATGTAAAATACAGCCATGTGCACACCGCTCAGTGCTCCCAGCCCAGGACTGTGGCACAGAAGATATTGCCCCGAAAGGCAAGAAGCCTGGAACCACGCACCCCTCCCCCCCCCGAATCAGCGGTGTATCCTGGGATGACTTCTGGAAACCATTGGAGCCCGCTGTGATGTCTTTTATCACTGCCCTGGCCACAGGAGGCCCAGCAGTGTCACCACTCTGGCTTGGGAGGTGGTGGCAGAGGTGGTCAGTGCCAAAGCTGTACACAAGAGGCCAACCAATGCAGAAAGAGGATGAATGTTCTCATCCATGTAGTCAGGGTAAGGCAACCATCTCATCACTCTAAACTCACACACTCACAAGGCCATCACATATTCATCTCACTCACTGCCAGCTCAATGGACATCACCACTCACTCTCTCACACACACCCTTACATCTCCATCTGGCCTCATCTCCTCTGGAGGCTGCCTCCTCAGCCCTCACCATCTTAAGGTCACTTGCACAAATCAACATGTGCCCCCACACACACCCTGAGATACCCCTTTCCCCAGTACAGCCCTCGCCCTGCAGCCTCTTCCCTTGCCTGAGGCCACTTCTCCCCCTTCCCCAAGAAAGCCCGAGCCCTGCAGCTATTGAAAAGCCACCCCCCGTCTTATGGTTGGTCTTGTAAGTAGAGATCTGCCCATGCGCTAAAACTGATGTGGTGCTGCCCACAAAGCTTGACACTGATGACCATGAGTGCCGCCCGGAGCAAGGTAAGCAAAGAAGGCCCGAAGTCCTGAGTGAAGTGCAGCTCGCCAAGTGCATGTCGCTTATGTTCAGTTGTGAAACTTGTTGGTGTGCAATCACGCCAATGTGCTCGGATGATCCAACGTGGGGAGATGATTCCGGTGAGTTAGGCTTATAATGATACTCAGATGTATTACAATGAAGTTCCCAACATCCGGCGGCAGGAAAGGAGGCCCACCATTGACGGGTGGAGTCGGCAATTGCAAACTGTTCTCACAACGTCCTGAAACCAATTTTTGGCCTTCCTGCTATATTGTCCGCTCACGCCCATGATGCCAGCGGGCACAGAAAATTCTGCCCTACATGTTGACTTGATAGTTTATATTTGCTGAGTATTCAACCCCAAGGCAGCCATTCCAGGTTCTGCCCTCAACCAAAGCAGGCAAACATTACATTGTCAGAGGCCTGCAGCTCATGTTAGCCTGTATTGAAACTCTGCCCCAGAGAGGCTTCAATTTGGAAAGTACTATCAGATCAAATGGGAGGTCTTGTGGCTCAGTGGTAATGTCCCTATCTCTAGGCTAGCAGCTCATGGTTCAAGTCCCACTTGATGGACCTGGTGGCTATGGAAGGTTTGTGCATAATGTGACCAAACAGGTTGATTATCAGCCTGTAAATCTTTCCAATACACCTGATGGCAGATGGTGAGAGTTTCCTGGTCAGCCATGTTTCAGAAAGCAATGGCAAACCACTGCAGTACTTTATCAAGCATCATTATGCACCAATCCAATGGCTGTCCGTTGTTGCCAATGCTCTCTCTGGGGCATGGTACCTGAAGCGGGAGGAGGACCAGATCAAGCTCCCTAAACCAACATGATGCACTTGGTCAAGCAATGTTTGTCTTTTCTTCTCCCAGCCTTTTTTCCTCCACTTCTGCTTTGCTGTATACCACAAATTTCCGACGCAGCCATTGGCAGCTCAATTGCTGATTAGGGGACTTTGTGCAATAGTGGCCAGCACTTTTCCCTACAGTGGTAACACTTCAAAAAGCACTCACTGGCCATGAAGCACTTTGGGACGTGTAGAACACACAGAAATGCAAGTGCAGTCTTTCTGTAGTGAAGAAAGCCTGGAGTCAGTGATAGGAGTGGAGAAGGAGATGGGTGAGTAGGAAAGGAATTGGGATTGTCCTCATCTTCCAGCATGACCTTGGAGCAATAAAAGGATTTACCAGTGGAGAGCAAAGGGCAAATATGGCGTAACATGAGTATGATTCTGGTTTTGGGTGACTGTTGACTGATGTGACCGGGCAGATGTCAGGGGAATTGCTTTGCCCTCAATCCCACTGAATGAAAGGTACCATGCACCATTACAGTGGCAGAGACTGACACTTATCCATGTCCTCGTGTTGCATTTAAATGTGGTGGGGAGTGCTTCAGGTGGGCGGATTGATATCACATCTCTGGGGAGGTGGTGGTGGTATTGTCACTGGACTAGTATTCTAGAGACCCAGGGTAATTCTCTGGGGACCAGGGTTCAAATCCCACCACAGCAGATGGTGAAATTTGAATTCAATAAAAAATCTGGAATTAAATGTCTGTTAATGATCATGAAACCATTGTTGATTGTGGTAAAAACCCATCTGGTTCACTAACGTCCTTTAGGAAACCTGCTGCCCATACCCAGCCTGGCCTACATGTGACTCCAGACCCATAGCAATGTGGTGGTTGATTCTTGAATGCCCTCTGAACAAGGGCAATTAGGGATGGGCAATAAATGCTGGCCTATAAAAAAAAAACATTGAGCAATGGAAAGAAAATTGTGGCAGTCATTTCTAGCACTGAAGTTTTAGTAGACGTCTCTTAACCCCATTTTATTTGCCAAACTGTGGATACAGAAGATTAGGTATAAGGATGCCACCATTTTTTTTTTGTTATTCATTCATGGGGTGTGGGCATCGCTGGCTGGGCCAGCATTTATTGCCCATCCTATAGTTGCCCTTGAAATTCAATAGTTTCAGCCTTGCCACTGGCCACGTCTTCAGGGAAGGCTACTCCAATAATAGCCATCATTTTCTCCATCAGGGTAAGCACATGCAGCCATGCCTTGCTGTTAGCTCCTGCTACCTCTGGTTGTGTGCCACCTTGTCTTTCAAGAGAGAGAGAAAAGCGTGCCAGTGAGTGTGGTGCAATTTGTTTGGCTGATGTGGTTGAATGGCCGCGTGTGTAAGCTGTGAGATATAGGTTTGAGTACTGCAACAGTGCTGAGTGGCTGAGGGTGAGGTAAAGTGAAGCAGGTGAATGTTAGGTACATCCTAACTGTTGTAGAAAGTTGGTGCGTGAGTGTTGAGGTGTTGCGCATTGAGTAGTGTGAGGCTAGTTGTGCAGTTGGTAGGATATGGCACTTGAAGATATATTTACTGACCTTGACCACTCATGTGAGGTCTCTGAACTTTTGCAGTGCTGCATCCAGGTTCTCAGGGCCTGACTTCTGGCATTGACTCCTCAACCATCACTATCCATAGCTCCAGACACCAACCTGCATGTAAAAAAGTGCATGTCCCCACAGCAACTTGGACTCGCCGAGTGTACTGCAACACACCGCCACCACCACATCTGGTATCCTGCAGCTAAACGGCTTTGTGCACAGAATGTCCAGTAAGGAGAGTTGAGTCATTAAATAGCTGGGACTGAGACTAGTGTAACCTGGACTAATTATAGACTGATCACGCACTCAGAGCCACTGGGTGGACTGCAAGGATTGTATCTTGGCAGCTAAAACTGTAAAAAGAGCATAAAAAGTACCAAAAGGCATGGCAGAGAGGAGAGAAGACAATGTCTGACAAGAGGCAAGACAAATTTGGAGCTCAGCTTGTGTGCTCTGGAAAGTAAAGCCTGTGTTAACCTGTTAATTGCTGCCTAAGTTTGCTTAATAAGCTTGTTCTGAATTGCTGTCAAAATCATTCTGTCCAGTCTGCACCCAAACCATAAGAAAGCAAAGTTCCTTACAGGGGTGTTATACATCATGGCCCCCACGCCTGTTTTGCAGGCCCTGTGTAATTTCTCCCCCAGCATTCCTTTCGGAGGCAAACGGAACTCAAACATGTTTCAATCAGCAGAACAAAAACTATTTACATATTTGGAGTCTCTTTTGGTTATACCATTGAATTACAATTGGCAGCTCTTCAGTGAAGAACGTCACATAGTAAGCTTGATGGAGGGCGGGCGGGGGGGGGAGAAAGTTGTCAGTTATTTTTTTAAAAAACACCTTTCATGCAGATCGTATCATGTTAAAAGGAATGTAACTCTGTGCAGCACTTTCCACATGTTTATCCGCACACTGGAAAGTGGTTTTTGCTCTTTGACTAATATTGCGCGTTCAGCCTTTGTTGTGAATTAATAAAGATCGGCTGAAAGCTAATGTATTTGCCGCATCTGAATTTATCCTTTCAGTTTTCCAACTTTTGTTGTGCCATGCAGTATAATAACTCATCTGGGACAAGGCTTCCTTCTTTCCTGAAGAGATAATATTTTTTGTGCAGAAATTTTCCTAGAAGATGAGGGGTCACTCATAAGGGGGTCGCCCACTTAAGACAGAGATGAGGAGGCATTTTTTTCTCTGGGGGCAGTGGGTCTTTGGAACTCTCTTCCTCAGCAGGCAGTGGAAGCAGAGTCTTTGAATATTTTTAAGGCAGAGCCAGACGGATTGTTGATTAACAAGGGGGTGAGCGTCTATCGGGGGTAGTCAGGAATGTGGGGCTGAGGTTACATTCAGGTCAGCCGTGATCTTATTGAATGGCGGAGCAGGCTTGAGGGGCCAAGTGGCCTACTCCTGCTCCTGATCCTTATGTTCATAGGTATGTTTGTACATTAGAAATTTCAGGATAAGAGGAGGTCACTCAATCCATCGCATTTCGGTAAAATCGTACTGCTAAATTTCAAGCTCCATATTTTATTTATGCCTCAAAAGAATTTGTAAGTCGAACACCAGATTGAAAGTGAAGCTTTAATCTTTATTACAAAACACTAAGAAATGCTCCTCCCTTTCCCCCCAAGCAATAAATAACTGAATTCTGCCTATGGTTTGATGTCTCCATTTCTGGAAAGGATTGAAATCTCTCCTAACACTAAACAATCAATACCTTTAAAAAGCAGCAAGAAGACTACAAGGATGCATCTGCTGGTTGAGAACATTTCCTGACTTTACCAATAATTTATTTGCTGGCAGAGCTCCCTTTTTGTTGTTGCTATTTGTCCAAACAATTAATTATTGGCCATATATGGTGAATGATAGAAGCTATGCTGTTGAGTTTGAGGCCGACAAATGGAAGTGTTGCAAAACTATAGCCCAGTGTTTACTGGAACAGGGCATCTCGTGTCATGCCCCTTTAAACATTTTCCCTTGCCTTTAGCATGAAAACTTTTCCCTGGAAGTTACTGGATGTGGAAACTCATTGCAGTGGGTGTATCAGGGCATCTGGGGTCTTAGTGAATGACAGGACCAGCAGTCCATCTCCTCAACCAATGAGAATTAAGGATTAAGGAAGAAACAGAATGACTGAGAGGAAGGATGAACTAGAGTCAAATCAGCACAGAAAGAAAAAGAAAAATAGGAAGGAAATATTGAATTGAGAAAGGGAGAGCAAAGAGACAGAAAGAAACAGTAAGAAAAAATTATAATATTAATTTAAAAAAATCTCCAACAGCAATTTACCATCTGGAAGAGCAGGACTCCACAGTCTAAATGTCTCCTTCTCTGGGCTGGAAAGGTTGATTTGCATTGCAGCAATGTCCTCATTAAAAAGGTACTTGTGCTGCTAAGTACTAACCCTAACTCTCTAGGTTGTATTGAATGGGCAATTAATGTACAATTTTAAAAATTTATTCATGGGATGCAGGCAACACTGACTAGGCCAGCATTTATTGCCCATTCCTAACTGCCCTTGAGAAGGTGGTGGTGAGCTGCCTTTGTGAACTGTTGCAGTCCATGTGGTGTAGGTACACCCACAGTGCTGTTAGGGAGGGAGTTCCAGGATTTTGCAACAATTTCATGAAACTCATGGGGGTGGTTAAGGGAAAACAATCATTTCCTCAGGGCTATATGGCAGAATGGAGCAAATCATTCAGGCACTTGTGGCATTTTGCAAGCCATGGGTTATCTCTTCCTTACCACAAGTTGCTGGACGACTTATACATTAATAAGAGCAAGTGACATCAAAGGCATCATTATTTTGGTAGCAAGTTCTGGACCACCAGGTGGGAACTTACTCCTAAAAATGGATGAGTTGGGGTTGGGTCAAAAGTTAAAATTGATAAAACATGACATAGGAATCTAACTCACCTCGAACTCACACACTTCCAGTTTCAAATGAGGTGGGATGAGAGGCGGGCAACAAATCTACTTGCAGGAGGCGGCCTGGTGATCTGCCTATTATAATGAGGCTGCTTGACTTCATTTTAACAGTTCTATTCTTAACTCAATTTGACTGAGCCTCCTAGGCATGGCTTTTTGAAAGCAGACAAGAAGGGCTCAATCTATGAGATAAGTCCCTTCACAGCACTGCTTGTGGGCTAGGGCGAGCAGCAGTGTTTCCTCCAGGTCCAACAAGCTACCCAATAAACCCCTCTCCAAAATCCGTCTGCTTCCCTCTCACAGTATCAGCAGCGCACCCCCACCTCCGAACACCACTGACAACATCCACGATCAGGAACCCCCTCATGATTGGAGCACCCTTCCGCAATCAGATGCAGCATTTCCCGCCCCCGATCGGCAACCTCGCAATCAGAGCCTCACACCCACCAGCCCCCCTTCCCCACACGCACCCCACCACCCCCCGCCGCCCCACAGCAAACAGACGCCCACGTCCCACTGGATGCACCTGCTCTAAGGCCAGCTTGGCTGCAGCCTTGCGTTGCGAGGTTTCGCTCCCAACAGGCCTTTGGTCTGGCAATCGGGTTGGCTGTCCACAAGGAGAAAAAAAACTGCAAGACATTCAGGAAGTCTGTACTTCTAGAATTCTCGATCTCAAAACAGCCCACCCACACGGAATATGCCTTCAGCTAAAATCCAGACCTTAATGTTCATCAATGTGATATATATATTGAAAACAAAGCTGAGTCTAAATCAATATTAAACTGTGTTTAAACAGATAATAAACTTTTTAAAACTGGATAAGCTATTTCACAGAGAAATGTTTTATGTGGCTTAACACTGCATATGTAGGAAGAATTGGTTGACAAAGTAAAATTGCATCCTGTATGGTTAGTTTGTCAGCCAAAAGTTTTTAACACATTACTGTTTAACTTGCAATAGACTACTGAAAAGGAGAAGTGCAGTCTATTGTGTTTTGATAATAATTTACATTAAGTTTATGCCAGACACTAGTACTATGAAAAGAGACTGAACTGCAGGGAATATAGTTGGACATTGGTCAGTGAAGGCAAGGAAGTATTAGAATATGAAGCATTAGAGTAGATCTGTAACGAAAATAATATATTGTGGATGCTGAAATTCTTAAATAAAAACAGAAAAAGCTGAAAAAACACTCAGCAAATCAGGCAGCATCTGTGGAGAGAGAAACAGAGTTAATAACGTTTCATGTTTGTGATCTTTTTAGCAGAACTGAGTTTCATCAGAGTAGAGCTGCACTGCATGGTACAAAACAAACTGCTGGTACCCTTCTTACATCTTAATGTTCAACTTTTAATTTGTGCCCCTTTTCTTTTTGGCTTCTTCAATGACCAACTTTGTCGATTAACTTTGTCAGTTCCTTTCAGCGTTGTGTCAACAAATTTCGATCCAGTTTTCTTTGGTAACACAAAGTTTACATACTTTTGGTCATCATGTTTCAGAGAAATATTTCAAAGTACTTCACACGCAATAAGAAATCCTCGAGTGCTTGATGAATGGTACACAGGCAAGTTACTGCAGCGGCTCTGGGGCCTGTGTATCTCCGCCCTATCCTTGAAGCAAAAGAGAAGTAAGTTTTAAAAAAAGATATGGTCAGTGAGAAAGAAGTTACCCGAGGATGTGTTCAAAGTTGTTTTGCATTGTTAGGATCTGGTGGATCACATGGACCTAGAACTTCCATTCTCCCAGGGGTTCGTACCCCAGAAGATGTGCTGGGGAACCCTCCCCCCACCCACAGTAGTCCCAAGCAAAGGACTGCATGGGAATTGCCTGGTAAGTTTAAACATCTGATGGACAATTACCCAGAACTTAGAACTATCCGAGATTCCGATTGAAATCAGAAACTTTGGATGGTTCAGATTCTTTTAGTTACCCAGGAAAAGTTAGAAGAATTAAAACTGCTTTTACCTCCTGGGTCTCCCTGGGCCCTGATACCCCACCCAGATCCCCTACTGCACCGCCTGACTACCCTCCTTATCCCCTAACCACCCACCGACTTCCCCCCGCCAACCCTTGACTACCCCCCTCACCACACCCCAACTAGCCCTCACCACACCCTGACTACCCCACAATCTCCCAACTACCCCTCACCACACCCTGACTACACCACATCCTCCCGTCTACCCCTCACCACACCCTGACTACCCCACATCCTCCCGTCTACCCCTCACCACACCCTGACAACCCTACACCCTCCCGCCTACCCCTCATCACACCCTGACTACCCTACACACTCCCGGCTACCCCTCATCGCACCCTGACTACCCTACACCCTCCCATCTACCCCTCACGAAACCCTGACTACCCTACACCCTCCCATCCACCCCTCACTACACCGTGACCACACCACACCCTCCCAACTACCCTTCACCACACCCTGACTACCCTACACCCTCCCGTCCACCCCTCACCACACCCTGGCTACCCCACATCCTCCCGTCTACCCCTCACTACACCCTGACCACACCACACCCTCCCGACTACCCCTCACCACACCCTGACTACCCCACGTCCTCCCGTCTACCCCTCACCACACCCTGACTACCCCACACCCTCCCGACTACCCCTCACCACACCCTGACTACCCCACACCCTCCCATCTACCCCTCACCACACCCTGACTACCCCACACCCTCCTGTCTACCCCTCACCACACCCTGACTACCCCACATCCTCCCATCTACCCCTCATCACACCCTGACCAACCTACACCCTCCCATCTACCCCTCACGAAACCCTGACTACCCTACACCCTCCCGTCCACCCCTCACCACACCGTGACCACACCACACCCTCCCGACTACCCCTCACCACACTCTGACTACCCTACACCCTCCCGTCCACCCCTCACCACACCCTGGCTACCCCTCTTCCTCCCGTCTACCCCTCACCACACCCTGACCACACCACACCCTCCCGACTACCCCTCACCACACCCTGACTACCCCACGTCCTCCCGTCTACCCCTCACCACACCCTGGCTACCCCACACCCTCCCGTCTACCCCTCACCACACCCTGACTACCCCACACCCTCCCGACTACCCCTCACCACACCCTGACTACCCCACACCCTCCCATCTACCCCTCACCACACCCTGACTACCCTACACCCTCCCACCTACCCCTCATCACACCTTGACTACCCCACACCCTCCTGCCTACCCCTCATCACACCCTGACTACCCCACACCCTCCCATCCACCCCTCACCACACCCTGATAACCCCCACCCCGTGACCCATCCTAACCCTCCTGACCCCTCCCAACCCGTCCTACCCGACCCGGCCCCCACTGACCCAGCCTACCCCTTCACATTATACACTTACCTTTTCCTTGGCTAGTGCTGTAAAAAGGGATCATGGCTTCACCTCCCCTGACATTCCTGCCCTGCAATGGAAGGGCTCAGGAACCAGGTATGCTGGACATTTCTCACCAGGCCTGCAGTGTGAGTTGGACATTTTCCTTCCAATTCAGCTCAAAAAATATTTGCCCCACAAATTGCTGCAAGTGATAAGAAAGGTCAATGGGGCATCTTGCACCTTAATGAATGATGGCGCCAACAACCTGTTTCCTTAACATACGAATTGGGAGCAGGAGTAGGCCAATGAGATTTAAGGAAAATGTAAGAAACCAACTAAACATCAGGGAAGGAAATAAGTTAAAACTAATGCTAAATCTGATACACAATGAGAAATAAAGAAAGGGATGGAAATATTGGATTAAGAGCGATAGGGAGACAGAAATAAGTGTAAAAAAGGTCAATTTTAACATTTTAAAAACCTCTAGGAACAATTTACTACTTGCAGGAATGAGAAACCACAGCTTAGTTGTTACCTTTCTAAGCGGAGAGGTTGTGTGGCGTTGCAGCCACATGAATTTCATCATTAAAAGGGTCCTTACATCATGAAATAACAGCCTTAATTTTCAGCGGTGAGTTTCAATTGTAACTGTGGTGTAACTTGGGTAATTTCTGGAAAGTTATGAGGAGACTTTTGATGGCAAGTCCTGTTTTCGTGAGGTTAAAGAGAAAGAAAATTGAGAAAAAAACATTAACATTATAAAAACCTCTAGAAACAATTTACTACTGCGGGAATGAGATGCCACAATTTCAATTGTTTCCTTTCCCAGCAATTTGTGGTGATTTGCAACTCAGCGAGTATCTGTATTTGGTCACAAATTGCTGGGCTGTTTACACAATAATAACCATTGGAATGGCCACCCCAAAAATGTTCATTTGGGACACATGTTCCACAGGGCTGTGAGAAAACAAATAAGAGGCTGGAAGGTAAGTGATTGTGTGCAAAGGGTAAACATTTATAGAATTAAAACGCCTCTTAACTCATGCCTGGCAACTGTCATCTAATGGGCAACATACAATACAAATCTGCCTCAAAATGCGTTTTCTACGCTTTTGTAGGGCAGGTTTTGTAATGCGTCTTAACCTCGCATCAAGGCTCACACATGTTATGGCCAATTGAATGACGTACAAGGGGTGACCAGTGCCGATGGAATCAAGGAATCAATGCTTTGAAGAAGGGAACAAAACACTTTTTTTTTAAAAAGGATAAGTGGGACATGTTTTCCAATAGAATGGTGAGCTCTTGAATTTACCACATATCAACATAAGACTGTATTATAAATTAGATATTAGAGGAAGAATAGGTTTGTTTCATCAGGCAACACATTTCTTTTTACTTACTTTTTTCCCCCTTTTTTACATACTTTGACTGCTTCTTCCTAACACCATCACCCCTCTGAGCTATCTGACTGGGGTGTTTCTCCACTGGAAAACAACCAAGAACTGACTTAAAGAGCACAAATAAATCTGCAAGTCATTTGAGGGCAGAACTCAACAAGCTCACCACCGTGGCTGGGAATTCGAAGCCCTGTGACTAGAGCAGCCTTCTCTTTCTCCACGTCCCACTCTGTTAACAAAATCCTTTAGGAATGACTATTGAATACAAATTCTTCCCATTATTATAAATAAAAGCTGTTAGTTTAAAACTGATATGGAGTTTAAACAGTTTACTCTTGAGGTAACTGGATTTAAGGCAGGAATGATATGGCACCATCTCACATTATTTGTGTATATACTCACACGTCTGAAAAGAAACAACTTCTTGCAAAGTGTGTCTACGCACTGTCTGAGCGTCTTGGAGGTCTCCATATTCTTTTAACATGACACTTTGTTTTAAGTTAAGTTCGTTCCAACTAATTGAAACTAATTGAGATGAAGGGTGTTCAAACAATTATTCAAAACATATGTTAATTGTAACATGTTGAAAATCAATACCATGTGGGCGAATTAGTTATGTGGAGTGCACATGTTTGCCTTTCTAAGTAACATAGCTTGTAACTATTTCATTTTCACCCTCAGCCCAAGTATCCTAAGAAAAACAAATGCATCACAGCGGCATTTGTGTCCATTCATGTGAGGGCATTGGGTTAATAGAGCTGCTGGTATAAATCATTAAATTATTCTTTTAATAGTTGTTACCATGACAATGCTATACTTCCTTTCAACAAGGCTGCTGCTGGTTCAATTCTCCCTTATTAACTTGCTTAAGCAACATAGCATAACAGCTATTACCTTTCTAAAGTGACACTTCAGGTGGGATTTTCTGGCCCCGCCCACCGCCTGGATAATCCGGTCTTGCCAAGAGTCAAAGGGGTTTTGGCTGGGCTGCCGAATCTCCCATGGCGGGTCCCACTATGACGGGGCTGGAAAATCTCACCATCATCACCATGGACGCCTAACAGTGCGCAAATTGTTGACTCAATCAAGCAATGGTTACAAATCAAACAGACTGTGTAGATTCATTTATATTGTGCTTAAAATAATCAGCATTCTTAAATACTATTGATCAATAATGTGTCCATGTTTGAAATTAGATTAATATTTTGATGTCTGCAGCACCAAACGCTGTCATAATTTATTTTTCTTTTTGTAATCCAGCATTTTTTTTTCACCTTGCACCGTATATTGCCCTCTAGAAGAATCAGTGGCAATATGCCTTTAAGGGATTTCAACATGGCATCACTAGAGAGGAAGTATGTCATGTGATCCAGTTTTCGTTTCACTTGTGCTTTTCCGCAGAGCACACAGTAGTCAGCTCTGCTGTTGGTGTCTTCAGGTTTCAAGTCTCTGTATAAATGCTCCTGTGTGCCTAGTCTCAATAAATGAACACACAGCGTGTTTGCACAATCCCTTATGAGCGATGGGTGGCTTTATAACATTATAAAAGTTTGACAGCCATCGTCACTGAAAATGTGTGCAAGTCATATCTTAAAGTCTCGGGGATTTGAAAAGTCTTACGCTCATACTACACCAATAGTTTCCTATCAATTCTCCCTTTATTGTGCCTTTATTAAAGTCTGTATCTGTGAAATATTACTGAGCGAATTCCAGATCCTCATAAAAATAGAACAAGTAGCTTTAATTAAATCTGATGGTATTCCATACCTCAGGGTCCTTTCTACTAATCAATTAAAACCCAATCACCTACACACTGCCAGTAACAAAGTCATATGATATGGAGAATAACACATTTGGTGGATTCAATAATCCAACAAACTACAGCTCATCTACAAATATTAATTCAGTGCTTCTATATTGTTACTAAATTATACCCTCAACAGTTTGAAATTTCCTTTAATATAGGGGTGAATTCTTTCCTCCCAAGGTCAAAATAAAAGCTGAACTCTTCTTACATAAATGTTTGTTTACGTGGCATGTAGAAATATCTCAAAGTCCTATACAATATGAATTACTCTTAAGTGCACTTTTATATTCAATTTAAGCAAGCTAAGCAATTTACTAGGGAGATCATGATGCTAAACTCAAAAGATTACCTTGTGTAGACCCAAATATGTAGCATGATTGTAGACACTTCCAGCTCTATTTCCTTCATCTGAATTGATTCTCATTTGGTATACAGTGGCACAAATTAACAATTTCAGTTCCATTAGTTTTTGATTAAGTTTATCGATTTCTTGCTAGTCAATAGCTGAATAGCTGTAGGAATTTAAAGTTGCCAGGATCATGTAAACCACATTATATTTGGACAGAGCACTACACTGAAGAATCCGGTATTAAATCACTTCCAAACATTAGAAGTTGAAAATTTCAATGCAATTTTCCTTTTTCTACTGTGACCCCCATTGTGAAGACATTTTATAAACAGTGGGCTTCTACCAGCAATTGCAAACTGCAGAATATCACCTTCACACTGGCCATTGTAGCAGGAGTTGAATTAAGGACTGTGTCTGTTGCAGATGGCAGGCACCATGAAGAATTTGGATACTTGCCACTCCAGACCACTGAAGCTGTGATCTTAGCTGTGTCACGGGCGAAATGTCAAGCAGAGGCCATGTGCTTCCCCTTAGTAGAAGGGGGATAAAAAAAATCGAAGGGAGCGAGAGAGCCATCGCTGGGCAAATTGCACAAACTTCCAAGAGAACAGTTTCGAAGCAGCACTGGCAGAGACCTGAGAGCCAGCTGTTCACTTGCCCTTATCCTCTCAGATAGCGTGTGGAGAGGGGGGGAGACAATTCCTTCAAATAACATGTTATTTAAAAATATTTATTGAAAGAAACGCAGGGGAAGGCAAAGATGGTGATTAGCACATCCAATTGGCCCATTCACAGCAATGATGCCATTATGAAGCATACTCCAAATGTTTATGCTTCACTGAATGGCCATTCAAGCATTTGGTGGTGTTACGGGCAGAAATGGAAGAGAACGTAAACCCTGTACCCTTTCCTTTGTAGTCCATTATCAGTGCGTTTTCGGAAAGGAAAGTGTACATGTTTCTTAGCCCCTGAGTGTGTGCGACCAATTTAAATAAAAGTAGCAAGATTCCATGGGCAGAATTTTTCCGTCGGCGTGCGGGGGAGGGCGGGGCCTGGGGGGGGGGCCTGATCGTCGACACATAAAATGATGCTGGATGACGTCAGGTGGAACTCCCGACGTCACCCCGCGTCATTTACATTTTCAGGTCGGCGGGCGTTCAGCTGAGTCGGTCACGCGCCTGCCGACTTGTCAATGGCCAATTGAGGCCGTTAAGAAAACAATTCAGCTCATTAATGGACCTGCCCGTCCGACCTTAAGGCTGGCGGGCAGGCCGAGAGCCCAGGCGGGCTTGTGAAAAAACAAGAAACCTCATCCACTGGCGGGATGAGTCTTCATGAGGGTTTTAAGTTTTAATGAAAGGCTGCAATAAAAGTTATGGACATGTCCCAACTCATGTGACAGTGTCACATGAGGGGACATGGCAGGGAAAATTGTTAAACTCCTATATTAAAAGTTTCAAAATGGAGCCGATCTCCCTGAGGCAGCACTTAGCCTCAGGTAGATCTATGTGCTCTTTCACGCACATGTGCGAAAGAGCGCACTCCTGGCTAAGAGAACCCCCCCCCCCCCGCCTGCACAGGGAGCGCACAGTAATTCCTGGTGGATGTCATGCTGGGTGGGCCTTAAATGGCCCGCCCACATAAAATGGCAGCACACCCCCAACTGGGGGCACCAATCAGGAGCCCACCTGCTCGCGCCCGCTCCTGCTCTTCCCCCCAACAGGGAGAAAATTTTTCCCCTTGTGTCTTTGTCACATTCACCCCAAAAGTCTAAATGCTACATCACTCATGCACGCACACAGACACACATGAGAACGATACAGTTCAAGGGAGTAGTGCACTTTTTTCCAAATTGTAAACAAAAGAATAGTTCATAGTTCACATGTTTGGCTCATCGTAGGAAAACCCATCATTGCAGGTCTGGCGAAGGGGGCACTTTCAATCCGAATGGATAGCTAAGGTGGTTTCAATAACCATATATCAGGGATTATTGTAGGATTCCCTTGAAGAGATGGATGTTCGGCAGATCACAAAGTTAGTCACTTTTAGTTTTTTTTTAACCGGAGATCAAATTTCTTTACAGGTGGGCTTGGAATAGGAATCAGGCTGCGTGACTTTTTTAGATGTAACAGTCTCCAGGTTTATAAAGATGTGGGCCTACTGCTTTTTCTGCTGCTGATATTCTACAGCTAGTGATCTGTGTAGACTGACTGACTAGTTTCTCCCTGATTCTTGGAATAATAAAGGGATTTGATATCAGAAGCTAGTTTTGGTCACATGATGACTGGTTCTAGTGCCTTCCATTGTCCACATAATAGCTTGGAGACAGGGTGATTGATACAAAATGGGGGAAAATGATTGGTAACCCATCAACGTACCAGCTATGATTAGCTCACTGGAAGACCTTATTTGATCCATCTTCACGTCTTCAACACATCTGGTTCAAACTCTTCGATTGAGCTGGTAAGACTGGTCCCTTTGCACCTGACAAAGCCATTTGCATTTGAAAACTTTCCAGAGACATTTTCAGACATGAGTCAATCCTTTGTCTGTGCAGAAAATGCAAAAGTCACCCGACTCTTGGAAGGCATCTTAACAGCCTTTTTAGTGTCCATTTTCAAATAAAAGAGAGTTCCAGAAAATTATATACTGAGTGCAGTCTGCGTTTAAATTTATGAATGGGACATGCCCTCACTGGGCATGGCCACGGACTCTGTAAGGAAAGGACTAATCAGAGTGACTTCGAGTGTGGAAACGTAAAGTCACTCTTAGTTGTTTTGCTATTGTAATGGAGTTAGCTTTCAGTCTTTGTTAAATAGTAAAGTATAATTCTTAATTTATAATAGCTTAAAATAGTTACAAGGATAAGGCAATTCTAAAGTAGTAATCATTGAACCTTTCAGCAAAGACTTACTTTTTTTCTATTCTTTCTTGCAATGTAGCATTTATTGTCCATCCCTAATTTCCCTTGAGAAGGTGGTGATGAGCCACCTTCTTGAACCACTGCAGTCCACGTGGTGTAGGGGCACCTGCAGTGCTTATTTGACTTTTCTGTAGCACTTTGATACAACTGAGTAGCTTGCTAGATCATTTCAGAGGGTAAAGGTCAACCAGATTGCTGTGGGCCTGGAGTCACATGCACACGCCAGGCTGCGTACAGACAGCAGATGTCCTGCCCGGAGGACATGAAAACCAAGCTGGTTCTGGTTCTAATGACAATACGGTAAATTCATGACATTATAAATGAGATTAGCATTTGATCCCAGATTTATTCATTAAATATATGTTCCTACAGCTGCCATGGTAGGATTTGAAGCCAAAGCTCTGAGCTACTAGTCCAGTAATATTACCACAGTGCTACCGTCCCCACTGACAGCACCAGCAGGTTTTAATATGAAGCAACCACGTGTTTAATGAGAGAGGTTAATTGGAGATAGTCATCGGGCAGAATTTTGCACTCGCCGGGCGGGCTCAGCAGGGGAGGTGGGGAAGCCGACCGCTGTCTGTGATCGGGGGCCTGATCGGGCCAATTAAGGCCGGCCCAGCATGAAATGCGAGCACTGCCTGTGCAGGGGAGGGAGAAGGAGGGCGAGCGGGGTGAGTGGGGAACTTCACGCATGCGCACAGAAGGAGCAGCTCCCTGAGGCTGCCTCAGGGAGATGAAGGGTTCTGAAAAACAAAAATAAAGAATTTTTAAATGTTTAAAAAATGTGACTCTGTCACATGAGCCGGGACATGTTATGAATGAGATGTAAAATGTTTTATTTTACTTTTATTTGCTTTTGGAAACCTCCATGGATGAGGTTTCCTAAGAAGTGCAAAGGTCGTTTGGGCCTTTTCCCCTGCCCGTCAACCGTAAGGTTGGACAGTCAGTGAAAAATTTAAGTTAATTAATACCATAATGGCCTTAACAGGCCTTCCAGCTGCCAATTCCCGCGAGCGCCTACCGACTGAACTATCGTGTAACTGCGCGATGACGTCAGGGCAAAAGGTTCGCCCAACATCATCGCGCATCATTTCAAGCTCAAGTGGGCCGGGCGTGCGCCCACTCGCCAAGGTGAAAATTCTGACCACTGTGCACTGGTTCCTAAGTTTCAAGGAGCTGTAATCAACAACACAAGTGCAAAGTCACCAGTTAGTCCTGCAGAAGAAAAACTTTTAAGCAGCTATCATCTTTTAAATAATGCTTCAGTACAGTAATGCTTCTCTACTGGCCGACTCACTTGCAACCCTGCCCTAATCACTCAAACTCACTGGAGACCCCCAGGATCAGCCTCCCACAGGCTGTCTCTGAAATACGGGACAAAAGGCATCCCTTAAGGGACATGAGACAAACCATCAAAATATGGAACAATCCCTTAAAATACAGAGCAGTTGGTCACCTTGGGCTCTGGAGCTATCCTATTGCTCTAACCACTTCCCCATCAATACCTTACTCTTCCCCACAACCCTCCAAGTTTTTTCCTTTTCAAGTACATATCTAATTCACTCTTATGAACAAGAAGCAGGAGTAGGCCATTCAGCCCCTCGAGCCTGTTCCACCATCTAATAAGATCATGACTGATCTGATAGTATCCTCAAATCTGCATCCCGCCTACTCCAAATAACCTATCATCTCCCCTTGCTTACCAAGAATCTATCCACCTCTGCCTTAAAAATATTCGAAGACTCTGCTTCCACCACCTTTTCAGGAAGAGAGTTCCAAAGATTCATGACCCTCTGAGTGAAAAACATTTACCTCATCTCTGTTTTAAATGGGTGACCCCTTATTTTTAAACAGTGACCCCTAGTTCTAGGTTCTTCCACAAGAGGAAACATCCTCTTCACACCCTCCCTGTCAAGACCCCTCAGGATATTATATGTTTCAATCAAGTCACCTCTTACTCTTCTAAACTCCAGCAGATACAAGCCTATTCTGCCCAATCTTTCCTCACAAGACAACCTGCCCATTCCAGGTATTAGTCTGGTAAATCTTCTCTGAACTGCTTCCAACACATTTACATTCTTTCTTAAATAAGGTGACCAATACTGTACACAGTACTCCAAATGTGGTCTCACTAGTGCCCTGTACAACTGAAACATAACCTCCCTAGGTTTATATTCAATTCTCCTCGTGATAGATGATAACATTCTATTAGCTTTCCTAATTATTTGCTGTACTTGCAGACTAGCCTTTTGTGATTCATGCACTAGGACATTCAGACCCCTCTGCACTTCAGAGCTCTGACACCTCTCACCATTTAGATAATATGCTTCTCTTTTATTTTTCCTGCCAAAATAGACAATTTCACATTTTCCCACATTATGCTCCACCTGCCAGATCTCTGCCCACTCACTTAACCTATCTATATCTGTTTGCAGCCTCCTATGTCCTCTTCACAACTTACCTTCCTACCTATCTTTGTGTCATCAGCAAATTTGGCGACCATCCCTATGATCCCTTCTTCCGGGTCAGTTATATAAATTGTAAACAGCTGAGGTCCCAGCACTGATCTCTGTGGCACACCGCTCATTACATCTTGCCAACTTGAAAAAGACCCATTTATGCCTACTCGCTGCTCCCTGTTAACCAGCCAATCTTCTATCCATGCCAATATGCTACCCCCTACACCATGAGCTTTTATTTTCCGCAATGAGCTTTGAAAGTTACTATCTTGAAAGTTACTATCAAATCTGCTGCCTTTCATTGCAATATTTAAACCAGATGGATTTTGATGGTGCTTCCACCATCCTTTCAGGCAACGCGTAACACCTTTCTCTTTGTTCATTCTCAGGATGTTGACATCACCGGCAAGGGCAGCATCTATTGCTCATTCCTGTATGACTGGATGAGTCACAAGGTCATTTCACAGGCCAGTCAAGAGTCAACCGCCTTGCTGTAGAGTCACACACAGGCCAGGGGGAGCAGGATGACAGATTTCCTTTCCTAAATGACATTAGTGAACCAGATGGGATTTTATGGCAACCTGATAGCTTCACGGTCACTGTTACAGGTTTTTATTCCATTATAATTAACTGAACTTAAATTCCCCCAGCTGTCGTGGAGGGAGATGTGGATGAAAATCCCTTCATTTTGCCCTCTGCATCTTTTGGCATGTATCTTACATTTGTGTCATCTGATTATAGGCCCACCAGCCAGCAGCAACAGTTGTTCCTTTTCCACTCTGTCAAAACCCCTCATAATTTTGAGCACCTCTATTAATTTTCCCCTTTGGACTTCTCCTGCTCTCTGGAGAACAGTTTCAGCTTGTTTGGGGCAAGTTGACCCAGACACTTATTGTGAAGCGATATTGTTAGCTTTCTGAAAACAGCAGCACATCTATTGAAATTGCAGTCATTTTGAAAAAAGAATATTGCAGTTTATCTGATCCCAAATGAAATAAAGCTTTGTTCAGCGAATAACCAGATTCTGAGCAGTTTGAACATCTGACCCCAGTGTTCATCTCCTGTAATGTGATTTGACTTATGAAATCAATACTTAAGCCCTTAAGAATACAAACATCTGTTCTGCCTAGTCATCTTAAATTTTAATCAATAATTGTCACACTCTTCATGTAATGCAGCAATCTCCACCAGAATGGTATAGTGCAGCATCGAGCAAAACGGTCTCAGGTTCGGTGGTGTTCGAATAGTTGGTGGTAAGCGTCAAAAAAGAAAGGATTTATTGTAAAGTCACGGAAAATCCTGTCTGATTACTAGTTGCTTGGCCTGTTAGGCACCAGGAGATTTCGACTGGCATATGCCCATCCAGATATTTGTAAGATTGCACAGATATACAGATGGCTGAAGAGGCAGTAAATTAATATCACAAATTAAAAGACAGAATTTCCCCTTAATTGCTGGGTGGCGAAAAGGATCATTTTGAAAGATATTGCAAGTGCCAAATAAACAGTACTTTAACCGTTAGGGTGCACTTTTAATAAATATATCAGTCAGACTACTTAAAAGCGATATGGAGGCCCCAGGGTCTAGTTATACAGCTAGTTCTGCATCGTACTGCAGCCAGAGAGATCAGAGGCCTATATACAAGCTCTGCTCCACTGAACCCAACTGTCAGTTAAACTTAATGGCCAGGATTTTACAGTCGATGTTCGGGGGTGGGCCCAACACGCTGACACGTAAAATGACGCGCGATGATGTCGGTTGTGTGTCCCAACGTCATCGCGCTGTCTCGCGATGTTTCATTCGGCGGGCACACACCAGAGGTGGCTGCGCACCCACTGATAATTAAAAGGCCAATAAGGCCTTAAGGAACTAATTCATTTCAAATTTACGCTGCCCGTCCAACCTAACGGTTGGCAGGCAGGCGACAAGGCCACGTGGCCTTTACGTTTTTTAGGAAACCTCATCCACGAGCGGGATGAAGTTTCCTAAAGCTTTTACAAATAGAACAAAAACTTTTTCTGGAAAAATAAACACATGCCCCATCTCACGTGATGCAAGGGGACATGTTTCATTAAATTTTTATTGCATTTAATTATGTTTTTCAAAAACGCTTCAATCTCCCTGAGGCACGGAGCTGCCTCAGGGAGATTGAAGTGCTCCTTCACGCGCATGTGCGAAAGAGCGCTGGACTCAACTCTTCCTCCTCCCTCCACCTGCACAGGTACCGCTCAGCGCTACTGCTCACGTATTACGCTGGGTGGGCCTTAATTGGCCACCCGTGTAAAATGGCGGTGCGGAGCCAATCACGGGCAGCTCCATGACCGCCCCCCGCCCGCTCCCGCCAAACCCGCCCGATGTGGAAAGAATTCAGGCCAATGTCATCTAAAGACGAACTAGGCAGTCAGTTACTTGCTAACATTTGAGAGGATAAAATGTTTAATAAAACCACCAGGCTGAATTGGACAGCTTGTGAATTTTTGAGAGTGTCATTTTGCACCTTTTGGAGTTATATTCCTGCATAGCCGCAGAAGCCCAGCGAGAGGCTGTCATCCAGTTTTCCATAATTCGATTTTGATGATATTGGCAGAGTCGTACTGCCCGTTTTACATGAGTGTACAGCTGAATCGATTTCACATCATTACAAACATGTAAATAGGCTTTTTGTTTAGTTTATAAAAGATGGTTACAGCTCTTTATTTTAACTGTTAAAATAATCATTCCGAACTCTTCCTAAATTACATTGGCCTGATTGTCCGGCATTCACAGACATTTGTGCTTTTGACATCAAAGCTGCAAAATTCAGCATTTTTATAAATTCATTCATGGGATGTGGACGTCGCTGGCTGGGCCAGCATTTATTGCCCATCCCTAATTGCCCTTGAGAAGGCACTGGTGAGCTGCCTTCTTGAACTGCTGCAGTCCTTGAGGTGTAGGTAACCCCACAGGGTTGTTGGGGAGGGAGTTCCAGGATTTTGACCCAGCGACAGTGAAGGGACGGCGATATATTACCAAGTAATGATGGTGAGTGACTTGGAGGCCTATTTAAGGGCCTCGTTTGACCCACTGATGGACAACCTGACCAATGCCAACCCCACTGCTTGTAAAATTACAGTAGGGACAGGAGTGGGTGGATAGACAGCAGGCAGGCCACTCAGTGGATTTTACTGCCCCCCGCCGCCCCTCCGCCGCCCCTCCGCCTTCAAATCCATTGGCAAGAGAACGTAAAATCCAGCCCTATCTTGCCCAAGCAAGCGAAAATACAAATTCTGGTCTGTCTGATGCCTCAGTTGGAAAGTACAACGCTTAACATGGAGAGGAGCGACACACATCAGGGAAGTCCTGAGTTTGATTCCAGCCTGTTCCAAGGTAGCTGCTCTCATCCAGGGTGACAGAATGAGTTTAGTAATTGGACAAGTTTGGATCTGGCTGCAATTCCTGCCACTCGCTGTTTGGGCTTGCACATAAATGACAAATCTTATTTTCACTTCATTTTTGAGATTCAATCTCTCCTGTACCCTCCACCCTCATCAGAAACCTCACATTTGTTTTTTTTGTCCTTACCATCTCCCTGGCTCTGCATGTGCTTGAAAGCTGTTCATCACTGAAGCATGCTGCAGAGCATCCTCGATTATTCGGGGGTTGCCAGACCACAGCTTACGCCATGATTTTACTATGGGGCAGGGTCCAAGTCTACCTCAGCCAGAACAGGGATCGAACCTTGCACTGTTTGTATTATTCTGAACCATATGCTAGCTGTTTAGCCAGCTGAGCTTACTGCATCCCACCCCACAAAATAGTGCTAATTACACATGATCACTATCTGTGATTCTGTTCCAAATTCACATCAAACATGGTACCACCAGCATACTGGAATTCAAACATGGTGAAATAATTTCTGTCTCACATTTATCCAAACAACATGTTTAGTTGAAAAGGACTGGATTTAATTGATGGAAGTAACTTAAGTCTACTTTTAAAAATTTAAAAACCTTTAACATCCCTCCATCGTGTAAAGGACGCTGGCTCTTCAGTGCAGTACAAGGCAGTGTTTCACAGTGCCAGTTACAACCTTTTAGATGAGAAATTAAACAGAGGTGTTGTCTGTCTTTTTGGTTGGGCGTATAGGATCACCCAGTCAAAGAACAGCAGAAAAATTCTTCCATTTTCCCTCAATTAAAACAACCCAAAAGCAGATTAATTGTTCATTTATTTCATTACTTTATGTGGGACATTGCAGTGAATAAAATGTCTGCCATATCTGTCTATATTAAAACAATGGCTACACTTTTATTGGCTGTTGAAGCGCGTTGATAAAACCTGAAGATGTGAAAGGCGCTATATAAATACAAGCGAAGGAGAAACTCACTCCATGCAGGCCTACGTTGCTACCTGTAGGATGCCATGCGGTCCATGCAGATAGTGCCCAAGGCACTGCCTGCCCCAAGGACACAGACACGCACACACACATACACACATGCTCCTCCCACAATGTTTTTGCTTTTTTTATTAATAGGCTGTTCTCACATGCAGCCACACTGAATGCATATATCATCTGTTTACAGTAACTTATGTTCTTTGTATGATTCAGGAAGGAATATTTGACTGTGGACTGAAGATTTTCAGCTACTTAATCAGATGATATGATTTGATAGTCATGAAGATTTAGTTTAAGCAGTGTGATATACAAAATATATAATGGAATTATTCATTTCGCATTTGCTGTATCATATCTGTAACAGTGACTCTAATTTGCAATGTCATATCTGTTTCTCATTACCTTTATCTGAAACAGTGTGTTACACTGCTTGGATCAACGCTAATTGGGGACAATAGGCTATGCAACATTATGTCCGGTTAATCTGAAACTGTGTATGATGCTATCTGATATCATATCACCTTGGGGTAGGAGCAGTCTAAATAAAACTATCTCATCTGGAAAAATAATTATGTGGCCCTACAAGGAAGGTAGAACACTGTTTGTAACACTGCATGTTATTATGTGTTATATGCTACATACATGTATTATATATTACATATATAGACATTGCGCTGAACAGTACCATGGTGATCCGGGGACTGCATAGCTCACTTATTAATGTATTACACTGTGCCTTGGCATGTTAATCTAGAACAATAAGCGATGGTTCACAGTTTTGAAGCATCATGTAAAGAGGTGTGCAAGATGTGAAAATTGTTACAAAGTAAATAAAATTAGGAAATTAATGAACATTCTACGGCCATGTTGTTGAAAGAGAAATTACATCAGCATCAACTCCAAACAATGATTTTACAGCTTTTTCAGTGAAGTGGTATCAAAGGCAGTGTACAAGTCAGTCCACAGGTCAACTTCACCTGATGATATGAAAGCAGAAGCCATTGCCAGTTTTTTTTTTATTCATTGAGATGGGGGCACCACCAGCTAGGCCAGTATTTGTTGCCCACCCCTAATTGCCATTTCAGACTCAACTGTATTGCTGGGGGCCTGGAGTCACATGTAGGCTAGACCAGGTAATGGTGAAGCTGATGGGTTTTTACAACAATCAGCAGTGGCTTCATAGCCATCAGACTTTTAATTCCAGGCTTTTTTATTGAATTCAAATTTCACCATCTGCTGTGATGGGATTAGAATGCAGGTCCCCAGGGGATTACCCTAGGCCTCTGGATTACTAACCCAGTGATAATACCACCATACCACCACCTCCCCAGTGCTTAAAGAGAGCTGGGTGGGGGTAGGTGTAAATTCAAAACTAATCTTTGAAAGCATTATTTCAGTGGCCAAGTGGTCAGTCTATGGAACAAGCTCCCAAAGGATTCAATGGAGTCAGATGATGTTGATTCATTCAAACGCAAATTAGATTTATTTCAGAAGATAGTATTTTTAGATAGCGTATTCCATATGAGTTCCTTGAGACATGAAATGTGTTAAATGCAGCATGCTTTTGAGGATCAGATGGCTCATCACCACTGGGGCTCTCCTCATGCCACGTCAGAGATTTTGCAGACTGATAATGGAGTTTGATTGCCCTGATTCATAAACAATTCAATTATTAACAGTCGCTTGAGAGTACAGAACTTGAATGTTGCTGAAAAGAGAGACATGTTGCTGAAGCTTTTCATCTTGCACTCATCAGGACAAATGCAAGAATGCCAAATTTCAAACAGTCACAACAATTTGTACTACAGGAAGAAAAGGTGTCGCCTGCTTGCCAAGTCAACTCTGATTGGTGAGGCATTGCATGGAGAAAGCAATGGGGAACTATAGCCTCCCCAAGCTGCCAGGTAATTTGAAAAAAGACACACGGTTTGAACATATTCCTTCCGTTTGCTGAGAACAGGTCCCTGTGCAAGAATGTGTGTCTCTTCTAGTGAGTGTGAATGAGCCATGTCACAAGCTCGACTGATTGTCTTAAATTGGTTGTTAGTGTAGCTATTAGCGCACTCAAGATTATTCAGAAAGTGCTGTCCAGTTGTGAAATCACATCTAACAGCAGATGAAACGTTTCAGCAACATGTCTCTCTTTTCAGCAACTATTATTATTGTATCACATGACCAGCTGGATAGTGCAAGGCAAATTAGGTGGATGCTGGTCTTTTAACATTTAGCAATTCTTATGTTCTCATGCTTTGCATCATCATCGTCTTCACCTGCCTGAGTACATCACAAATGCTTTGATGGAGTCAGATATAGCCCCTTATTTAGTTCAGGCAAAACAGGTGTGATTTCCGATATATACCTTCCCCTACTATGTTTTTAAACAGTGATTACTTTTGTGATCGTATTCATAGGCATATCAGAGTAACTAGGAATGACCGACCTACTCTGCCTAATGGTGCAATTGTTCTTCAAGTAATTCTGAGGTTGAATGAGCAGCACCACCATATTATACTGCCCACTCACATGGCCCACTGTTCCGGTATATATTAAAGCTTATGTTCAGAGCTCCCTTTCACTGGCACTGACTCTTTCAACGTTATAAACTTAAACATGATCCAGTTTTTTTTTCAAATTAAGCATTCTTGAGATATGGGCATTGCTGGCAAGGTCAGCATTTATTGCCCGTTCCAAGCAACTGCTTGCTAGATGCTAACTTGGAACTGCAGCCACAGATGGTAACAATAGCAGGTTCCCTTCTCTAAAGAATGTTAGTGAACCAGTTGTGTTTTATTTTACTATAACCCTATACTTCATGTTTACTTTTACCGATACCTGCTTTTTATTTCCTGATTGTCATCTTAAATTAATTCAAATTCTCAAAATGCCACTAATCCAGTCAATTTATCTGGGTCATTTTAAAGTGCTGGAAATATATCATTTCAGATTAAAGTTTAAAAGTCTGTCAACCCACTGGCTCACCCAGTTATGTTGGACAAACCCAAATCCATTTCTCTGAAATGGCCAGGCAACATATAGCAAATTGACAGTAGCTCCAATGGGAAGATATCTCTACAATGTGGAACCTGCTTTTATGCAGTGGAAGATGGATCGTGTAAACTTTCTATAAAGGGACAGGTCTGTCCACATAAATGTGTCTGGGTGTATTGGAACAATGTTAAACTAAAGAATTGATCATAAATTATTTGTGGATGAAACAACAGTTTTTGTTTTTTCCTATTTGTACACTACATCACAACTGTTCCGACCATCACTAATATAAATGGTAATGAAGCAATAAGAAATGATGATGAGTAAAAGATAGATGGGAGCAAAACATTTCCTTATTAGCAAATCCCACTGTCATGGGTAATTCTTTAGCTTTATAATTCCATTTAAAACATAGCTGAAAAAAGAGACCTTTTTGTCAAAGCTTTTTTGTCTTGCACTCACCTGGACAATTCGCAAGAATACCAAATGTAAAGGGAACAATAACTTATACTGTATGAGAAGAGATTGCTGATTGGTTGGAAAGTGGACTGTGATTAGTAGGGGCGTCAGAGTCCACTTGCCAACCAATCAACACTCTCTTCTCATACAGTACAAATTGTTGTTCCCTTTACATCTGGTATTCTCGTAAATTGTCCTGATGAATTTAAGATGAAAAGTTTTGACAAAAAATGTCTCTTTTTTCAGCAATACTCAAGTTCTGTACTACCAAACAATGATTTAAGATATAGCTCAATCATTGTTTCAATTACTTCAACACAGTTAATACACTCTGCTTTTCATCTAGTGATGCTCTGACATAAACAGACTTTTGAGAGTTCGGCATGTTCCACTTTTATGACTAATACTATTTCATTAACTTTGAAACCATTCATTTTGTGGGTTTGAATGGCCGTTTGTATATTAATGAATTATATTGTTTATAAGTGGCCTACCAAACTATCACTAATTATGGCAGCATAAAAAAAGATTTTTTTTAAAATCAATATTCAATTCCCCACTCTTGCAGTTTTGTTCCATCATCTCTAAAATAGTCTTACCTAGGCTGAGGTATGGCTCAGTGGGTATCAGCAGCTCTTGCTTTTATCATCAGAACTGGTATGAATCCCAAATGTAAACCTTTTATTGCTCTCCTGCATAGAATCCTAGCTCATTGCACACATTGGTCAGACAATTTAATGCTTCCTGGAATACGAACTGATTTGGGGCAACCCTCTTTATAAACTGTGACCCACACTGAATGCAATCTCATCCCAAGCCAAGTTGAGCATGATCACTCAGAAGATGCACATATAAATGGGGGTTGTGTTAAACAGCAACATACTGCAATGATTGCTAAAATAACAGGACTGAGATTGTTTCATAACCAAAATCATTGGCTGTAGTTCAAAATGTTACAAGGTATACAAAATATTTTTGTATTATTACCTATTGTGAAGAAGTTTGATTAGCGAATATACCTTTGTGTTAAGCATACTAATCACTGAACAGAAACTGGCTCTTTTTAATTTATATGTTGCTGTTATTTTTCTCCCAGTGTAATCGGTTCTGATTATGCCTGGGGTTACATCAAGCGGCCTAAGAAAGTGGTAAAAGAATTAACCCTAAGGTAGTCACAAAGGAAGGTGCTAACATTGTCACTTTCTTAAGAGGCCAAATGCTAATCTGATATTGCAATGTTTCAAAAGCAACTTTCGCACCCATTTTTTCTATCACTAAAATTCACATTCAAAAGATTAAAGCTACATTTTTAGATGGTATTACGCCTCTTTTTTCATAAGCTGTTCTGCTGAACTATGCAATTTGAGGAAGAGGCAATGCAGGACTACTTTCATGATTAAAGACTTGACAGCATTGGTGGGCATGCTCCTTGAGAACAGCCCAGCAACAGAAATTTGTTGATGAAGTTGAAGGTGCCTTCCAGATATTATGGATGTTGGAGCCTTTGAGCATGGTTTGAATGTTTTCCAAACTCCCATACCAAGTTATTTCTATTCTCCAAACTGCGAACTCAAGCCCTGAAGAACTAAAAATGGAAATGATCCGTAGCAACATTGACACCATAACTGAGGAGCTCCTGCTCCTAGGCACGCATAGCAACTAGCAACCAATCATATGTTATGTGTGTAGGAAAGGAGGAACTGTTGATCCATCATGGCTTCAGTCTGGACTATACATAACCTGAGGACAGAAATAACATTGCTTTTTAATGCTTACTAAAATTAGCATACGCAGAAGCAGGAAATAAAGCACAAAGAGACTGATCAAAAATGTTAACCCTCTCTCTCCCTGGCTTTCTAGCAGTGAAGAGAGATCATTATCAGTAAGCTTGCACCTCCCACAAATTGTTCCCCCCCTCCGCCATTACAAGTTCTCCCGTATGTGTTTGCGGGTGCAGAGGTGCTGGTTGCTGGTCTAAGTATGTTAGGTCAGGGCATGTCTATACTGCCCATTATCTAGCTTTACAATAATGATCCTTGGAGGCACAACAATAAGGCCCCTCTTAATCTGAATTTGGTATTGTGTCTCTCACGCCTGCCCTTACATGTGCTTATCCAACCTTTTCAAAGGCATAGTGACAAATTTCACTTGGTGAAATGAAGCCAGGTATGAATTGTTAAAAGACAGCAAGTAAACATACTGAGAGCAGTCAAAGCAAATCCCAAAACCCATGCTTAGTGCTTTCCTTGAGAAATAGGGGGAGAAAACAACACTCTGTAGTCTGACCTATTTGTTTCAGGCATGCCCTTCTCTCTTTGCAACTTCTGATCTCCTATATTTTTAGTCCTCTGTTCTGTGTCAAGAACCATGAGGTGGAATTTAATGCCCTCCTCTGTGTGAGTTTGGTGAAGAGGGTCATTTAATCAGGTGGGAGGGTGGCAGGTAGGGGCCTCACTGCCTTCCCAGCAATGCCCTGATTAAGTCCGTGGAGAGAAGACCTGTAGACAGACTTGGCATTCTCACCATCAGTTGAGGCCCTTATGTGGGCAATTAATGCAGTCACCTGCCTCTCTGGTAGCGCTGCCAAGCAAAAAAGAGCTGCTAGCCTCTAATTGGCTGGTAGCTTTCAGTGGGAGGGATTTCCACCCCTGCTGTAATATGAGTTCTTTAGATGTCTCAATGATGAGATCTTGAGACTTGTATATTTAAACATGAAGCGTTTAATCTCAATAGTTAACTATTTACAGATCCCAGGTTACTGTCATGCATGGTGCTGTTACCTCCATGCAGGTTAGATTCAGAGTGTTCTCTCTAGACTGTTCTCTCAGTCTATTACCATGTGACTCTATACATCATACCATGGGCGGTGCTATTGTCCAGTCCTACATTAACCTTTGTTCTGCCGAGCATCTTTACATTATGATGGCATGCAGACACATACAACAGCCCCTGGGGCCCTTGATCCCGTGAATTGTCCACTGTTGCCCAGTTAAGTGCCTGATTGACACTTGATGTGGCAGGCCTTCCCAAAAGAACTGATGCAATGTTCTTGCCAGCTCTCCAGCTAGCGGGCGAGACTCCTGTCATCTCCATTAAATACCACCTATTGTTTCACAATTCAAAACTTGTCCGATTCCTAAGTATGTGCTTTTTCTTGTACTCTCCACACGTTCTGATTCCAGGAAGCAGAGGCACTGTCACGGTCACCTTTCTTTTGAAGGTTTTGCCAGCATAGCTGCCAAAACAACTATCTACTTTCCCTGGGACACATTATTCACAGACACTTCATGCTGTGACCACGTAGGTAGAATGTCCTCACTATGTTGGATGTGCGCATTTGTTGGCCATGTATGATGAGATGACAAATTGCTTAACACCCCTGATCAGACAATGGATACTTTTTCAAATCAGTTTGAAATAGACCAAGTTGCGACATATTGCTTGACCTTTAGCCCATATTCTTCCATGGTCTTCTACGTCTACAGCCTTTATTTAGATCTGTGTGGCTCATTTTATTTTTAAACTCAACCCCGATATAAGCTTAAACTTCAATATAACTCAATGCCAAAATTGGTTTCTTTTAAGAAAGATGGTCAAATTTCTAAAGTGTGTGCCCCTCCTTCTATTGAAGAAGTTAACTCATGTTGGGTTTGCTCCACAGGCAACAGGCTCTTATATCTTAGCATAACGCAAACCTGGTAGATAGCGAATGCATGAATAACATCCTCTGTTATGCCTCAGTCGCAGCTTTATTTCAAAGCTCAGTCAACTTTCCTTTATTCTATAGCACAGAGGTTGCTTATATTACACCATGGATGCTAGATTGTCGTCCCTATATAGGACTGCACTGTACACAGAAAGAACTTGCATTTATACATTCACTAACTCAGGACATCCAAAGTGCTTCACTGACAATGAAGTGATTTTGAAATATAATCTCTGCTGTAATATAATATCAGCTAATTTGCGCACATGCGGTTCCTCAAATAGCAATGAGATAAATGGCTAGGTAATTCATTTCAGTAATTTGATTGAGAGATAAAGTGTAGCAAGGACCCTGGGCGAACTCCATTGTTTTCCTTCAAAGTTCCATGGGACCTCTTGCTTCTACCTGAGAGAGCAGGTTGTAGAGTAATGGGATAATGGTTATGTTAAAGAGACCATGATCCTAGTGATGAAGTAAGCTTGATATCAGGGATCAGGTATCCAAGAGAGCAAGGCACAGAACGGTCTGTGTTCTGGGAACCATGAGTTACCCTGAGGTCTTTGTAAATAGTTCATAAACGTGGTTTCAAGAAAAACTATATACCAACCTCTATCTCAAGGTATGGTAAGAGAATAAGACATGGTAATAGTAAAACCTCATCAAAACATAGGTGAGGCCTCAATTTAACATCACAACTGAAAAAGTGCACCTCTGACACTGCAGCATTGCCTCAGCAGTGCACTGAAGTGCCATCTAGATGACTCTGCCATGGGGCTTGAACTCATGACCTTGTGTCTCAGAAGCAAGAGAGAGTGGTAGCACTTGATAAAGGTTTACACCCACTTATATTGAACCTACTGAAAATAAAATAAGGCTATCTACTGGCCGTAGATGGAGGTGCAACATGTGCCCCAGTTATACAACTTGTTTTTGCTTCAATGCGTTTATGAAGCAGATTTGCGTCAACCCAATTACAACTGGAGAGCTACAATTTTCAATGCGGCTGATTCAAAAGTAGAGCTAGAGGGCAGAATTTTCCAGTCCTGCCAGTGGCGGGTTGCGTGTCTATCGGATGTGGAAAATTTGGAGAGAGAGGCCAAAAATCCGATTCTCACTGGCAGGGAATCAGTTCGGAATTTTCCCCTCTCCGCTTTCATGGCGGGCTGATCGCGGGTCAGGCTTCTGGCTGATCCATGTCAGGAATGCCAGTTGCATGCTTTACCATGTCATGAACGCTCATTGCAAACGCCACTTGCCAGAATTACATCCCCCCCCTCCCAATCTTGCGCTAGGTCAGCGGGAAATTAGACCAGCCTGAATCACGTTTGAAAATGAGTGGCGTGCAGCTGTCAGCCCTCACTTTGCTCGTGACGACGAGGTGAGTGCAACATTCAAAAGCCTACCTGCAACAGCACCGCTCCGTTTTCGTCAATGCCAGTGAGACGCCACAATGGTGGAGACGTAGGGTCGGTCTGCTCACTGGCGTCCTCCGTACTGCAGGAGGGTGTGTTCTGCAGGGCTCAGGCAGAGGTGGACCATGAGCCAGAGGCCAGCATCGCGAGTGAGGGCATCAGCGGCGGGGTTGGGGAGGGGGTGGCGGAGGAAGAAAGATGGAGACACAGGGGAAAACTGGCAACGGTGGGGTTGGGCAGAGGGGGAGAGACAATGGCAGGCAGAGGGGAGACTGAGGGTGGGCACGCTGGAACCCAGCATGCAAGACTAGAATGCAGGCACAGAAGGGGGTGGATGGAAATTGAACTGTATGAACGGGAGGGGATGCATGCAGACTCCGAAATACGAGGGGGGTTGTTCGGTTAGTGTGGCACAAGAGGGATGGGTTGCACAGAGACTCATGGAGGTGGGGGAGGGGAAAGGCTTGAACATCAGGGACGCGTTGCGCGGAGATTCATGGGATAGGGAGGGAGACTCTGTTGTCATCAATAAAGAAGGAACAGGAGGACTCATTGAAAGACAGTCATAGTCCTTGGTCTGGGGCCCAGAGGTCGGGGTGAGATATTAAAGTCCATCCTGGGGCTTTGCCAGCCATGCTACAGAGTTATGCATGGTGCTATGACATGGCAGGTGATGTGTGCCAGGAGAACCAGATCCACAAGGGAAATTTGGCCATGCTATCACAACAGTTTTGCAATTTGTATTTATTATGAGAAGATTTGTGCACTGAACTCAGAAGTAATGAGTCTACTAACCCCTTTAGAGATTTTAAAAACTAAATTAAAACATTTATTAACAAAATAAGAGATTTCAAGCACATATGTAAGATTACAGTTACTTAATACAATAACAAATCCAAAAATCCCTAATTCACCTGACTCATAACTACAAACCCCCTTTAAGGCAAGAGTCCAAAATAAATTTTAAATTTAAATAGGCAAACCAACAAGTTTACCACAGCACCCACTCGACAGTGCAATTCCAAAGGCTTTCCACCACTTTTGGTTACTGGACACAGCAGACTTCTGCAAAAGTGGCTGTACCCATCCCCAAGATTGTTTTACATGGTCCTTTTAGAGCTTACATGGTCCCCCAACATAGCCTTCCATCTTTCTTTATAAATGTTTCTCTCTCTTTAATCTATGAATTCCATTGTTCTATATTTCTTTGAAAATTTACTTTCCCCATAATATAAAAATCTTTCATGTTGCCAATATGGTCAGTACCCTTGGGAAAAATAAACATACTGCTTGGCCTTGCTTATCTTGTTAGTTGTAAACATTCAATCATCCCTTCGAAACCTAAACAACCCATTCGCTTATCTAAAAATTCAATTTCCTTCACACCCTACATGCTGCCCCCAGCCATGTTAACTCATTAGCATTTCAAATGCCTTTTACCCCTAACTTCTTTTGATAATTTCAACCTTGCAGTCTATATGATTCCAATTCAATTAAATCACACAGACAGAACCATAGTCAATCACACTCATAAACCTCCGTTACAATAAACCACAACAATATTATGAAAAATATTATAACTTCATGACAATGGCACGCATGTCATAGTCCCTCTTCAGGGACGGGCGTGGACTGTGTGCAGGGCATAGTCATGGTCTTGCAGCCGGTGGTCATGGGCTTGCCTTCCTTGGTACTGGGCTGCAGGCGGGATGGCCATGGTCAGGGGAGGCATTTGCAGCCTGTAAATGGGGAAACCGGAATAAATGCCAGGATTTTCCCCTCGGCAATTTGGGGGCGGGGCCCGCTCGCCGAGGGGAAAATTACGCGGGATGACGTCGGGAGGAATCCCCGACAACATCCCGGTCCCTTTAAATTTTTAGGAAGGCGGGCGGACAGTGAAATCAGCTGTCCACCCGCCGACCTGTCAATGGCCAATTGAGGCCATTGACAGGATAATTAAGATAATTAAAGACCTGCCCGTCCGAGCTTAAGGCTGGTGGGCAGGCCAGGAGCCCCAGTGGGCTCCAGATTATTGATGAAACTTCATCCACTGGCGGGATGAAGTTGCATGTTTGTTTTTTAAACATTTAATAAATTTTAAGTGTTTATTTATTAACATGTCCCATCTCGTGTGACATTGTCACATGAGGGGGGACATGTTAATAATTTCAATATTTATCTAGTTTTAGACTTTACTTACCTCTCACGAATCTCCCTGAGACAGGACTTTGCCTCAGGGAACAATGCGCTCGTTCGCGCGCATGTGTGAAAGAGCGCACTTTGACAGCTGGGGATTCCCTCCCCCCCCCGGAACAGGAAGTGCATAGCGTTTCCTGTCGGGCAGGCCGCTGGGCCTTAATTAGCCCACCCACTCAAAATGGCGGCGGGCCCTGTTTCGGTGGCAGGGGTCGGCTGTCCGCCCACTGCCGAGCCGGTGGAGCCTGCCCGCCATCCGAGGGCAAAATTCTGCCCAAAGAGGGGGGTATTTGAACCTTCCCTAGGGGGGTGTGGCATGATCGTGCACAGAGCCTTGAAATGGGGAGGGGTGAGATTGGAATAGCCACCACAATTACAACAGGGTTACTGGGGTCGGCAGGAGAATAACCAGAGGGAGCTCTACCTGCCGATGTCGGGAGACTGATTTTTCACTCCTTGCCATACCTTCTGCCCCCGCCCACCATGAATCACACTGATGTGGGAGGGCAGGGGGCTGGCGGGGGAGATTCAACCCAAAGAGTGAAAAGAGTGGAATTAAAATAGGAATCTAACTTTGGAGAAAGTCAAGTCAGGGAGAAGTGTCTGCACCATACATTTTAAATAAAAGGTTTTCAGTTTTTCTCACCCTAACTGCAGAAGGGAATCTCAAATTGCTTGGCACCATTAATAGGAGTGGCCTATGGATTTGTCATATCAGATCCCACTGCGAGAAGAGCTCACATTATGGAGCAGGTCACTTAGCAAATGTCATTTCTGACTCTGTTCATCTTAGCACATAATCAGTTATAGGATAGCATCATGCAACACAGGAGGAGGCTGTTTGATCCTTTGGCCTGACTTTTACTGACCACTGGGTGGCAGTAATGGGGAGGGAGCAGGGGTAAAATAGGGGCGACTGCCCTGCAACACAGTCCCACTGCTGAGGAGGTTTCCCCACAGCAGGCTGGAGGCAGCCTGGGGTGTGGACCGATTGCCCCCTTCACCGAGGCAGGCAGCCAATATGCATAATTAAGGCACCTCTTAGGGGCCATTAAGCAGGGCAGCAGGCATTTTAACAGCTTCATGGAGGCGGCCTCCCTGCAGCAGCCCAGGGGACCATCAGAGCCTGAGGCTCCATGGCCCAAAGAAGGGGTAGCAGGCAGGAGAAACAGCCCCCATCGACCCAACAAACCCCACCCCGACCCCACCAACTCCCCAGAGGGGGTTCCCCTCTGCTCAGTGGGGTCTTCCGTCCTCAGATCCAGAGTGTTAGACATTACTTACTAATACTTAGATAACAGGTAATAAGGTCTCCTACCTGCCTCAGCAGTGCCTGACTCTCCTGATGGGGCTGCTGAGGCTTCACAGACGCCAGCTCTCTGATTGGGCCAACAGCAACTGGAGCCTTCCTGCTGCCTTCAGTTGAACACCAGGCCCAGAGACAGCCCTTTAGAAGGCCTTGGTAAAATAGCCACGCTGCTCTGGCTCCCAGCAAGTGCATTTGGTCCCAATCTTGTGGTTCAGAAGCCCATGGTAAGGTTCAGCCCCTCGTCTCTGCGCTGGCTCTTTGCAAGAGCTAGCCAATTATTTTAAAGCTCCGGCTCTTTCCACATAGCCTTGCAAATTTGTCCTTTTCAAGTATTTATCCAATTTCCCCATTGAAAGTTATGATGGAATTTGCTCCCACTCACCGGAGCATCCGGGTCATGACAACTCACTGCTCAAAACAATTTCTCATCTCCTCTCAGGTTTATCTGCCGATTTTCTTAACCTAGTGCCTGAAGGTTGTCAGCCTCACTGCCAATGGAAACAGTTTCTCCCTATTCTCTCAAACCCCTCAAAATTTTGAGCACTTCCATTTAATCTCCTCTTAACCTCTCTGCTCAAAGGAAAACAATGTCAGCTTCTCCAATCACTCCACCTAACTGAACTCCCTCATCCCTGACACCACTGTAATAAAAACTTCCTCTATATCCTCGCTAAAGCCTTGACATCATTCTCAAAATACGATGCCCAGATTTGGACACAATGCTCCAGATGAGGCCTAACCTATAAATGTTTCGCATAATTTCCTCGATTCTGTACTCCTTACTTCTATTTATAAAGCCAAGGAGCCAAATGTTTTTTTGGGCAGTGTTTTCCCACTTGTCCTGCCAACTTTCAAAGATTTGACCATGTGCACTCTCACGTCCCTCTGTTCCAGCACCCCTCTTAAAATTGTACCATTTTGTTTATATTGCCCCTCCTCATTCTTTCTACTAAAATGCATCACTCCACACTTTTCTGCATTAAATTGTATCTGCCATATGTCTCTACACATTTTACCAATTCATCTATCTCCTCCTTCAGTCTATCCTCTTCATTGTTTCTGAATTCTGTTTCTGAATTTAGTCCCATCTGCAAGCATTGAAAAAGCACCCAAATGCTCAAATCCAGGTCATTAACTTATACTTAAAAGAGCAGTGGCCCTAATACACACCCAGATGCTTCGCTCCAGTCTGAAAAACAACTGTTCGCCACTGCTCTCCGCTGTCTCTTAGCCAATTTCACATCCACAACTGCTACTACCCCTTGGATCCCATGGACTTCAATTCTGCTAACAATTCTACCATGAGGTGCTTTATGAAATGTCCTTTGAAAGTTCACAACATCAATTCTATTATTTCATTAAAGGACAGAGTCAAAAATCTAAGTTGGCTGGGCATTTACTAATCCATTATCTTACCAGTGACCATCAATTTTGCCCTGTATTATGGTCTCTGGAATTTCTCACCACTAGCCTGTAGTTCCCTGGTTTATCTCTCTCGCTTTTTATGAACAGGGGTGTAACATTTGAGTGATAAGTCAGGAGGCGGAAAACAATAATGGACAGTTCACCCGTGTTTAAGCATTGCTCTGAGGATTCCAACCCCACCACAAGTACATTAGAGTGCTATTGAAACGCGGAAGAAAAAGCCAAAGGCTTACTGACGATGGTCGTTAATGATTATCTGATGTAGCATTTCTGCAGGGACCCAGTCAAACCGAAAAATCAAAAAAGGGGTCGAACCAAGTGTTAGTGAGCAGTTTGCAGAATGGCAAATTTACTGAAGGCAGAAGGTATGTGGAGAGAAGCTTTGTGATTTCATTTCCTGGGGATATCTGGGGTCATGGTCCTCACCAAAAGCTTTTGACACTTCATTTTATGCAGTTTCAAATTACTTTGGATTTTATTATAATGCTGCCCTCAGTGGCATGGACTTTGGCACAAGGTAAAGTTAAAATCGATGGCTGAATTCCCCTTTGTCAAAATAATGGATGGAGGAACAACAAGTGAACAGAGTGTGAAACCGTTCAACTTTATTAACAGGTCAAGGGGTTATTTTCTTTGACTGGAATTTTAAAAAAAAATTTGACCCAAAGTTTAGGGTAAATCTGACCCCCAAAGACAATGAAATACAATGTCAATTAAAATGTTCAAGACTGAGACTGGCGACATTTTATTAGGCAATTAGAGATTGAAGGTGGGTAAATAGTGGTGAGCTACAGCTCAGCCATAAACTTATTGAATAGTGGAACATGCTCGAGGGGGGGAATGGCCTCCTCCTGTCTGCAACCACGTGTTCCTAAAAATTCTTGCGCACCGGAAATATTACAGAAAGTGAAACGAATGAAAATGAGCTGAATTTCATGTTCTCCGTCAGTAGGAATCTAACATACTCTTGCCCCTTATTAATCGCATTCTTTATAGGTCTCAACGATTTTAAGTGCTTCAGTGTATGTGGTGAGGGCTTTTTTCCGTGGTTATTTATGGGTGACAACGTCTATGCTACATAGCCAGGCACTGCCCAGGTGCACAGAGGCAGCTACAAACAGCCAATAGTCCACGCTAACACCAAAATTGTCAGAAAATCCTAAATATGGGAATCGCAGTCTAATTTGTTTAAATCAGGTAAAGTTCACTAATAATCCTATTTCATGTTTCATTTTCAAAGCCTGCCATTGCACTAGGAGCTGCTAATGTGCTCACGCCAAATAAACCTCCATCTAAAGCAATTGCTTGGTAAAGTTTCCACGGAGGAAAATTAAAACTTTGTAAAAGTTGCAATTTGAACCATTTCAATGTACATGTTGTAACACAGACAGCGTGTGTATGTATGAGATGTAGACCTGGATTTTCCCCTCGTTGGGCACGGGCGATGGGCGGGCCTAGGAACGGTCGGGAAATGGGCCCCCGCCTCCGATTGGCCCCCGACCGCGATTTCACGCCAGCCAGCGTGAAACGGGCGCTGAAAAGCTCAGCGCTGCCGGGGTCGGGGGGCCGGAAAGGATGGCAGGCGATGACGGTCACCGCGGGCGTGGGCGAGCGCTTCCCCTGAGCTTCCTGAAGGCAGCCGGCTGCCTTGGGGAGCTGCCGGCCTCCAAATAATAAACGGAAACATAAAAAAGCTGCAACGAATGTCCATGCAGCACAATCAGGCACCTGAAAGCATACCTCATAACAATGCTGTCCCCAGATATTTCTTTTCTATTTTATTCCCTAAAGGGGATTCCGCTCCGCCCTTGGATGAGGTTTCATCACAAATGTAAAAGCCGCCTGGCCGATTGGACCACCCGCCGACCGTAAGGTCGGACGGGCCACAAATAAATCGCTGACAATGGCGCTGCTAATGGGCTTAATTGCCCGCTTAATTGTCGGCGGGCACTCTTCCGAGTGCCGGGCGAAATATGGCACGAGTGCGCGATGATGTCGGGGCACTCGCCTGATGTTACCTCGCGCGATTTTATGCCTGTTCGGGTCAGACGTGCTCCTGTCCGCGGAAAGTAAAATTTCTGCCCATTGTGCACTTCTACACACACATACACACACACACACTCCATGTGTTACTTATATGCACGTATCTGTGTGTTAATTTCATTTGGGACAAGCTAAGTAAAAACTCCTGCCGCTAAAAAAAGGTCAGAAGCCAGGATGTCAAATTTAAAGCTCGCTTTTAAATTCGCAGCACCAACGATGGTGAACAAAATTGGTTTAGCAATCTTCGATTCCGCTCTCCGATCGGTTCGCATTGACGAGCTGTAATGCTAGCGAGGTGGGAGAAGCGGGTCTTTCTCGTAAATCACTGACAAGCTGGCTCAAGTTGAAAAGCGGCTGTCAACCTCACAAGCACATCGTTGGCATGTTGCGCTGGGGGCAGATGGTTCTCTATCCCCCACTTCTGGGTGGCAGTTCCTGAGCTCCGGGGCCATTTGTAAAAACCCGGCACTACTTGGGTAATCGCTCCGCTCGGTTGAAAAGGCTCAACATGCTGGCAGTGGCCACGATTAGAATGGCTGGAATCGCAGAAGAATAAGCAACGTCAAAAAGCAAAGCAAAGAAAGGCACCTGATCAGCTAGCTGAAATATCTCAAAGCGCTCAACACTTTTGGCGTGCAGGAAGGGAAGTAACTTTGCAAGGAGGTATTTTTCAAGCGCTTTAAAGTGTTTAAAATCATTTTCTTATTGCAGAAATTGGTGCTTATTTTTGAACAAATAGCCAAAGGACTGAATCATAAACGGAATGAATAGCACAATGTGCACAAATGGATTGTTTCATTCTTTCTTTTAATAAGACAGGAATCGTGTTACCGCATAAAGGCAAACCCTTTGATTTGCCAAAAGTTATGTATTCCTTGAAGACCCAGGATGGATTTCTGAAAAGCTAAATAAATCAATTGTCCATCCTAGATCCATCATAGGGAACACATGTTCAAGTTTCAGAACAGCAAATGGATCCGCAAAAAGTACTTCAATCTGGTCATCTTTGCTCGTGCTTTAATGATTAGGAACAGATGCACATGCAGAAAAAGATGAAAATCTCTCAAAGAATTTACACACGTAGCTATTAATGGATAAAAATGTTTGATTGTTGAAGCAAGACTATTGCTTGTTGGAAATACCTGTAACAATGAACAAAAAAAAAATGCTTCCGCAATATTCTAACAGCTGTATCCTAGAAACGTAAAGCTCATTGCTGTAACTGCTGGGAACGTAGAGAAGGTCTGAATGTCTTGAAATTATTGTTCTTTGTGGAAATCGGTGGCAGTTGGAAATAGGAGGTTAGCCTAAGTCCAATGAACAATGCACAGCAACAAAGGGAACCTGCCAATATCAGAGAAAAGCCAGTAGACCTTTAACAGAGCATCTGCTCTTATATTTCTGCTGTGTGTATAGGGAACAAAACATGGTAGCTCCTGCCATCTGGATTGAATAAGCACCTGCTGGAGTACCCAATCCCCAAGGGGTTTAGGCAGGCTTTAGCAGATTTTATTGAAACGTTAGGTTTGTTCAGCTAATAAAGGACGTGTTCAGCTAACAGCTCTTCTTAGTGATATTAGGCTCAATATTATAACTAAACTCTCCCGCGTTTGAAAACCTTCAATTTTTTGCTATCCTAACCTTTGGCTGGTCAAAGTTGCTCAAGTCAATTGGTCTTAGGCGATAAATTAGAGTTTTTAATTCAATTTGTTTTAATACATGAACTGGATTACCTTCCGTCTAAAAAAAATAGTTGCTCAATTCCCATTAGGATTTTGGACAGTAGAATTGGGTTTTTGGACAATTCTTTTGCCACTCGATTCTTCCACGTTACATTTGATGAGAAACTATTGGCAAGATAGCACATGTTCAAGTTTCAGAACAGCAAAGGGATTCACAATCCCTTTAAACAGGCACTGATTTTAACTCAAAAACAGAATTACCTGGAAAAACTCAGCAGGTCTGGCAGCATCGGTGGAGAAGAAAAGAGTCGAACCGATGCTGCCAGACCTGCTGAGTTTTTCCAGGTAATTCTGCTTTTGTTTTGGATTTCCAGCATCCGCAGTAGTTTTTTGTTTTTATCACTGATTTTAACTCTATTGGTTGGGGGTGGGGGGGCGGGGAGATTTTAACAGAGGTGATCAGGTCAGATTGGGTATAGGATTAAATGGCCAAAATATTGGAAGCACAGCTCTATCAGTCCCATTGGTTTCTGGCTTTAACTCAGATGGAACAAGAGATGGACAACCAACCAACTCTGAGGCAATTTGGCATCTTATGCTAAATGGTAGGCATCCAGCCTCATTTATGGGGTTTTTACTGGCTTGACCATGACTGGCCAAGTTTCCTGGGCTTTGGAAAACATGGGGCATCTTCAGCAAGACAAAGACAGCCTCAGGGAGAGCTCTTTGTGAGCCGAGAGCAGCAGGAATGCTTCCTCCCTGACCACCCCCTCCCCTCACAACTCCCTCAACATTAGAATCCTCCCACTGAAACCCATCCCATGATCAAATGCCCTCAAGCAATGTTGCCCCACCCCCATCACACAAGGTGTGGGAGGGCATTCCAAACTGTATTATTTACTTGAATGGTTATTTTTCCGAGGATTAGCAATGTTTGTCCTAATTAACCTTTCAGAGAAATAGTTATCTTCTAGGATAATTTTCCGCATCTTGTTGGGAGACACTTTCGATTACCTCATACAGTCCCAGTGTCCAACTGAGATGGGCATTAAACACTTGCTACCCAGATGGGGACCACAGTTTCCTGCTGCCCTTTTCATGATATGGAATCTACCTGCCTGTTACCTGCTGCATCTTGTGGTATTGTTTCTCCTTCAGATTCTTCATCAGAATCAACAGAATGTCAGTAGATTCTTGTCATTTCCCCTGATGATTCCTCAAAGTGTGATGATATGACGTTTCATATTTCTGCCTCCGCTCTAGCAACACCTATTGGCTTCCAGCAGCGCTTACCTAATGGTCCAATTCCATGCAGTTATGCCATTTAACATTCTTATCAAAACAATCGGTCTGTAAGATTATTATTTTTAGTCACACTTCTAACATGGTTGAGGGACTCTTTACTCTGGAACTGTTAGTCCCTCTGGCATGCAACTTGCTGATAGGTTTGGCAGAAGTCTCCATCCCAAGCACTTATTTCAAGGTCTCCTGCAGACGTGAGTCTGTCTCCTCTGCATTGAGATTATCTCCAAACCGACGACAAAGCAGTCTTTCATTGCATTGTCAAGAACCCAAAGTTGCTTGTATCAAAGAATTCTGTCATAAACTGAACATTGTAGTATAAGAGTCTAGTGTGTACAGGGTTAATGTGGGACTGAGTACAATACCGCCCACATAGTGATGTAAGAAGGCACATGACCTAGACTTAGGGCTGCCTTGGTGTTGGCCATAGACATGTTAAGACCTAGTCATGGAGATAGCTCCCTCTCTGTATCCTTTATTAACCATTTGTAACTATATACATATATACAGTAAAGACTTGCTATTAACATACTGATGACTACGAAGATTCCTTTAACAAACACGTTCTGCAACCAACACCATTCCAACAAACAAACATTTTTATGATTCCTTTGCCTAATTCCATTGAACTCGAAACTTTTTTTCATTCATTCTTGGGATGAGAGTGTTGCTGCCAGCTTTTGTTGCCCATCCCTTATTGCCCTCAAGAAAGTGGTGCTTAGCCATTTTCTTGAACCAATGCAGTCCATGTGGTATAGGTACACCATAGTTCTGTTAGGGGGGGGTTGTTCAAATTTTTTAATCCAGCGACAGTGAAGGAACAGCAATATAGTTCCAAGTCAGGATGGTGTGTGACTTGGAGGGGATCTTGTAGGTCATGGTGTTCCCAAGTGCCTGCTGCTCTAGTTCTTCAAAGGTAGTAGTGGTTTCAGGTTTGGAAGGTGCTGTTGAAGGAGCATTGGTGAGTTGCATCTTATGGATGATACATACTGCTGTCGCTGTGTGCCGGTCATGGAGAGAGTGAAAGTGGTGGACGGGTTGCCAATCAAGTGGGATGCCTTGTCTTGAATGGCAGCAAGCTTCTTGGGTGTTGCAGGGGTACCCATCCAGGCAAGGGGAGAATATTCCATAACACTCCTGATTTATGCCTTGTAGATGATGGACAGGCTTTGGGGAGACAGGAGGTGGTGAGTTATACACTGCAGAACCCCCAGTCTCCAACCTGCTCTTGTAGCCACATTATTTAGATAGCTGGTCCAATTAATTTTCTGGTCAATAGTAACCCCCACGGTGTTGATGGTGTGGAATTCAACAATGGTACTTCATGGAATGTCAATGGGCTTTGGCTTCATGAGCGCTTTGACTAGTTGGACCAACTTCAAAGTATTGTTTTTAGCTGTGGCTGGAGTGCTTGGATTCTTTAATGTCAATGCTGTAGGTCCACAGGTAGCAAGTGAGAATTGCTCTCATCTTGATCTCTGTGACTAGTTAATTTGCCTCAAAATAATAAAGTCTCTGTACATAGTCACTTCAGCTCAACCCTATTCGACACTTACAATTTTTCTAACTAATAGCAACACTATCAAGTTCAGTGACAAAGGAAACCACTAGCCAATATCCAAAGATACACAATAGTCAATCTTTTTTAAAAAATTGTCCATACTAATCAAAAAGGTGTGATCACATGACCCGGGAGGGCAGCACGAAAATGGGCTCAGGTGACCAGCTTTGAGCAGGAGAAGAAAAGCGTGAAATAGTTGCAAAAGGATAGCCACAAAGGCTGAAACTGGGAGCAGAGATGAGAGGGATCTGGAAAAGCGTGCCTTTTGGTGAAAATCGTACCTGTGGAACTCAGGCGATGTAAAGCTGCTGTCAGATGGGATTTGGTGGCTAAACCCTGGCTGGAAAAAAGGATATGGAATTTGGCCTGAAGGACTTTTGAAACATTTTGTGGCTGGAATTGGATGCCATATCTGCTAAGTGGCCTGCCTAGCTAGCCGGTAAGACTTGTGTTGTATCTGCTACCTAAACTGTAACTTATAGTTTATATTGGCCACAAATTGCCTATTAATTTTGCCTATGCCTATGCCTATGCCTATGAACTTGAGTTCATTTAGGTTTGATTGTTAAAGTAAAAGTTATAAAAAGCAAAATCCATTGGCTTTTCGCTGGGGTCACTTGGTAAATATTGGTTCCCTTAATTTGTTGGTCTCCACAAGGGTCATAGCAGAAGAATTGCATTCATCTAGCACTTATGACCTTAGGGCTTCCCAAAGCATTTTGTAAGTGAAGTACTTTTGGTGTGTGATCACTGTTGTAAGGCCGGTGGCAACCAACATATAGACAACATGGTCCCCCGAGCAGCAGTAAACCCTCTGACTGTGTTCACAGCTGAAGTAATACATACACTGCACTAACAAGAAAAGGTATCACCGGCGGCTGGTCTTCACTAAATTCAGTGGCATGAGGATAATAATTCCAGTCAGCGAGCCTCATAAATGACTGATCCTGTACATTCCTATGTTGGCACTGATCAGTTTAAAATATCACACAGGCACATTTAAGTCTTCATAAGAAGCTTGCTGACCAGCATTTCTCCCCTTTAGTCTTTCCAGGAGACATCTGGGGTTTTGAATGCTGAATTCCATTGCACAAACAATGAGAATGGTGTTGATGCCTGAACATGACCTTTGGATAGCAACAGTGACATTGAAACTACCCTACATTTCAACATGTCAAACATGCTTCGCACGATAAAGAACAAACGATTGCTAGTTTTAAAACTAAAGCAAACGTGCTAAAGTAGAATTACCAAGCAGCCATTGAGGATGTTCATTCCTGCTGTTGGGAAACAAGGAAGAAATGCATTTGCTGACATTGAGAGTTTTAAACAAACAGTAGGAGGGTATGAATGTAAAACGCTGATTTAAGAAAATCATAAGTTTGTACATTATCATGTTAGCAATGGTTGATGCATTTAGCTTGAGGCTACAGTCTAGCAGGTGTAGTCTGGTTATTTTGATGTTTATAGATATAAAACGGTGTAGCCTGGGGTTACAACATCTGGCATGAAAACATTCTATCTGCCCAAGCTTTGCAAAAAAAAAGAAACGAAATTATTAACAGCTTAATTGTCCCTTGACATGTCACAAGAATACCTCTGACAGAACTGCCTGATAAATGAGGAGAGACCTGTCCAAGAACCTGATGGTACATGCATCAACACTGCTGTAAGAAAAACAAAAGTAGTTTAAAAAGTTACAATAATTGAAGTTAAAGGTAATAAAAAAAAATTGATCTTCTCGGCTGAAAGCGAAATGTTAATGGTTACACTACATTTGTGGTTTTGCAGTGAACAAAACGTCTTAATTTGTTATTACAATGGCTAAATCCTAGAACAAGGGGACAGTCCAACAGGTCCCTTGGCCCAGACTTGGAGCACTTGAAGCATTTGAAGGCTGTGGGGGGGGTTGGGGGATGGTACAAAAAGTACACCTGAAACCCTTGAGCCTCATTTTTTTGGGTGCAGTTTGCATGTTGTCACTTTAAAAATCTTGCCCCGACACTTTGGAACATGCATTCACAGCAGAACTTCAGTGTTGCTAAGTGCCTAGTGCACATTATGGGGTACTTTCTGTCCATAAATAAAATGAGCCAATAAAAAACGTGACAAGTGGTGGCAGAATTCTATGTCACCGTGCAACTGCTCCAGCAATTTGTGTACTTAGCCCTGTGGTAGAGTTAGTCTGTTTCCACAATAACAACAACTGGCTGCTCAACCCCTCATGGGAAATCCTGATCACAGCTCTGCTGTTCAGCTGGTACAAACCGCGAAAGGAAGAAAATAGTGCATGGTAAATTGAGGGCCGCCCTTCCTTTATTGTAGCTGTCGGCATGTAAGTTGACCTTCGAAGCTTTGCAAAATCCTTCCAAAAAAACAAGGGGGGTCAACTCATGCGTCAAATATAAAAGTGAACCGACTGCATGGTCACCATTTTGAAATGTCATCGGCATCTGACGCATAAAGAGTGGGCCTGTCTTAAAGTCCCACACATCCTTGTAACACGGCCTGTAGTGTCAGTTTGATCACTTGCACCCAGTTACAAAGGAACCGGTAAGTAAAACATGCATTTGCGGGGCGAGTGAGAAATTGAGGCAGACTACTAATGATAGCACATTGTGGCTGAAAAGGCAGGTCAACTTATACGCCATCAAGCAAAAACATGACTTTTGGGGCCGGAAAAATGAGGTTGTCTTATACGCCAAGTTGACTTATATGCCATAATTTATGGTATATTATGTTGCTAGGCAGCTATGTAGAATGACATAATCCAGAACAAGGGGAAATTATAGTAAAAGTAGAACTAGACCATTTAGAAGCGAAATCAAGATGCGCGGGGGAAATTATTTTCCACAAAAAAGGAAAATCTGGAACTCTCTAGCCCCAAAAGGCCATGGATGCTTGGTCAATTGAATTTTTTAGATTTCACAAAGGACAACAAGGGGAGTTGAGGCTCAATGCAGCCATAGTCTAACTGAATGGCAATGCAGGGCTGGAAGGTCTACTGCTGTTGCTCTATATCAAGTATATTGCTCTGAAATTCAGATTGGTAGCGCAGGTTGTTTGGGTGATACGGGTGCTGTTTGGTATCCAAAATGGTGGCTGTGATGCACTCACCGTTGGTGTGTCAATGGCCACCAGAGATACACAGAGCAGGCAGTTCATGACAAATCAGTGTGCAGCACGGACTTCATGGCAGTGGAGCCATTTTGGAGCTCCAAAGCGCCTGCTAACGCACTCTCTCGCCCTCACATAGCTAGAGGCACATTCAGCAGCAGGAAGGATTACCCAGTGTTAATTAAGGGATTGTCAACTACTCATATTTACATTTTAAATTTTTGCATTTTAAATTTTTGCATTTTACATATTTACATTTTTGCATTTTACATATTTACATGTCGCATTTTTGCATTTTACATTTTTGCATTTTACATATTTACATGTCACATTTTTTCATTTTACATATTTACATTTTTGCATTTTACATGTTTGCATTTTTGCATTTTACATATTTACATTTCTGCATTTTACATATTTACAGTTTTGCATTTTACATATTTACATTTCACATTTTTGCATTTCACATATTTACATTCCACATTTTTGCATTTTACATATTTACATTTCTGCATTTTACATATTTACATTTCACATATTTACATTTTGCATATTTACATTTTTCATATTTACATTTCACATTTTTGCATTTTACATTTCACATTTTTGCATTTTACATATTTACATTTTTGCATTTTACATATTTACGTTTCACATTTTGGCATTTTACATATTTACATTTTTGCATTTTACGTATTTACATTTTACATTTTTGCAAAAATATAAATACGTAAAATGCAAAAATGTAAAATGTAAATACGTAAAATGCAAAAATGTAAAATGTAAATACGTAAAATGTTAAAATGTAAGTATGTAAAATGCCAAAATGTGAAACGTAAATATGTAAAATGCAAAAATGTAAATATGTAAAATGCAAAAATGTGAAATGTAAAATGCAAAAATGTGAAATGTAAATATGAAAAATGTAAATATGCAAAATGTAAATATGTGAAATGTAAATATGTAAAATGCAGAAATGTAAATATGTAAAATGCAAAAATGTGGAATGTAAATATGTGAAATGCAAAAATGTGAAATGTAAATATGTAAAATGCAAAACTGTAAATATGTAAAATGCAGAAATGTAAATATGTAAAATGCAAAAATGCAAACATGTAAAATGCAAAAATGCATTTTACGTATTTATATTTTTGCAAAAATGTAAAATGTAAATACGTAAAATGCAAAAATGTAAAATGCAAAAATGTAAAAATGTAAATATATAAAATGCAAAAATGTAAAATGCAAAAATGTAAAATGCAAAAATGTAAATATGTAAAATGCAAAAATGTGAAATGTAAATATGTAAAATGTTAAAATGTAAGTATGTAAAATGCCAAAATGTGAAACGTAAATATGTAAAATGCAAAAATATAAATACGTAAAATGCAAAAATGTAAAATGTAAATACGTAAAATTTACATTTCACATTTTTGCATTTTACAAATTTACATTTTTCATATTTACATTTTTGCATTTTACATACTTACATTTTAACATTTTACGTATTTACATTTTACATTTTTGCATTTTACGTATTTACATTTTACATTTTTGCATTTTACGTATTTATATTTTTGCACTTTACATGTTTACATTTTTACATATTTACATTTTTACATTTTACATATTTACATTTTACATATTTGCATTTTACGTATTTATTTTTTGCATTTTACATTTTTGCATTTTACGTATTCATATTTTTGCATTATATGTATTTACATTTCACATTTTTGCATTTTACAAATTTACGTTTTTCATATTTACATTTTTGCATTATACATACTTACATTTTAACATTTTACGTATTTACATTTTACATTTTTGCATTTTACATACTTACATTTTAACATTTTACATATTTACATTTTACATATTTGCATTTTACGTATTTATATTTTTGCATTTTACGTATTCATATTTTTGCATTATATGTATTTACATTTCACATTTTTGCATTTTACAAATTTACGTTTTTCATATTTACATTTTTGCATTTTACATACTTACATTTTAACATTTTACATATTTACATTTTACATATTTGCATTTTACGTATTTATATTTTTGCATTTTACATTTTTGCATTTTACGTATTCATATTTTTGCATTATATGTATTTACATTTCACATTTTTGCATTTTACAAATTTACGTTTTTCATATTTACATTTTTGCATTATACATACTTACATTTTAACATTTTATGTATTTACATTTTACATTTTTGCATTTTACATACTTACATTTTAACATTTTATGTATTTACATTTTACATTTTTGCATTTTACGTATTTATATTTTTGCAAAAATGTAAAATGTAAATACGTAAAATGTTAAAATGTAAGTATGTAAAATGCAAAAATGTAAAATGTAAATACGTAAAATGTCAAAATGTAAGTATGTATAATGCAAAAATGTAAATATGAAAAACATAAATTTGTAAAATGCAAAAATGTGAAATGTAAATACATATAATGCAAAAATATGAATACGTAAAATGCAAAAATGTAAAATGCAAAAATATAAATACGTAAAATGCAAATATGTAAAATGTAAATATGTAAAATGTTAAAATGTAAGTATGTAAAATGCAAAAATGTAAAATGTAAATACGTAAAATGTTAAAATGTAAGTATGTATAATGCAAAAATGTAAATATGAAAAACGTAAATTTGTAAAATGCAAAAATGTGAAATGTAAATACATATAATGCAAAAATATGAATACGTAAAATGCAAAAATGTAAAATGCAAAAATATAAATACGTAAAATGCAAATATGTAAAATGTAAATATGTAAAATGTAAAAATGTAAATATGTAACATTTTACGTATTTACATTTTACATTTTTGCATTTTACGTATTTATATTTTTGCAAAAATTTAAAATGTAAATACGTAAAATGTTAAAATGTAAGTATGTAAAATGCAAAAATGTAAATATGAAAAATGTAAATTTGTAAAATGCAAAAATGTGAAATGTAAATACATATAATGCAAAAATATGAATACGTAAAATGCAAAAATGTAAAATGCAAAAATATAAATACGTAAAATGCAAATATGTAAAATGTAAATATGTAAAATGTAAAAATGTAAATATGTAAAAATGTAAACATGTAAAGTGCAAAACTGTAAAATGTAACTATGTAAAATGTAAAAATATAAATATGTAAAATGCAAAAATGTGAAATGTAAATACGTAAAATGTAAAAATGTAAATATGTAAAATGTAAAAATATAAATATGTAAAATGCATAAATGTTAAATGTAAATACGTAAAATGTAAAAATGTAAATATGTAAAATGCAAAAATGTGAAATGTAAATACGTAAAATGCAAAAATGTAAAATGTAAATATGTAAAATGTAAAAATGTAAATATGTAAAAATGCAAAAATGTAAAATGTAAAAATGCAAAAGGGTAAAATGTAAATATGTAAAATGCAAAAATGTAAATATGTAAAAAGCAAAAATGTAAAATGCAAAAATGTGAAACGTAAATATGTAAAATGCAAAAATATAAAATGTAAATATGTAAAATGCAAAAATATAAATATGTAAAATGCAAAATTGTGAAATGTTAATACGTAAAATGTTAAAATGTAAATATGTAAAAAGCAAAAATGTGAAATTTAAATACGTATAATGCAAAAATATAAATACATAAAATGCAAAAATGTGAAATGTAAATATGTAAAATGCAAAAATATAAAATGCAATAATGTAAATACGTAAAATGCAAAAATATTAATATGTAAAAAGCAAAAATGTGAAATGTAAATATGAAAAATGTAAATATGTAAAATGAAAACATGTGAAATGTAAATGTGTAAAATGCAAAAATGTGAAATGTAAATACGTAAAATGCAAAAATATAAATACGTAAAATGCAAAAATGTGAAATGTAAATACGTAAAATGCAAAAATGTAAATATGTAAAATGCAAAAATGTGAAATGTAAATATGAAAAATGTAAATATGTAAAATGCAAAAATGTGAAATGTAAATATGTAAAATGCAAAAATGTAAAATGTAAATATGAAAAAATGCAAAAATGTGAAACGTAAATACGTAAAATGCAAAAATGTAAAATGTAAATATGTAAAATGTAAAAATGTAAATACGTAAAATGCAAAAATGTAAAATGTAAATATGTAAATATAAAAAAATGCAAAAATGTAAAATGTAAAAATGCAAAAATGTAAAATGTAAATATGTAAAATGTAAATAAGTAAAATGTAAAAATGTTAATATGTAAAATGCAAAAATGTGAAATGTAAATATGAAAAATGTAAATATGTAAAATGCAAAAATGTGAAATGTAAATATGTAAAATGCAAAATTGTGAAATGTAAATATGTAAATGCAAAAATGTGAAATGTAAATATGTAAATGCAAAAATGTGAAATGTAAATATGAAAAATGCAAAAATATAAAAACATAAAATGCAAAAATGGAAAATGGAAAAATGTAAATACGTAACATGCAAACATGTAAAATCCAAAAATGTAAATATGTAAAATGCAAAAATGTGAAATGTAAATACGTAAAATGTTAAAATGTAAATATGTAAAATGCAAAAATGTGAAATGTAAATATGTAAAATGCAAAAATGTGAAATGTAAATATGAAAAATGTAAATATTTAAAATGCCAAAATGTGAAATGTAAGTATGTAAAATGCAAAAATATAAATACATAAAATGCAAAAATGTAAATATATAAAATGCAAAAATGTAAAATGCAAAAATGTAAATATGTAAAATACAAAATTGTGAAATGTAAATATGTAAAATGTTACAATGTAAATATGTAAAATGCAAAAATGTGAAATGCAAAAATGTAAAATGCAAAAATGTGAAACGTAAATATGTAAAATGTAAAAATGTAAATATAAAAAAATGCAAAAATGTAAAATGTAAAAATGCAAAAATGTAAAATGTAAATGTGTAAAATGCAAAAATGTAAATATGTAAAAGGCAAAAATGTAAATATGTAAAATGCAAAAATGTAAAATGTAAATACGTAAAATGCAAAAATGTAAATACGTAAAATGCAAAAATGTAAAATGTAAATATGTAAAATGTAAAAATATAAATATGTAAAATGCAAAAATGGGAAATGTAAATATGAAAAATGTAAATATGTAAAATGCAAAAATGTGAAATGTAAATATGTAAAATGCAAAAATTTGAACTGTAAATATGAAAAATGGAAAAATATAAATACATAAAATGCAAAGATGTAAATATGTAAAATGTAAAAATGTGAAATGTAATACGTAAAATGTTAAAATGTAAATATGTAAAATGCAACAGTGTGAAATGTAAATATGGAAAAGGTAAATATGTAAAATGCAAAAATGTGAAATGTAAAGATGTAAAATGCAAAAATTTGAAATGTAAATATGAAAAATGGAAAAATATAAATACATAAAATGCAAAGATGTAAATATGTAAAATGTAAAAATGTGAAATGTAATACGTAAAATGTTAAAATGTAAATATGTAAAATGCAACAGTGTGAAATGTAAATATGGAAAAGGTAAATATGTAAAATGCAAAAATATGAAATGTAAATATGTAAAATGCAAAAATGTAAATACGTAACATGCAAAAATATAAATACGTAAAATGCAAAAATGTAAAATGCAAAAATGTAAAATGTAAATATGTAAAATGCAAAAATGTAAATTCGTAACATGCAAAAATGTAAAATCCAAAAATGTAAAATATAAATATGTAAAATGCAAAAATGTAAATATGTAAAATGCAAAAATATAAATACGTAAAATGCAAAAATGTAAAATACAAAAATGTAAAATTTAAACATGTAAAATGCAAAAATTTGAAATATAAATAGGTAAAATTCAAAAATATGAAATGTAAATACGTAAAATGTAAAAATGTAAATAAGTAATATGTAAAAATGTAAATATGTAAAATGCAAAAATGTGAAATGTAAATACGTAAAATGTAAAAATGTAAGTATGTAAAATGCAAAAATGTAAATTGCAAAAATGTGAAATGTAAATATGTAAATTGCAAAAATGTGAAATGTAAATATGAAAAATGTAAAAATATAAATACATAAAATGCAAATATGTAAAATGCAAAAATGTAAATTGCAAAAATGTGAAATGTAAATATGTAAAATGCAAAAGTGTGAAATGTAAATATGAAAAATGTAAAAATATAAATACATAAAATGCAAAAATGTAAAATGCAAAAATGTAAATACGTAACATTTTATCATTTTACACATTTACATTTTAAATTTTTGCATTTTACATATTTACATTTTTCATATTTATATTTCACATTTTTGCATTTCACATTTTTGCATTTTACATATTTACATTTTAACATTTTACGTATTCACTTTTCACATTTTTGCATTTTACATTTTTGCATTTTACGTATTTACATTTTTGCATTTTACATATTTACATTTCACATTTTTGCATTTTACATATTTACCTTTTCCATATTTACATTTCACACTGTTGCATTTTACATATTTACATTTTAACATTTTATGTATTACATTTCACATTTTTACATTTTACATATTTACATCTTTGCATTTTATGTATTTATATTTTTCCATTTTTCATATTTACATATTTATATTTTTGCATTTTACGTATTTACATTTCATATTTTTGCATTTTACATATTTACATTTGTCATTTTGCATTTTACATATTTACATTTTTGCATTTTACATTTTTGCATTTTACATATTTACTTTTTTACATTTTATGTATTTACATTCCACATTTTTGCATTTTACATTTTATATTTTTGCATTTTACATTTTGGCATTTTACGTATTTACATTTTTGCATTTTACATATTTACATTTTACATTTTTGGATTTTACATTTTTGCAAGTTACGTATTTACATTTTTGCATTTTACATACTTACATTTCACATTTTTGCATTTTACATATTTACATTTTAACATTTTACGTATTTACATTTCACATTTTTGCATTTTACATATTTACATTTTTGCATTTTACATATTTACATTTTTGCATTTTACATTTTTGCATTTTATATATTTACATTTTTACATTTTACGTATTTACATTTCACATTTTTGCATTTTACATATTTACATTTTTACATATTACTTATTTCCATGTTTACATTTTACGTATTTACATTTCATATTTTTGCATTTTACATATTTACATTTTTACACTTTAACATTTTACATATTTACATTTCACATTTTTGCATTTTACATATTTACATTTTAACATTTTACGTATTGACATTTCACATTTTTGTATTTTACATTTTTGCGTTTTACATATTTACTTTTTTGCATTTTACATTTTATATTTTTGCATTTTACATTTTTGCATTTTACGTATTTATATTTTTGCATTTTACATAGTTACATTTTTGCACGTTACATATTTACATTTTACATTTTTGGATTTTACATTTTTGCAAGTTACGTATTTACATTTTTGCATTTTACATACTTACATTTCACATTTTTGCATTTTACATATTTACATTTTAACATTTTACGTATTTACATTTCACATTTTTGCATTTTACATATTTACATTTTTGCATTTTACATTTTTGCATTTTATATATTTACATTTTTACATTTTACGTATTTACATTTCACATTTTGGCATTTTACACATTTACATTTTTGCATTTTACATTTTTGCATTTTACGTATTTATATTTTTGCATGTTACGTATTTACATTTTTGCATTTTACATATTTACATTTCACATTTTTGCATTTTACATATTTACCTTTTCCATATTTACATTTTTGCATTTTACATTTTTACATATTACTTATTTACATTTTTACATTTTATGTATTTATATTTCACATTTTTGCATTTTACATTTTTGCATTTTACATATTTACATTTTTACATTTTACATTTTTGCATTTTACATATTTACATTTTTACATTTTACGTATGTACCTTTTTACATATTACTTATTTACATTTTTACATTTTACATGTTTACATTTCATATTTTTGCATTTTACATATTTACATTTTAACATTTTACGTATTTATATTTCACATTTTTGAATTTTACACATTTACATTTTTGCATTTTACATATTTGCATTTTACATTTTTGCATTTTACATTTTTGCATGTTACGTATTTACATTTTTGCATTTTACATATTTACATTTCATATTTTGCATTTTACATATTTACATTTTTCATATTTACATTTCACATTTTTGCATTTTACATATTTACATTTCACACTTTTGCATTTTACATATTTACATTTTAACATTTTACGTATTTACATTTCACATTTTTGCATTTTACTTATTTACATTTTACATTTTTGCATTTTACATTTTTGTATTTTACATATTTCCTTTTTTGCACTTTACATGTTTACGTTTCACATTTTTGCATTTTACAGTTCACATTTTTACATTTTACTTAATTACATTTTGTATTTTACATATTTACATGTCACATTTTTGCATTTTACATATTTACATTTTAACATTTTACATATTTACATTTCACATTTTTGCATTTTACATATTTACATTTCACATTTTTGCATTTTACATATTTACATTTTTACATTTTATGTATTTACATTTCACATTTTTGCATTTTACATATTTACATTTTTACATTTTATGTATTTACATTTCACATTTTTGCATTTTACATATTTACATTTTTACACTTTACATGTTTACGTTTTTGTATTTTACATATTTACATGTCACATTTTTGCATTTTACATATTTACATTTTAACATTTTACATATTTACATTTCACATTTTTGCATTTTACATTTTTGCATTTTTCATATTAGATTTGACATTTTTGCATTTTGCATATTTACACTTATACATTTTACGTATTTACATTTCACATTTTTGCATTTTACATATTTACATTTTACGTATTTGCATTTCACATTTTTGCATTTTTACATTTACATATTACATTTTTGCATTTTACATGTTACATTTGACATTTTTGCATTTAACTTATTTTCATTTTTACATTTTACGTATTTACATTTTAATATATTTACATTTTTGAATTTTACATATTTACATTTTTACATTTTACGTATTTACATTTCACATTTTTGCATTTTACATATTTACACGTTTACATTTTATGTATTTGCATTTCACATTTTTGCATTTTTACATTTACATTTTACATTTTTGCATTTTACATATTACATTTGACATTTTTGCATTTAACTTATTTTCATTTTTACATTTTACGTATTTACATTTTAACATATTTACATTTTTGAATTTTACATATTTACATTTTTACATTTTACATATTTACATTTCACATTTTTGCATTTTATATAATTACAGTTTACATTTTTGCCATCCACTGTTGCGTAAGAGAAGCTCACTACTTAGAGAGCTAACTACATTTCATTTCATTTCACAGGGCCCTCAGCCGTGTCAGTCCTTGACCTGCTGCAATGTTCCAATGAAGCCCAACGCAAACTAGAGGAACAGCACCTCATCTTCCGACTAGGCACTTTACAGCCTTTCGGTCTTAACACTGAGTTCAACAACTTCAGGTCATGAACTTTCTTCTCCGTTCTCACCCCCTTTTCTCAATCCCCTTCTTTCTACATTCATTTTTATTTCTTATCCACTTATTTTCATTCATTTATCCATGGTTTTATCCCCCCTTCTATCCCATTTTCTATCCTTTTTTCTGTTTTTATTTCAGGTTTCCAGTGTCTGCAGTATTTTGCTTTTAACTACATTTCATCCTGTCTTGCCAGAGAGAAGCAGGCAATAAGTGCATGCGACTTTGCTAGGATTGCATGTTTCCCCATGGTGCAGAGTGCCATTGATGGCACTGTCAGGAAGATATAATAATTTTCATGTTATTGGAATTTATTGTAAAAAAAAGTGCTATCTGCGTCTGTATTTGTCTGCTTCAAAATGATATAATTGAGTCTAGTTGCAGTAACTGGAATTCGCCTATTGTACTAGCATCACAGATAGAACACAAAGACTTTGTGTGAACTAACAAAAGGTGAATGCAGTGACAAAAGCGGATTCATATCCTATACCATGGTTGGAAGATTGTATTGAGAAAGTTGGATAATCAAAGTTTATCACAAAGATTGACCTGCTAAAAGGATATTGGCAAGTACTGTTACCAGAGAGAGCAAAGGAGATATTAGCTTTTGTGACACCAGATGGGCTATATCAGTTTAAATTCATGCTGTTTGGTATGAAAAATGCACCTACAACATTTTAAAGACTGACAAACAAAGTAATTGCAGGGTTGAGCAGTTGTGCTGTTTATATTGGCGACGTGATAGTTTTTAGTCAAACTTGGGAGAAGCATTCACAACAGCTGGAAGAATTATTTACTCGATTACAAGAAGCTAATTTGGTGATGAACGTAGCTAAAAGTGAATTTGCAAAAGCGCAAGTTATGTATCTAGGCCATACCATTGGACATGGTAAGGTGGCTCCGGGAGATGTAAAAGTCAAGGTTATCGTGGATTTCCCCATGCCTAAAACAAAACGAGAGGTTTTGAGATTTCTGGGTATGAGTGGGTTTTATTGGAAATTTGTACCAAATTTTAACAGCGTGTTTGCTCCACTGACTGAACCATTATAAAGAACAAGAAGCTTCAATGGACACAGGAGTGTCAGGGGGCATTTGACAATTTGAAAACTGTAATAACTACAAAACCAGTTTCTGCAGTACCCAATTATGCCAGACATACTTCACAGAGCTACTGCCGCTCCCCTGGGACAGCCCCTCAGCAATCCCAGTAATCTGTTGGAGGCCAGGTTACTGTACTGCGGCAATACCCTGCAAGTCCCTTTGCGCACTGTAATTCACAGTCATGATGGCAGCAATCTTGAGCTTACAGGGCTTCAGTCTGAACTTCTGTTGCAACATTCATACACCTGGTGGCAGAAGCTTTTGTGGCACTTGGGCTGAAATACCAGCCAAGTGGAGTCCAACACTGCAAGTGCCCCCTTGGAGTTGGCCCCCATTTCAGTGTTGGAAAAGATGGGCTCCAGCTCTACACAAAGGCCTGTGCCTAGTTGGTGCTGACTCCTCCCATCCTCCTCAACAGTGATCACAGGCTTTCTGACCAGCTTCCTAATGCACCAAGCATTTCATGGTGCGTACCCATCAGCCTTCTTTTGTAGTCTGCCTCGTCCAAGTGCTCATCTGAGTCTTCTGCAATCTCACCCTGCTGTGAACTGGGACCTGTGTTTTTCTTGCCACCCCCCCCTTCTCCACCCCACCCCGGCTGCAGGGCATTCATGCCCGGTGTCTCACCACATGCAGAACCCGCCTCTATGCTTTCCTCTACAGTAGGTGAGCTGGTGGCTGCAGGAGTGAAATTACTTGATGGTGCTGCACCTTCATCATCGTGTGAGAGGATTTGAGTACAGGAGCAGGGATGTCTTGCTGCAATTGTACAGGGCCTTGGTGAGACCACACCTGGAATATTGTGTGCAGTTTTGGTCTCCTTATCTGAGGAGGGATGTTCTTGCTATAGAGGGAGTGCAGCGAAGGTTTACCAGACTGATTCCTGGGATGGTGGGACTGACATGAGGAGAGATTGAGTCAGTTAGGATTATATTGGCTGGAGTTCAGGAGAATGAGGGGGGATCTCGTAGAAACCTATAAAATTCTAACAGGACTAGACAGGGTAGATGCAGGAAGGTTGTTCCTGATGGTGGGTGAGTCCAGAACCAGGGGTCATAGTCTGATGATATGGGGTAGGCCAGTTAGGACTGAGATGAGGAAAAATTTCTTCACCCAGAGAGTGGTGAGCCTGTGGAATTCGCTACCACAGAAAGTAGTTGAGGCCAAAGCATTTATATGTTTTCAAGAAGGAGTTAGATATATCTCTTGGGGTGAAAGGGATCAAAGGATATGGGGAGAAAGCGGGAGCAGGCTATTGAGATCAGCCATGATCATAATGAATGGCAGAGCAGGCTTGAAGGGCCGAATGGCCTACTCCTGCCCCTATTTTCTATGTTTCTATCGCTGTCTTCTTGCTGTTCCCCCACTGCCGGATTGCCCTCCTTGGTTACCTGAAAGGAGAAAGGCACAATGGTAATGTTGTGCAAGGAGGTGGGGAAAATAACAGGAGGTCAGTGCTTACACCATCTAAATCAGAAAAGATTATGGGTTGAGGGGTAGGTGCGGTGTGCAAAGGATTAGGTATGTGGATATCATCACCTTTGGTTTCAGCCCTTCCACTGGTATCAGTAACGGAGGCCCCAATAATGGTCAGCACTGTCTCCTCCATGGGGGCCAAGCGGGCATGCCTGTTGCCATTAGGTTATCTCCTGCTGCCTCTGGTTATATTCCATCACGCACTGCAACAGAGAGGGAAGTGTGCCAGTGAGTGTGGTGCAATGTTTGGGCGAGGTAATAACTGTCATGGTTGAAAAGCTGGCAGTGTGTGCAGGAGTGTGAGGCTTGTAGCAGTGCTAAAAGTGTGGTGGAGTTTATGAATGTCAGGTACGATTCCTGACTGATACAGATTGTTGATGATGTTGGTGAGTGATGGGTGGTATGGTGCATTGAGAAGTGATGCAGTTGGTGGGGTATAGCATTTGAAGATCTATCACTGACCTTGAACACTTGCGTGAGATCATTGAACTTCTTGTGGCACTGCATCGAGGTCATCAGGACTGGACACCTGGCATAGACCACCTTCTGAACATATGTCTGGTGGGCCTCCTGTGGATACAGGACACCTCATCACCTTTCTACTTCCTCCAGCAAGGCCTCCAGTGCAGTACCCAAAATGTTGGAGCCCCCTCTCCCCTATGTTGTGCTAATTGTTCAACATTTCATAGACCAGATTCACTTACTGCACAACAGCTAGCACCTACCCCAACCAGAATACGCCTTCCCTTTAAGAGATGCAGTCTAGCTTTAAGGGGTGGTACTTATGACATTGACTCCCCCTTGCTCTGGTGTCCAGCCAGCAACAGTGTGGCTGGTACTGGCTGGATGCTGAAAGCATTTAAAACAACAGGCAGCACAAAGTTGGTGTGCAGCTTGCATTGCAGTCAATGTGTGTGGGTTAATCTCACAATGTGGCCCTGCACTATTCAGTTTCAGGGGCTTTCGAATTTAGCCTTCTATATATTTTATATGCCCTTGACTCAAGGTTGATGACTACGAGGTGGAGATGGTGCTGTATTTTTGTTATTATTAATGAGAAAGTTTGGCAAAGAGTCAAGGTCCAACATGTAGGATACCAGCAAGATGGAAAAGGTCAGGAGAGCAAAGTAAATCAGAAAGTAGTGATTCCATGAGTCCAAGTTTGCATTTTTAAGGCCCAAAGATTTCATTGGAAAGTAAAGGGCAGAGGCAGAGAATCCGACAATTTGAAACCTGGGGGAAGAATGAATCAGAGGTAAAAGCATTGCTGAACAATCGAGTGTGCTAAGACTAACACTAGCAACCAATTCTCAGTCACGCTCACAGTGTGGCTCACTTACCCTTGCTAGAAGCTTCATGCATTCAGACACAGGGACCTGTCCTCTGCAGGGAAAAGGAACATGTCCAGGCATTGCACATTTTTTTGAATTAAACAAAAGCTTAAGGGACAATAGCTCCCTGGTGCATTCTCCATGGCAATGCCTCAACCAATCAGAATCAACTTGCCAACCAATCAGCGCCCTTTTCTCATGTAGTGCAATTTGTTGCGCCCTTTGAAATTTGGCATTCTTGTGTCTGTCCTGATGAGTGCAAGTTGAAAAGCTTCAACAGCATGTCTCTCTTTCAGTAATACAAAAGCATTGAAATTATTATTGATTTCAACATGTTGAGGACAGTGTGTTAGTTTCGGGGAGTAGAAAGAAAATTTCAGAGGAACACTGATGATTGGTCCACTGCTTCATCCAACAGGACCGTTTCTGCACTTAGGAAGTGGCCCTTGGTCCATAACTTTGGGTGGGTATGCATACCTCGCTACTCAACCCCTTAATTCCATAGGAGCCAAAGACTTCCCTGTGTTGAAAGATGCTGAACCAGCATTTGCTGATCACGTTGATCGATCAGGAATTATGTATGTGCATTATAATGGGAGCCGTGATGAATTTTCCATGCTGCTAGACAGTGGCACTAAGGTGCCTGTGTAAATCCGAGATATCATTTGTGACTTTGATAAGGGCTGTTTCAGGGCTGTGACTGGGCAGAAACCTGATTGGAGGGATTTTAACACGGAGTTGCAGGGAAAGATGGACACAAATTTGGCAGGTGACAGCATGGCAAGGAAAGGGAGGTTGGAGGTCAGGTGGTGGGGTCAAAGTATGGTTTTCTTTTGAGGAAAGGGATTTAATTGGAGAAGAGGGAGAACTGGAAACCATATTAGCTAACATGGGAGCCAGGCGAGGGATGTTGGTTGGTCAACATTTTGATGGGAACAGGGTTGTTGAGAGGTGAGGAAATGGATCTCATGGATGAACGTGGAGAGGGCGCAAGGGGAGGAAGGAATATAGGAGCAGGAGTAGGCCATTTGGCCCCTCGAGCCTGCTCCGCCATTCAACTTAGATCAAGGCTGTTCTTCTATTTCAAACATCATTTCCCTGCACTATCCCTGTCCCTTAATGTGTTTAATACCTAGAAACCTATCGATTTCCGTCTTGAACATACTCAATAACTGAGCCTCCGCAAAGGTCTGGGGCAGAGAATTCCAAAGATTTACCAGCCTCTGAATGAAGAAATTCCACTTCATCTCAGTCCTAAATGGCCTATCCCTTATTGTGAGACTGTGTCCCCTGCTTCTCGCTTCCTCAGCCAGGGGAAAACATCCTTCCTACATCCACCTTGTCAAGCCTGTAACAACTTTGTGCGTTTCAATTAGGTATGAGAGAAACTAGGGAAAGAATGATCAACTTGTTCCTTGAGTCATCCTTTTTGGTTTGTGCCAGGAGCTTTGTATCGTTGGCTCCATTAACCCCCTCACTGCGTATTGAAGTTTGGTCCAGTGCGCGAACACACACACACTCCTCTGGCTCTGCTTTATTGCTCCAGAATGCGGATGATCCTTCAGTCACTAACCCTTGCTCTTTGGAATTCTCTCCCAAACCACTTGGCTTTGCTACCTCTCCCACAAACATCCTCTTTTCCCGCTCAGTGTTAACCACCCCCCCTTTAAAGTGCTCCAAGGCATGTGGGGAATGCTACATAAACACAAGCAATTGCTGAGGGATTGCAAAGTGAGCTACATGTTGTTTTTTTATATAGGTCTAAACACACCTGAGGCGTCAATCTGTCGTCATGCCCTCAGATTTGAATCACAGCCTACGCTGCCACCTATGGGTCATTTCTATAATTTAGTGAACATCGTGGCAGTACAACGTGCCTCTGTCTGCACTTGCTCAGGTATTTCTTTTATCTGTGAAATCTTCCTTTCGTGCCAGTGATTTTTGCCTCACGGAGTCCTATCTTACGTTACCACTAGCAAACTTTGCTCCATGATCCCAAATTGGGCGGCAACATTTTCTGTTGAAAACCCGAATTAAAGTTGCATTGCATCACTTAGTCAGCTCATTGTGCACGCGTACACTTGATGCAATCTTGATTTTGCTACAAATCCACAACCACAATGAAAGGATGCCATTCCAATGGGACAGACTGACACCGGGGCAAATTGTAAACCTCTCAATAGATCAGCTTAAAAGTAATAGTTGACCCTCTGTTAATGGCAACATTTACCTTCAAAAGCTGCAAATCATTTATCTGTGTCTTCTGAAAAAATTGCTACCTGCTGTTGGAAGAGATGGTGACGTAGTGGTAATGTCACTGGACTTATACTCCTGAGGCCCAGGCTGATGCTCTTGGGACACAGGCTCAAATCCCACCACAGCAGCTGGTAGAATTTAAATTCAATTAATAAAATCTGGAATTTACTGAAAAGCTGGTCTCAGTAATAGTGACCATGAATCAATTGTCATAAAAACCCACCTGGCTCATAAATGCCCTTTAAGGAAGGAGATCTGACATCCTCACCTGGTCTGGCCTATGTGTGACTCCAAGGCCTACAACAATATGGCTGACCCTTCTGCCCTCTGAAATGGCCTAGCAAGCCACTCAATTCAAGGGCAATTAGGGACAGGCAACAAGATGCTGGCCTTGCCTGTGACACCCACATCTCAGGAAAGGATAATTTTTTGAAAACTCCAGTTGACTTAAAAATACAAGCTTTGTTCTTATTTGGATATCAGCAAGTCCTGCTCCCTTAAGTTTCTGAATTTTCACTGGGTCATAAATCCAGCGATGGTTTACTAGCTGTTGTTAGGAATTAAATTGCATAAAGGGGTCAAGCGTGATCATCATTGGAGATATACCAGAAAGCTCTGGGGCAATAATAGATAAAATGGCTGATTCCTAACTCTACCTATAGGATTCAGCTCATTTCATACTTAATCCTGTGCTGAAGAAAGTAATTTGAAGATTAATCCATTTCACTTGCCCAATTAGATCAGTAAGGAGTTCCCAGTCTTGGATTGCTATACTGCAAATACAACAGACTAAAGGCAAAAAAGATTCTTCTTTGAAACATGGGAGAAAATTGGAACTTATTGTAAAAACCTAAGAGAAGCAGATGATCTAAAACAAAAACGGAAAATGCTGGAAAAACTCAGCAGGTCCAACAGCACCTGTGGAGAGAGAAACAGAGTTAACCTTTCGAGTCCTTATGACCCTTCTTCAGAACTGGTGATGATCTGAAATGTGTGGACCTTTGAAATGCATTCAAGCTGGTAAAACTGAGATGTCCTTTTAAAATTAATTATCTGGCATATTATTAAAAGCTGTAAAAGGTGGTGTCAATACTTAAGTTTTATTCCACATATTGATACAAACATATCACTACATTTTCAGGCTTTATCTAGCAACTTCTCTCATGCCCAGTATCAAGATCCACTTGTGTAACTGAATCCTCCCAACAAGCCTTATTATGACCTGAACGCTCAAGAACTTCAAACAGGAACCTTTGGTTATTCAAAATGGCAGGTCTTCTTCTGGTTACCATCAGATGACATTGAAAGCTATGGTGGTGGAATGGTAATGTCACTGGACTAGTACTCCAGTGTAACCCAGACTAATGCTTTGGGAGCTAAGGGTTCAAATCCCACCATGGCAGGTGGTGGAATTTAGATTCAATTAATAAATCTGAAATATAAAACTTGCCTCAGAATGGAGATAATGACAATTATCATCCATTGGTGTAAAAACCCATCTGATTCACTGATGCCCTTTAGGGGAAGGATATTGGCTATCCTTACCTGGTCTGGCCTACATGTGATTCCTGACCCACAATAATGTGGTTACCTTTAATTGCCCTCTAACTGAGTGGCTTGCTAGGCCATTTTAAAGGGCAATTAGGGATGGGCAGCAATGCTTACCAGTAGCACCCATGTCCCATGAAAGATTTTAAAAAAAATGTCTCTTCACATACAAACAGAACAAGAGGCTGTAAACGCTACTGCTACTATTAAAAATTCTGTACTGGAATTCTGCTGTGTGGGTATTTTTAACGGCCCATGGAGCTCCACAAGAACATGTCCAATGAGCTGACACAAGAGAGAAATGGCAAGTTGAGAGATGAAGCCTGTGCTGCCCCCCCTGTTAGATATGAAACTGTTAATCACCTCTCTGCCACAGAGGCCTTGTTAGAATATCCTCCCACTGCTTTTACCAATTACTAGAGTTCAAATCTTTTACCCACTTCCAGAATAAAGGTGGGAGGAGGGCGCAGGCAGAGAGAAAGAAATGAAACAGAAACACATAAAACTGCCAATCACAATGGGGTACCAAAGGCAGGAAGCTCCTCTCCCACACCCTTATCTCCAGCTAAACAAAGCGACCAGCTAAGAACTTCCCAGAGTCAATGACTAATAACTGTATAGAAGTTATCATCAGGAAAGGCTAATGGGTGAGCATCTTGAAATTATGCCACTTTATTTTTGAAAATAAGATGTTTCAACTCTCAACTGACTGGAACTTATGCAACTTGAACTAAGACAGATCAAACTGCTTAAAAATGCAGAGAGCACATTCCAAGGTGAAGGTGAGAAATAAACAAATCACCCTCAGGGTAGTGTGAAGAGAGAAACGTTTCCTATAATCCAGACACCCATTAAAACCTGTAACGGTCTAAGGAAGAGATATTAAAAATGCAAAGTACTGGATATTGAAACAATGGCTGCCACAAACAGATCCACCCCAAGCCTCTTGGAGATACACAATGGGTGAAGTATTTCAAGGTAAGGCTGTCCAGCCACTAGAGAGGGATTGCAAGTGACACAGGCGGTGTCAAGAATGCCTTCAGCAGAGGAAACAGGCGGATGCTGCTCTCTCTCCCTCTCTCTCTTTTGGAACAAGTGTATCACCTGCTTTGAGAAGCCAACTCTACCAGGAACCTGCCAGCAAACAGATCTCGGACTAATTGTAACATCTCCTACACCTGAGCACATCCAAGCTAACCCAAGTTGACCGCAGCGTTTCAAATCTATGCTTCAAGTACAACCAAAGGACACTGAAGTGTATATTCTTTTACCATTTTTTAAAAATTGGACTCTAACTCCTCTCATTCCTGATACCTGTGTGTGCCCCAATGACTGCACGAGGGATGAATACTTGATGTTGTGTTTTTATTATTTTTCCTCAGGCAGTGGTTAATAAATTTGCTCTTTCTTTGACTCAAGAAAACCTTGTTTGATTGGCTTCTTATTGCTCACAGTTTAAATAGTTAAATATATTCTGATTTGGAAAAGGTGCATCCTCGTGAAAAAGAAAATTAAACCTTTGTTGTGACCAACCAAGAAGGTTAAATAGAGGGGAGCCAGTTCACCCCTTCTCACCTGGTCGTAACAGGGAGGTAAATGCCAATAGCTTAGCAATTACTAAGTAATCACACAAGGGCATTCAAGCTGGCATTTCATAGTTGATGCATCTACTGATGGATGTGAATTCCAACTCAGACATAGAGGGATACATATTACACCCAGTTCAACAATGGATCCTCCAAAAATAGATTTAAAGTGACCACCGCCTTCTCAGAGGCAGATATTAAAGCTAGTTAGATGGTGGCATAGTGTTAATGTCACTGGACTAGTAATCTAGAGGCTCAGGCTAATGGTCTGGGGATATGGGTTCAAATCCTGCCATAGCAGCTGGTGGAATTTACATTCAATTCATAAATCTGGAATATGAAACTAGTTCCAGTAATTCTGACCATGAAACAATTATCATAAAAGCCCGTGTGGTTCACTAATGTTCTTTAGGGGAGGGAATCTTACATTAGTCTGGCCTACACATGACTCCAGACCCACCAGCAATGTGGTTGACTCAACTGTCCTCAAAAATGTTCAGTTTGAAGGCAATTAGAGATCGCTGGCAATGATACCCACATTCCACTAAAAGAAAAAAAAAAATCAGCTCTCTTCTAATTCAAAATGCAATAAAACTTTCTTTTCACACCACATGCCACCCTATTTTCAAATGAAATTCAAGAGATTCTGTCCTATTGATTTTAACATTGTGAGAACCACAAACTGCAGTCATTAAATTTACTATAAAACATGTGGGCCAGAATTTTTCCTTTGTCGGGCGGCCTCAGCGGGAGCGGGAGGGAGCAGTCGGGAAGCAGACCGCCACCCGCGATCAGCTCCGCTCCGCGATTTCACGTGGGTGGGCCAATTAAGGCCCGCCCTGCATGGATCGTGGGTAGCAGTGCTCAGCGCTACCTCTGTAGACGGGGGAGGAGGGAGAGCCGGGCCTGGCGCGCAGTTCACGCGTGTGCGCAAAAGAGCGCTTCAATCTCCCTGAGGCACAGCGCTGTCTCAGGTAGATCGAAGCGCTTTTTAAAAAAATTATTAAATATAGTAAAAAAATTTTAAAACTCTGACACAGGAGCTGGGACATCTTTTTAATTCAAAAATAAAGTTTTTAATTAATGTTTATTTGCTTTAGGGAACCTCATCCCGCTCGTGTATGAGGTTCCCTAAAAAATATAAAGGCCGTTTGGTCTTTTTGCCTGTCCGCCAACCGTTAGGTTGGACGGGCAGCATTAATTTGATTTTAATTACCTTGTTAATGGCCTTAATAGGCCTTTCAATTATCGGCTGGTGCACAGCCAACTCTGGTGTGTGCCCGCCAAACGAAATATGGCGCGAGTGTGCAATGATGCCAGGATGAACGCCCAACGTCATCGCGTCATATTACGCTCGGGCGTGTCAGGCGTGTGCCACACACTAAACATAAAATTCTGCCCATGATCTTTAAAAAAACATTGTGTAACACCTATACATTTGAGGCTTTTTGTTTTATGATGATATGTAAGTCCCATGCACCTCATCTATCTACAGGCAACAACTGTTCTCCATTACAGCATCTAATAATGAATTATACCAAAGTGCTGTGAGATGGCTTCAAGAGATTATGCTAATGAGCAAGTCGCCAAGTAGCCAGGATGTAAACCATGTGACCAGCATACATTGTCCCGAGAAGTTATCAGTTTCGCTCGCAGCATGTGATATGAAGGAATTGCAGCTGTACTTTCCTGTTAACAATAGCTGTTGAATCTTTATAATAAATCTGTCTGTTGAGCAATCCTGTACTATATCTTCGAATAAATCAAACCTACATTTAGTTACTAGTCCTCTTTGTATGAAGTAAACATAATCTGTAGCTAGATTGATACCATAAAGTAATCGTGCCCCTAAGTTTTTGTTCTAATTACTAAACATTGCACCTAGCAGTCCTGAATTATAACCTCCCTTTGTACTGTTCAGCTGTCCAAGCTCTTCTGTAACAAAAATAAAAATAGCTGGAAAAACTCAGCAGGTCTGACAGCATCTGCGGAGAGGAATACAGTTAACATTTCGAGTCCATGTGACTCTTCATCAGAACTAAGGAAATATAAAAATGAGATGAAATATAAGCTGGTTGAGGGGGGTGGGACAGGTAGAGCTGGATAGAGGGCCAGTGATAGATGGAGACAAAGAAGAGATTGCCAAAGATGTCATAGAAAAAAGGACAAAGGGGTGTTGACGGTGGTGATATTAGCTAAGAAATCTGCTAATGGTGACATTAAGGGTAGAAAGCAGGACGAGCAAGTGACAGATGGCCCTAGTGGGGGTGGGGTGGGGGGGGGAAGGGATCGAAATTTAGTTCCTTGACTGCTTCAAATTCATTTGCAATCCCTCATCATCGGAAAATATGCAGTGTATTTCCAAATCATTAGCTTGAGCAGCCGATTGGCTGTTAAAACTCCCCTTAAACTGCGAGACCTTATGCAGGCTGTACATGTAAAGCACCTTCCGTTTGGTGGACTTGTTCATGAATGTTCAGGTTTTCAATCCTCAGTGTTGCCAAGTTGCTGAAACTCTGAGCTCATAATGTTCACAGAGGGAAACCAAGTGCCTGAGACCTGAGTGAATAGAACAAGTAACCTGTATATCTCCTTAACCAATCAGATTGAAGAATTATGAAATTAACAGCGCGAGGACTGAGAAGGAAATGTAAATTAGAGAGGGAGAATTCAGTGTCAACGTAGATAAAGAAAGAGAAATCAAGCGAGGGATGAAAAATTGGACTGAGAGGGGGAAAAACAATAGATATGAAGGAAAAGTAAAAAAAATTTTAAATTGGCATTTTTAAAACTTCCTGCAATCAATGCTTGGAGGAATGGGATTCCATAGCTATAATAGTTCATTTTCAGTGCAAGAGAAGTTGATTTTCAGTAATGAACAATTATAATGTTGTTAAATGTTACACTTGTCAAAATAAGACAATTTTCTATGGTGAGTTCAGTCCATACAAATGCAGCAACTTCATGAAATTCAATGCACTGTTGACGCGGGCAGAGAGATGTTGGCTTCACAAAGCTAACCCGGTGTGGGCGGGGGAGGGAGGGAAGGGGGAGGTGCCAGAGGTCAACCTGGACAGCAACTTCTGGATATCCGTGTTTAACTGCCCATCGGCCCCTTGGGCGAAATTATGGAAACATTTACACATAAATAATGATGAGCGCCATTAGCCTCATCATTATTTTGACAGTAAAATCTGGCCTGAGTCTCATGAAGCTTAATGGGCAAGTTTTACAACCATAGCACTGAATGCAAACCAGCTGTTGGTAATGATGCTCATTTAACAACACCCATTACTGCCAATTAAAAGCATATTCTTTTCATGGTGTTTGCTTTGAAATGTTCAGATATAGGGAACATTTTGTTTACCACAGGGATGCTTACATTAAGTGTCTTCCAATATAATGCTACAGCAATGTGTCATCCAGAAATATTTGGCATCCAAATCTAAGATTTGTGTTATATTTTACCCAAGAGACTCGAAGAATAAAAATCCAATGGAGGCTTCAAAGTAACATTTTTACAAGAAATTCAGAAGAGCAATTGTTCAGAAAGAAAACTTTAATAGCAACATCTGTGAAACTCTTCAAAGAGCAACACTAAGGTACAGATCAGAGTTGACTAAAATTCTGGCCTTGTCATTGTTATGAAAGAACATTATAAATCACTTTAAACGGTCAGCCTGATCAGACTGCCTTTGTGCCATTTCCATGAGGAAGGCTAAATTTAAAATGTATTTCGCACGAGAGAAGAACATAACAGAAAGACAAGATTTAATTCCAAATTCTTCAGAATTGACATAAATAAATAACATGGAAGAATTGGCAATGAGGTGGTGCTGGCTGGTACAGTACATTGGTACCACATTGGATTATCCCACAAATTGGCAGGATGTGGGTACATGCTTGCGATTCCCTATCATGTTGATTGCCACATCACCCAGGCAAGGTTTTGGGTATGATCCAGAGATGGGGGGAGAGTCAGTGTTTCTGTCATCTTAAGCCACTGTTACAAATCTCCCAACCACTGATGAGCCTGGCATTGACAAGGGATTGGAGAATGGTATATGATCCAAGGAAAAAAATAGGGCTGTATCCTAGTCGTTCAGCTGAGCAATTCCGCTGGCTGCACAACACTTAGATTGACATCACATTGTTCTGATCCAGGCCAGAACTCTGCACATCCAATGTTTAGAGATATGTATAAAGTTCTACTACTTCAGGCAGATAATTTTTAATGTTAGAAATCAAATGGAGCTTATTTCAAATAATTTTTTTCAAAATATTTAAAATGTTCTGTAGTTATTTTTATAATTCCCTACCTAATCAAGCAATCAGAGGCTAGAATTAGAGGAGTGCAGATATCTCAGAGGCTTGTGGCATTGGAAGAGTTTACAAAGACAGGGAGCAGCGGGGCCATGGAAAAAATTTGAAAACAAGGATGAGAATTTTAGAAGTTAATATGTTGCTTGACCAGGGGCCAGTGTAGGTCAGCAAGCACAGGGGTGATAGAGGGAACAGGACTTGCTGCAAGTTAAGGCAGAGTTTTGGATGACCTCAAGTTTACGGTGGGGGGATTGTGGGACGCCAGCCAGAAGTGTGTTGAAATAGTCAAATCTAGAGGTAACAAAAGCATGGATTAGGGTTTCGGCAGCAGGTGAGCTGAGGCGGGCAAAGTCGAGCAATGTTATGGAGGTGAAAGTAGAGAGTCTTAAGTGAAGGTGTGAATATAAGGTCGGAAACTTATCTCGGGATCAAACGTGACGTCAAGTTTACAAACAGGCTGACTGCGCCCTGAATTTTTGCAAAGTCGGAAGGGTGACTTAACAAAAATGGAACTGGTGCCCTGATTCCAGAAGTCCCGCCTCCAAACCCAAGCACCCCCCATTTTCACTGGGTTGGTGGATGGGGTTTGGGGGGTGGGTGGGGGGGCGGTGGTGGTGGCAGAGGTAGGTTGCAGTGAGATACATTTCGAACATTCGCAGTTCATGGAGGCAGCACTTAAACGTGCAGCTGCATTGACTCAGAAGCAATTTTCATCACCCGATTTGTGGGCTTTTACTCAAATGTCTAAAGTCTAAACCTCCTAGAGTTCTTTGGAGGGATCCAGGTACCATTAACAGGTGAGGTCAGGTACCCTTTGGTAAAAGTTAACAGTACACATTAAATGTGTGTGTAATAGTGTGGATAAGCTCTGTACATCTGTCAAGTCATTTAAATCCCCTGTCCTTTAAATTTTGAAGAGAAATAAAGCCTGCTCTGACTCTCAGTTGAAAAGAAAAATTGGTGCTTGCAATTTCAATCGGTTTGCTGACATAAGCCTGAAGGTTATCATTATAGGTTTATAACTACTTGACTGCTTCTACAACCTATCATTATCAAAATGGGGGGGGATGTACATTGTTTCATTTTCTGCTCCAAGCGATTATAAAGAGATTAGTTGTCTTTAATGTGGGCCTATGAATACAAATGTTTGTTTTTTTGTTATAATGGTTAAGTACTTACTTGATGGATTAAGTACTTGAAGAAATATTTGCTTTTATAAGGGATTAAGTAATTGAATGGATTTAAATTTATCGAATGGGGTTTTATCAATGAGAGTTTATTTTTAAAATAGAGTGAAGTTTGGATTAGATATGTAGGACTTTATTTTATTTAATCTCAGCATTGTTCCTAGGCTCTGCCAGTGGTGGATACTGGGCAAGTTGGCATGGAGGGTGCAAGGGAAAAGTGTTGTGTGAGGCATGAGTTGGCACTAAATTGGCATAGGAGCTATATGAATGATTGGGGTCATAGGTTGGTATGAGTTCACACTAAATTGGCATGGAGGGTATGAAGGGCCATGGGGTGGGTAGAGGGGCATAGGTTGGCATGGACAATATAAAGAGCCATGCGGGGATGGATGCAGGGCATGTGGTGGCCTGAGTTGGCATGAATGGGGCGTGGAGAATGTGTGGGGTTGAGGGTGGGTGTGAGAGTTAGAGGGCTGTTTTTCGTTTTACTGCTTTTATTATAACTGGGACAAAGTCCCAGATACTGAGGCCAGCCCTTTAAACAGCCTCTGCACTCAGCAGCCCTTGTAGCTACCTCCATACTATTTCTGGAGGCAGTGGGCCTGACTCCAGTTAGTACTTGCCCTCGCTCCCATCCACCACCTCCTCCCCCCTCACCTGGGAACGAAAATGACACCATTCAGGAAAGTTTCTCCTAAGTTGGGTTTGGGGAGCCAGGAGCGAAAAATTGGCCGTTAATCTCAGACTGTTGCCAGAGAGAGGGATGGAGTTGGTAGCTATGAAACAGAGTTAGGAGCGGAGGCCAAGAACAATGACTTCCCAATATTTAACTGGAGGAAATTGCGAGTTCACTTTTACATTACATTCGAAACTGGAAAGACTTAACCTGGCATCTTGGGTAATTGCAAATGTACATTTTAGATTGTGTATTGTCAGTTCATCCATGTTGGACTGAAGATAGATAAGAAGATTTTTCAAATGACGACAAGTTAGGAGATGTGAAGGAACACTGTGACTTAGGGATCCAAGTATAGAAATCCTTAAAACCTAGAGGACAGGTACAAAAAATAAATTCTCAAGGCTAATGGAATATAGACCTTTGCCTTAAATGTGGTGAGAATACAAAAGATATGGAAGGTATATTACAGTTATAATAAAATTATAGCTAAGGCACCATTTAGAGAAATGGCATTCAGCTCTGGCCACCATAGCTCAGGAAAGATGTATTGATCTTTGGAGGGGGTCCAGTGCTTATTCAAGAGAATTATAGAGGGTTAAATTATGAGGACAGATTGCATAGAATAGGTTTATATTTCCTTGAATATAGAAGATTAAGGGGTGATCTAATCAAGGTGTTTAAGGTGATGAAAGGGGTTAATAAGACATGTTGACAGAAACTATTTCTTCTGCTGGGAAGTCCGTAAGTGGGCATAAACTTAAAATCAGAGCTAGGTCATTCATGTTCATGTCAGGAAGCACTTCTTCCACACAAAGGATACCGGGAATCTAGAACTCTGTTGAAGCTTTGGTCTCCTGAAAATTGCAAAACTGAGATTGATAGAATTTAGTAAGGCAAAGGGATCCAGCATCACGGTACCAAAATGGGTGGATGGAGATAAGAGACAGAGCAGCCATGATCTAACTGAATTGTGGAAGAGGTTCGAGGGCCTAAATGGTCTACTTCTGTTCCAATACTCCAACAGGAATGGATACTGTTTACTGTTAATTATTCATCAATCCACCCACACAAGCTTTCATCCAGTTCCTTGATGGTGAGGATTATGTTTTGATTGCAAAATGGGAAAAGAATTTGGAAATATGACCCATTCCCAAATGTCATGTCATCGTGAGTGGCTAATTCTCCTCAAAACACACAGCACATGTCTGAAGTTTGGTGTGATGTTATTAGACGATTTGATATACTTTAAAAACAGCGCATATTCTTTAGATGAGGCTGTAATAACAACCAGTGAAAAGTAGATGTAAATCAGGAATAACATTTTCCACACGGAGGACAAATGTCTGGAATAATCAATCATTAAGTCAACTCTTTTCTTCTCCGCCGATGCTGCCAGACCTGCTGAGTTTTTCCAGGTAATTCTGTTTTTGTTTTGGATTTCCAGCATCTGCAGTAGTTTTTTGTTTTAATCATTAAGAGTGGTTGAGATGCAAGATTTAGAGACATCAAAATGCAGTTAAATGCCACACTTGGCTAATCAGAGAGATAAACTTTGCTAGCATGAATAGAATTAGTGTAATAATCTTAAAATACATCACTACAAGTAACACCACACATTTACAACATTGGGTGACTCAGGGAGTTGCATCATTGATTAAGTAACCTTCATGATCTAGCTTTAAACGAGTCATTGACTGGGGTAAGCTAAGCTTTTGGTATACCTAGACATGTGCAATCTACCTTGTAATCAGATCAGTGTTAATGTAACTTAGGAAGAGTAGGCATTGGAACGTTCACGAGAGGAATAAATGTTCTATTAACTTCCTGCAAATGTGGTCAATGAGCATTTGATTCCAAACACAATTTACAGTTTTACTGATAAGCATTACAAAAAATCAAATACAGCTTCATAGTCACTGCCTATTAAAATGATTATAGAAATATTCCTTTTTACACAAAAGACCTGTTTCTTTAGGCACCGCATTCTTTAAAGTGATTAACAAATAAAAGTGTATTTTTAATACTCAATGTTGCAAGTTGTCAGCTGTCTACCATAAGTACGACGTTAATTAAACCACCTTTATAAGGAACATGGACGAACAACTGATCAAGCCATATTAGTCATTTTGAATCCTGCCCATGATCATTTGTGCAGGGAAATTTGTGTAACCTTTCACAAGTTGAAAATCAACACAGCTACACAAAGCAATAGAGCTGAACTAATTTGATTCTCAGCCCAGCTTCTATTTTCAACATTAGATTGTGCAGAACTGAAAACAGAATTGAAATATGGCATACAATAAAAACAAACTGCTTGTAAACTTTGGTACACATAATTTTTATAAAGCGAGCAAGGGTAATTGTTTAGAGGTGCACTTTTGAAATCCAAGCTTTGGATAGAACTTGGGTCATGAAACTTGAGCACTTTTGAGTTTATTATTGGTAAATTGTCCCAATTGGTGACACAAGGTCATGTCACAGCTGTGCTCCCCTCATCCAATTTTCAATTGTTAACCCTCAGTACTTTTATGCATTTTACATTCTTGTTTAATAATTCATTTTTAAAAATGTAATCTTCTTTAATGACAACAAAATAAACGTTAGTAAAAGGTACTATTTCAGATTATGAAGTACCACAGCCCAGAACTTGTAGGCGTCTGTCTGTCTTGTCTGCCAGAGTAACACTTCTGAATAAATGAGTTTTGTGTTACATTACTAACCATAATTTTATTTAAGTTTCACATCAGTGAATTTGTCAATAGCTTAATTTTTTTTTGGGTAAATCCTACAGTGATTAAGGGGCAGTGGGGATTTGAATTCTGGATATTTTTAACATGAGCTTAAAAAAATGTGTGATATCTGAAATTATCATTAATGTGCAATGTATGTAGAACGTATGGCTACAAAAGTTGGGTCATGTCATAAAATTTCAGTAACTTCAGAGCCATACCGACATACGAGACTATGATGTGTGAGCAATCTAAAAGAAACTTCACATTATCTATCTGTAGACTACGTGATTTTGATGAAAGCAATCTTTGCTCAGGAATCCCAATCTTAAGAAACCACATTGAGAACAGAAATGCTACCTGATGAAGTTTCTGCCTTAAGCAAGGCCTTGGCTGCGATATGGGGATTACAGCAGGAGTCTGCACACTTCAGGAATTTAAATGTAAGGTTAACTGCTGTAATTAACTCACAATGCACTTGCTGCCCAGGTTATTCATTAACCAGTTCATTACACTGTCAATGTGAGGTTTGAAAACATCTGCTTTCAATTAAACTGAGGGCAGACACATTTAGCTTTAAATTATTCTCCATTTTGCATAAAGGGAATGCATTGCCAAAACAGCTGCATAAGGAGTAGCTGGTTTTCAGAAGGTAACATTTACAATGAGGTGCCAATTACTGATTTGCACCTGGAAATGCTCAGTGGCCAGAAGTACACCAAAAAGAAAACATTCAAGCATGTTTACCTTCACACAAAAAGCAAAAAAAAAATGAAAAAGACAAACAAATTGAGAGATGAACTGAGGATGCAGTATTAAAATATATAAGATGTTTTTTTTATTCCAATAAGGACTGCTGCACCAAATCTACACCACATTCAAGAAAAACAGAATCAATTTACAGCCTGTGTCCAAAACAATAAAAAAAATGCTTCCAAGGTCTACTGACATTTTTTAATAAAGCTGTGCAATATTGAAGATCATTTCACAATGGCATTTTAGAGAAATAAATGATGTGAGACTTTTTTTTATTAAGGAGTGCAACAAGTACAAATGTACAGTGCTAAATCACTAGAGTTAGAATGAATGTGTCCAAATGCTTTGTGCTCAAATGGGGGACTGAGAGCTGATTAATGCAGAGGTTTAACTAAAGATATTAATTAACTGAAGACCTATTTCAGCATTTGACACATTTTCCCACTTAATTATAGACTTTTAATTTCGCTGAAATTGCAATTATGTTCTAAAATGAACTTGCATGGTGCTATTTCTGATACAGTATTCTGGGAATGCCTCCTTGCTGGGCTAATAAGAGTGCATCTTAGTATAAACTGAACCTAGCCCACATTTTTAAGTGAGAAACATTTCATTTTATTGAAGTATTCAGCTTACAGTGGCTATTTTTGTAAAAGTGTTTCATAAATATATTTTGCTTAATGGACTAGTCAACTAAACAACTTCTCTATTTCATTCAAAGGTAGGACCATAATAGATTGAGGGTTTACGACAACACTGAAGAGGTCTCAGAATGTTGATGAAGCAATTACACATTACATATAGCCGTAAAGTTCTTCTGAATTCTCTGGCAAAGAGATTAAAGGAGAAAGACTGGTGCTTAAGCCACTAGAATTTTCTTGCATTCTTTCACATTTGGCAACATGGACAGTCCTGAAGACTTAAAATTTTTGGCGGCTCTGTTATTTGTGATTAAATCCTATAGATTGTCATTGACCAAAACTTTGGCTTCAAAGATGCAACCTAATTCAGCAAATCCAGATTTCAGCCTCGGAACACCAGAATGACAACCAAAATTGACCCATTTTCGATCCAGTACTGTTGAATATCTTGGCTTCATTCAAAGGTTCCTGCTATAAAGACTGGTAGCAGAGCGCCCTTTGTCCTCTACTAATTGGGTTCAATCTAGCACAGATTAGTGGAATAAATCACCTCTCTTCTGCTTGTAATTGTTAGGCACTTGCAACCTACTTCTGAGTTGGAGCAGCTCTGCAGCGCAAAGCCTTGCACAATTTGGCTGAATCAGTCAGAGACTACATGAACATCTGGAATGGGGACTGGGGAAAAATGAAGGAGAACAGTTCATGTAATAATGTGCCATTTCCCTCTTTCAGCTCTGGCACATTTGTTCAAATCTAACCATTGTCAGTGAATGGAAGTCTCTGTTCACTATGAGCATCTTTTTATTTATTCGTTCATGGGATGTGGGCTTCTCTGGCTAGGTCAGCATTTATTGCCCATCCCTAATTGCCCTTGTTCAGGTGGCATTTTAAGAGCCAACCACATTGCTGTGGGTCTGGAGTCACATGTAGGCCAGACCAGGTAAGGATGGCAGGTTTCCTTCCCTAAAGGACATTAGTGAACCAGATGGGTTTTTACGACAATCGGCAATGGTCATCATCAGACTTTTAATTCCAGATTTTTTTTATTGAATTCAAATTTCACAATCTGCCGTTGGCGGGATTCGAAGACCGGTCCCCAGAGGTCTCTGGAATACTAGTCCAGTGAAACATTAGGTAGCCTCTTATAACATTATAACACTTATAACATTGCCTATAACACTATAACATTAGGTAGCCTGGCCTGGAACACCGAATACAAAACTCTTTACAATTTGGCGCAAAACTGGCACTCTCACTGAAAAGCTGCCATGAATGCATTGGTGTGCAAAGTGAAAAGAAAATCACTCTGGCATATCATAAGATCCTCTTCTGAGATTGGCTTAAGGCACATTCTTTGGGCAGTGTGGAGCAAAATTTAGTTTCTTGACAGTGATAAAGCTGACCTATAAGTGTTTGACACTGACATTAAGCGCTAGAAAATGGAAAAGTGTTCTATTCCCCAATACTGATATTCTTCAGTTTGGCTTTCATTCACCATTGTGTCACTTTTTAACATGAGAAAACTCGTGTTTTTCTCTTTTTTTTTTCAGTTTTACTTTATACAGAGCGCTGTGTATTAATATAGGTTAATCAGGGAATTAGAGTTATCTGCAGCCCTTGCTACAAACCAGCCCAAAAGCAACTCTGCACCCCACATGCACCTTTGTAATTCACTTATCGTAATTCTCTATTACACCATCTGCCTATCAAATACTTCTGACGGAAATAGGATGAACGTAGAGCCTGCTAACAATATGCACACCCATTTAGCACTCGTGAGCTATGTGAGGAAGTGTGAGATGAGGTTAGCTCTTTATGGAGCCTGGACGTCAGTGGTAATGGTTACCCTCCCATGGCAATAGATAGTATCAAACAGAAGCCCAAAGAGCTGCCGGTGAGATACTGTCAGGCATTTGAGAAAGGCTGAAAGTATATTCGCTGGTTAAAAATGAAATCAATTTAGTTTGGTCAATAACTCAAGCCAACTTCTGTTAACATGTCTGTACACATGCTACACAGGTAAAACAGACTGCAGCAAACAATTTATAACTGTTGCATCCCTGAAGGTCAAAGTGGTCTACCATAGATCCAATCATACCTCATTATATCAAACTGGCACTTTATAATTCTCTCTGCCATAATACACTTATTCTTTCATCGTGACTGAAGTTGTGTCTTAATGATCACCTTACCTTAGCGACCACTTGATGACAGTCTCGGTAATATAATAATGATTCATATTTGACCCTACTTTGAGGGACCAGCTGTTGTATAGAATGCCTGAAGTCAGTAGAGGTCTTATTTCAAGGCAAAACTAGTTACTGCAAGCCTCCAACAATGAGATATGAGAAAAGATCTCAAAGGAAGTGTTCAACCTATATTTTTTATGTAACAAAAAATTACCTAAACAAATCCCCATTGAGATTTGCAACTTTACAGGGGTAGCCAACAGACTGTGCTTGATCTGATAGAATTTTGAGAATTCAATGCTATATCGACTAAAAGACAAATTATAACAGTAAACCCAAATAGCTTGTCACATTTTCCCGTTTTAGAACAAAACTGTCAAATGAAAAATTTCAAACAAGATAGAATAGAAAGTAGAACATGATTCAAACAAAAGTAAAAAAAAGCAAGCACCTTTTGTGTGTGTACATTGATTTTTTTTCCAACTTCCTTTCATATGGTATTTATAACTCAATTTAAATACTGAAAGGGCTTCTACAGTGATTAATCAAGACTGTCAAATTGGAAGTGTTTAACATCTTGAAAACAAATAGGTAAGTGTGTATTTTACTGCAGTCAAAAGAAATATGAACGTAGTTTGAATAGAAAGCCCTTTGTTTGCAAGCAACAAATATTTTTTTAAAATATATATTTATAAGGGCAGTGACTTTTCTGATCGCTGTGTGTGTTGACATTGTACATGTTGGTGAAGATTTTCTAAAAGAACATATTTGATCTTGCTAGAAATAATGGACAGGTAGTATCCTCCTAAACACATTTACCATGTCATAATACAGTGACCAAATGAACTCTTGCACCATGGAGGCAGTTTGGCCAGAAAAAGCTTTTACAAATTTGATAAAACTCATAATTTGCTAAAACGTAATCTATGGCAATACCACAAAAACATGTGCCAAAATGTACAGAATATACGTTTACAGTACAAACTTGGCATTTTTAACCATTTGCAAGATGAACCACTTACATTTATCAATCATACATGGTTTCTTGCCCAATAATACCCCATAATTTATTCTAGTTTTGGAAAAAAAATTGGCCTCAGCTTAGAATTGTTAAATATTCTTTTTCAAAAATATTCTTTGGTAGTGGCAACTTTAATTTAAACACAAAGCTACTGAAGTCCCACTGTTCCATAATTGTTTCACAGAATGTTTAAATGACTGGCCTAATACAAGAACGGTCACTAATGTGATGGCTGAATAACCGAGAATGTGTCCAGGTAACTCGCTGTGATCTTAAAGCTCTGTTTAATCTTAGTTTGCATATTTCGGCCATTAGCAAGGACTGTAAGAATCTACTTTGGGGAAGAAAAAAGCATTGCAGTTTCACAAAAAAAATTACACGTAAAACTGTAAATCATTCAAAAAAATACTTTTCTTCTGTTTGGGATGACGTGCGCCGTTCCAGTAAATTTTAAAAAAAATGCTTCCTCGTCACTCTCTATAAAGGTGAAATGTATATTTACACTTGCAGAAACTGGTTCTCCACCCCCTGCCCACACCTCCCCACCCCATTGGTGCAGTTTGAGCACTGCCACCATTTTGTAAGTTAGGCACTAAACATTTTTTTTTCTTCTTGTTTCGACGGTGATCATTTCTTTTTCGCAAAAAGGCTAAATCTTTTCTCCTTGTCCTTTTTGCCAGGGCTTGCTTCTGGAGCCACCACAGATGGGAGAGGGAGGGTATGTGCCCTGACTTCACCATGTCTTGTACTCTGTGGTTTGTTATGCTCCGCTATTGCAGCGCTGAGATTGTGGATCCAGTTATGCATCTCATCCTACAAGAGTAAAAGAGACATCCATCAATACAAAGCAACCCAACTGTCTGCACCAAGGAGGATGACAAAGTTTTTCACTTCATCTGTACCATTATGTCTTCACGTACAATAATTAGCATCAAATACACCTACAAACACTTCCTTTCTACCAGTGTTGTGACCAAAAAACATACAAGTGCTGACTGTGCATCTCGCAACAAAAGCATCGGTTTGATCTGTGGTCATTTGTAGAACACTGGGCACATAACATTTCAATTCAAATTATACAGCTGAGTCACAGAAACACAAAATTGTGACAGCGCAGAAGGAGGCCATTCAGCCCATCGTGTCTGCACTGGCTCTCCAAATGAGCATTATGACTCAGTGCCATTCTCCTGCCTTTATCCCGTACCCCTGCACATTGCTACTATTCAAATAATCATCTCATGCCCTCTTGAATGCCTCGATTGAACCTGCCTCCACCACACTTCCAGGCCGTGCATTCCGGACCCGAACCACTCGCTGTGGGAAAATGTTTTTCCCTCACGTCATATTTGCTTCTTTTGCCAATCACTTTAAATCTGTGCCCTCTCGTTCTTGATCCTTTTACGAGTGAGAACAGCTTCTCCCACCAGCTCGTGGATGAGGTTTCCAAAAAAAATGCAAAGGCCATTGGCCTTTTCGCCTGCCCGCCAACCATTAGGTTGGGCGGGCAGCGAAGAAATTAATTTAATTATTTATTTAATGGCCTTAACAGGCCTTTTAATTGTCGGCGGCCGAACTATCACGTGACTGCGCATTGACATCAGCACTCTTGGCCGACATCAACGCTCGTCATTTCATGCTCGAGCGGGTCAGGCACGCGTCTGAATTCCTGCCCGTGGGTCTTCTTCCCTCTTCTCCTGCAGTTCGGCCAGCTGCCACCGACACGCTCTTGGTGCTGCTGGGGTTGATGGAGCTGCCAACCAATCAAATTTGGCCGGCAGTTCCAGAGGGCGGGGCTTCCTCCCCAGTGAGGGGCGAAGGTTCCTATCTCTCCCCTGTATTGTTCAGCGCACTGTGTAGGCGTGCTGGGCACAGTACATAATTCGTCACATGATGAAAATTAGGTTAGGTGTCTGCTTATTCATACTGCGTATTTTTTAACCAATTGACACCTATTGCCAAGTTCTGAGATTTATTTTTTTTTATATGGTGGTCCATTTCATGGCTAACAGTGGAGTTCAGGTGTAATGACAGGACTAAGCAATCCCAAGTAGGCATAATAAGAGTCAATTACATGCTCAACCCTTCTCGAACAAATTGCCCTTTGCCTTCTTACAGCCCCAAGTAATGGGACACTAATTGGATATTTGAATTCTCCACACATATACGCCATCATTCTCAATTAAGTGATAATGTTTGGGCCAGCTGTTTGCCTCAGAGCTGTGTCAAATATGTCAAAAGTCAGATGCAGCGTGGCGATACAAGACATTAGCAGGAACAGGTCACAGATTGGAGGCTTTGATTCTTCATGGAGAGAATGTAAGAAAACGTGAACATGCCAGTTTGTGAATCGTGCCCACTGCTCTTGCAGGCCATGGGGTGGAATCGTGTCCACTTAGCTCCTGTCAGAACGGCAGGACCAGTTTCGGGTTGGGGAGCCCAATTTCCTAATGCACAGGCTTTGCCGAGGCTCTTTCTCAGAGCAACAGCATCGGCATCCCGCCTCTGTGCTCCCTGAACAACTAGGGAGGTGGCTGGGTGAATGAAAGGGACTCAGGGTGACAATGGGCTCACCAGCACTTGGAACTTTGAGGCTGCAGCTACCACAGGAATGGAGGGGTTGCCCTGAGAAGGCTGATTCGTTGGGTCTTTCACTCTCACCGCGAGATCCTATTGCAGGATCTGACGGGCTGCAGTGAGCTGTGCTCTTCCAAGGACTGGAGGAAGAGAACAATCTCTCCAATGAAGCAGGTGCGAACAGAAGCAGCCGAGGAAGTCAGTAGCAGAAGTGTGGTCCGACCAACCTAGAGACAGTTCACCAAAAGGACCCAGGACCTCAAGGGGACATGACATGTAATTGGGATAACACTTTCAATTACCAAGCTCCACACTCTGACTTGCCCAGCATTCTCCCGCACAGCATGCCTCAGGACAACACGCCTTGCCGCTCCGCTCAATGCTCTCTCTTCAGGCATCTCACATCCCCATATGAGCAGCCAGCACTCACACTCGCACTCAGTGTATTGCCTTCTCACACCAGTGCTTCAGAACCACTCTCCACAAAGGGTGTCCGTCTCTCCTCTCCGCACAAGGTATTGTGAGCACTCACAGCTCTCCGCTCTCTCCCCTTGCAGAGGAGAGTACACAACTTGTTGCGGGGCAGAGACTTGGATGGGCAGGGGTGGCCCTCCAGTGACATTGTTGGCCACTGGCAATGCGTGGCTGTCTGTTTCACTGGGAAAGAGATGTGGTTCCAGGAGGCAGCAGATTTCAGCAGCGATTTGCCGTGAGAACCTGACACTCCTGTGTGCTGCTGTTCAGGCATGTTGGGAGAGCTGATTGTCTGCCTGTAGACCCTGTGCTGAGGATCTCACCTCCTTCCAGTTGGATCTTGGTGCCCATTTCCTCTGCCCTGTGCACGGGCATGCCATTGAGGAGGAGGCAGGAGGCTGTTGGCAGGGTGTCTTCTCTTGCCCCGCAGCAGAGGTGCAAGGTATTGAAACATAGGGTGCTGTCCTGCCACACTGAAGACTGGCAGCAGGGAAATGTAGCTGAAGGTGAGTGAAGTACAGGAGAGGTGAAATGCCTTCCAACAAGTTGGCAATCACCTGTCAAGCAATGAAAGCACTCTCTCAGAAGAAGTGCTTGGAACCATAGTGTCTCAATGACCATGGCTGGAGCTCTTCAGTGTCACTGATCAAAGCCTTCCCAGCCTGTCAGTTCCACTGAGACAGTTCTTCCCATTATGCATTCACCTCAGTGACCCTGGAGAGGTCCAGACACAGTATGGAACCCTGTGTGCTGTTGTGAAAGAAGGAATTCATGGATATAAAGATTCTTAATTGCCTTTCTAATCACTTCAAATGCTTTCCCATCGGAGCCACCGGGGTTCCCCACAGGACTCTGAAACCACCTCGGGGAAGCTGTAAGAGGCTGGGATAACATTGGGATCTTGACCAGACATTATTTTCTGGGTCTTTCCCAATTGGCATGCACTGGAACCCACCTCCACCTTGTTGGAAAAATTATGTCCCATGTCTCCTTCCCTAAAGTGTACCAAACAAGTATCCACAACATATAATAAAATCATATGCAACACTTTACATCAGTTGTTTACCTTAGCATGGGAACTCAGTAACAGGATAGGTTATTTAGTCCCTCAAGCCTGTTCTGCCATTCAATGAGATCATGGCTGATTCTCACCCTAACTCCATATACACCTCCTCCAGGTACCAGACCCTAAGAGGGCACTGGCGACCATGGACTTCTACTGGATTGGTCCAAGGTGAAACGTGGCAAAGTACTGCAGTGGTTTGCCATTGTCGTCCACAATATAGCCAAGCAGAAAACTCTCCCACTCTTACCACCTGCCATCAGGTGTATTGGAAGGATTATACAGGCTGATAAACAACGTGTTTGGCCGCATTACAAACACATCTCTCTGTGGCCATCAAGTCCTGGAGTGGGGCTTGAACTCGGAGCTTCTGACTCAGAGGTAGGGACACTACCCACTGCGCCACAAGACCTAATTTCCACATACTTAATTGTACCATATCCCTTGATCCCTTTTGCTAACAAAAATCTATCAATCTCAGTTTTAAAATTAAAAATTAACCTAGCATCAAGTGCTGTTTGTGGAAGAGAATTCCAAACTCCTACCATCCCTTTGCGGGTAGAAGTATTTCCTAATTTAGTTCCTGAAAGGCCTGGCTCGAATTTTTCGGCTATAACCCGCAGTCCCAGACTCCCCAACCAGCGGAAATAGTTTCTCTCTATCTGCACTATTAGTTCCCCTTAATATCTTGAAAACACCAAAATTCCAGGGAATGCAAGGCTAGTTTGTATAATCTCTTCTTGTAATTTAAACCTTGAAGTCCGGCTATCATTCTGGTAAATCTATGCTGCGTTTGCTCCAAGGCCAATGTATCCTTTGCAGTAGAAATGCTCACAGTATTCCAGGCATGGTCTAAATTGTAAAGCTAAGGCATGACTTCTACCACCTTGTATTCTAGTTCTCCAGATATAAAGCCAATATATTTATTTACATGGGAAAAACAATACAAGGACAAATCTTTACTTCTCCTTATAATTCTCAATTCCTTTATTAACCAGATTTTCATCCAGTCCTTACTTCATGTACATTGTTGGGCAGCTAACTACACCTCCTAACACTGTGAGCCAAACCAATGTCTAACGCGCCATGGCAGTCTGAGATCTGACTCTTCTAAATTTTTATCTTTTTTAATCGATGAGGAAAAAGTGACCTGTAAATACAAAGGTTAGCCCACCTCACTCTCTGAAAATAGGAACCAGCAAAATGTTTCAAAGTCCTTTAGGCCTGCAATGACGGTGGGCCAATCTCTACAGTAAGGTCCAGTTATCACACTCGGCCACGGAGACCCAGTTTATGGGAGAAGCCTGCTGTTGTCTCTTTAAGAGAAATCCTGATCCAAACTTCTGACCACTAATTCAAAACTTCCAATTGGCAAATAAAAATGACAGACAATGGAGCATCCATTCCATTCAGAATTTAATTCAGCAAAATGACATTCATTCAACAGCACCTTCCAAACCCACCATCTCTATGGTCCAGAAGCACAAGGACAGCAGGTGCTAAGGAACACGACCTCCTGCAAGTTCCCTTCCAAGTCACACGCTATCCTGATTTGGACATATTTTGCCACTCCCTCATCCTTGCTGGGTCAATATCCTGGTGCTCCTTACTTAGTAGCACTGTGGAAGTACCTACTGACTGCAGTGGTTCAAGGAGGTGGCTCACCACTACCTTCTCAAGAGCTATCATAGATAGGCACAAAATGCTGGCCTTGCCAACAATGCCTACATCCCATGAATAAATAAAAAGCACAAACGATGTTAATCCAAAAGAAAATTCCCTTAAGTATGCAGCTTTTTAGTGAGCTACACAGATGACGCTGAGCTATCAGACTACTTGAGTACAAATATCTAGTTATTGGCACTGGTTCATATTGGGAGTATAATCTGAAGATGGGAGGGAGGGGGACATGGGCTTAAAAAGTGGCTGGTTGGCCATACAAGCACATTATTGGTTAACACTTTGCAGGCAATGATTTTCTAATGACTAACTTAGAGAAATTAAATGACAAAACAAAGCAATTGTAGGCAATGATAATGAAGGGAAACAAAATCCAAAAAAGACTACACCAATTATCAACTGTTAATGATTAATTGTTGCGTGTCAGATACAAAGTGAGACTCAGAAAATTCCCAATGCACAGTGTAACGCAAATTTATTCTGCTGCATATATAAACATAATGATTAAAACTGTGCCTGCTTTCCATTCAAAAGTTCTACGTTAACAACATTCACAGATTTTTTTTTCCATGTTAATTATACCACACTAGGGAAACCTGGCTTGGCACACTTCGAACAAGGTTTTCCTGTTCGTGTGAGAGGCTGTGATGCAAGAATACTTCAAGCTGTGTTTTCGGTTTGCCTGTAATTCTGGCTCTGGCCAGTGGGTGATTCTCTGGCGCACTAAAGTCGTTTCAGGTCTTCATCCAAATTATCACCATCTTCGGTTTTTATCTTTTCCCCCTTAGTCTAAATTACTTCCAGTCCCAGTCTGCTTTTCCAACCTCCATATGAGCTCCTTTATAATCCCAGGATAAGGACTTTGGTCTAATTCCCAAGTCAAGACATATTTTTCTATTGACTCAGGAATTTTAAACAGTGACTTTGAACGGCTGGGATCCACTGGGAGCACTGTCTCTCCATATTTTCTCTCTGGAGACCGTCCTCAGCTTAACTACGCCAGCTGGTTAGGTCATCATTGCCCCACCACATCACTGATATTTACCTGTCCCAACCTGCCACTTTTTAGGTCTATGTCCCTCTCCTTCCCTCTCCCATCCTACCTCGTTCCCGGCTGGGGTCTCCCACTCATGGGGCGGAATTTTAAGGCGGTGGGATTTTACCGTCCCGCCGAAGTCAATGGACTTTTGAATGGCTCATCGCATTTTGCAGCCCCGCCCCCCACCACGATGGGACCATAAAGTTCTGCCCCAGGTCACTCCAAAACTGCCTCTGACACTCCCCTGGAATACGTGTAACCCACTGCGGGGGTGGGTTGGGGGAGTCTGGGGTGGTGAGGAATCTTAATAGCATCCCCACAAGTAAAGCTTTGCTGTCCCCAGAACAAAATATTCCTTTTGCTCTTGTCATTGCCTACCCTGAATTGGACACTCACTGGTCCATTCCCTGCTTTGCTTGACATCGGAGAACTCCATCTTCCCTTTCCCCAATCTTCTCCTGTGGCCACTTCATTGCACATTGTTTAGCATAAATATATAAACTATTTTCTTCCATTGAATGGTGTAGCTGTGGGCAAACTACATCTGCACCCAAAAATCTTTTAACATTTCGTTATTGTCTCAGTGCAGCTCACTACAATTCTCTTTGGTGTAATACTAAAACAGTTTAGTTCCCACTAGTTTAAACTTCCTTCATCAGATTAATGACATAGTTGGTGTCGATATGCCAGTGCGGACCCTTGTTCCACACCCACCAACTCTTGCTTCCTGCTTTTTACATCTCTCCTCTCTCTTTCACACTCTCCATCCCTCTTGGCCTCAACCCCTCCCTAATCCATTTCCCATTCATCCACTGCCTCTTTTCCCATGCTTGTTGTTATTTTTGCTATTTTTATAATGTCTTTTTATTGAATAAGAATATAAGTAGTAGGAGGGGGGAGTAGGACATTCAATCCGTTGAGCCTGCTGTGCCATTCGATACAATCATGGCTGATCTTGTACCCCAACTCCATCTTCCTGGACTATCACCATGCTCCTTAATTCCCTCAGTATCCAAAAATAGTCTCGGTTTTAAATACTACTCAATGACTGAGCAACCACGGCTCCCTGGGGGACAGAATTCTAAAGATCCACAACCCTCTGAGTGAAGAAATTTCTCATCTTCATCCCATCTTCATGGCTGATCTCCTGTTCTAAGTTCTAAACTCCACAGCCAGGCAAAACATCCAGTATCTACCAATCAAGCCCTTCACAAATATATCTATCTCAATGAGATCAACTCTCATTCTACTAAATTCTATGGAGTATAGACTGACTCAACCTCTCTTTATTGCACAATTTTCTCAGGGGCGGCGTCTATATTTGAACTAACTTAGATATGCTTTGCACTGGAATTGTAGAAAATGGTTAATAAATGAGCTCCAAAAATATATAAAATCACTCTGACTACGTAAGCTTAACTTAGGCGTTAATGAAAATTAGTGTTGATTTATTTTGATGTCACTGTTGCCAAAGGAATGTTAGCTTTGAACAGAATACATGAGTGTCACAATGACTTACCTCATCCTTGCCATGGAAGAGGTATTCACAACCATTGTTCAACCTGAAATGGAAGCCCAAATACAGCACACTTAAATTGAATGCTTCCACATGTAAAAGTATCAGTCATAGTTGAACAACATCTTTAGGCATTCTATATTTAGCCTGGTAGCTGCAACAGATAATGATAGTAATACAGTCTGGAGTCACATGATGTTCATTAATAACCCAAGCTTTGCAGTCACAGTTTATCCTGTCATCTGAATTCCTCAACTGCTTTCAAGCTTTGCAAGTCCATCTTACGAAGGTACCATTCTATATATAAAAGGGTTCTGGATTGCTAGCACCAGTATTTTTCCATTGGGAAAAAAATTTGCTAAAGTTTGTCATCCCAGCAGGAAAGGATGTGACATTTAAACAAACTCACCACAGGTAAACCAAAATACTTCTTCCCACAATAATTTAAAGGTAGCTTAGTACAAAAGGGCTAAAGTCTTGGGAGCTCAAGGTGACACTATTTGCAAGGTGTCTTCAGGAGTTCCAAATAATAAAAAGATAATTGGTATATAGAACCGTGGGTCATTAGGAACCAGCAATTGCATGTTGGTCTTCCACAATAATGTTTCAGAATGGGCCAAAAGTACATTGATCCATCTCCCCAAAAATATGGAAATCAATAAGACCTTGAGAGTTATTAAATTAAATTGAATAAAACAAAATCTGACATGGGCTGCTGTCATCTCAGTCCAGTGCCGCTCAAAATGGAAACTGAGCTAAGTGAGAAATCCACCCAGCATTGTCCCACTCTGTGGCACTGGAACCATTGTTCAGCACCAGGAGTAAACAAGGCCCAAAGGAAAGCACTGTGCCTGGTTCCAGACACCCCTCTGTTCACTGACCATATCTTCTTTGGCCAGAAACGCAGGCTGCAAGCCAATCAGGAGCAAATGGTTTAGAAAATATGGTTTGTGGAAGTTTCAAGAAAGGTAATACTTTGACAGAAAAGACTTTGCTGTCAAGTGTAATTGGGTGATATATCAGAGATACTGCCCCACTATCCTGTAGCTAGGCCTGACAATTGTTCATTTAAAAATTGCTGCTTGTTGGGACAGTTTATCTGGGACTGGCTGGGACTGTTTATCCGCACATTCTACCTCAGGCTTATAATGAGCAAGTTCTACTTGGTCAAGTTTGAGACTGCTTCCCTTGCAACTTTTCTACTTCAGCTTGATCTACTGATACACATAGACGTTGCTCTCAGTTCGTATATAGAGGTTGTTCTGATTATTATTTTTGGCCGTTGGAACTGTTCACGCCCATTTCCTTCTGATAGAATTGTTTACCCTTCTCCTTATTGAATACTGTTTGCGAGTTTCCATAATCCTATTCATGTCTGCGTGCTCATTACTTTCTTCCCTCGACAGAATCAGCATTTCATAGAATTATCTATCTGTGAACAAGTTCCAGTTCTAACCATGAAGATTCCAATTATCCCAGAAAAAAGGTCCAGCTCCAATATAGTCAATGATCAAACCTGCCACACTATCCTCTCATGCATCACTTGCGTTTCATGGCCTCCTACAGTAGTAATCCTGGATTAACAAAAACAGACACTGCAAAAAAATTCCAAATGTTTGCTGGAATGAAAATTGAAAAAAATAACAGTGAAAAAGCACAATAACTACACAAGGCTGGAGCTAGTTATTAGCAGACAGCTGAAACTTAGTGCTGCTCAACTCCACAGAAAGATCACTGAGACAGCCCTATTACCTTTCACTTATCAAGGACAGATATATCAGTTGCAATAGGAAAATGGGAGCAGGAGTAGGCCATTCAGCCCATCGAGCTTATCCCGCCATTCAAATAGATCATGGCTGATCATCTACCTCTACACCATTTTCCCCTATTATCCCCATATCCCTTAATGTCATTAGTATCCAGGAATCTATCGATTTCTGTCTGAACATACTCAATGATTGAGCTTTCACAGCCCTCTGGGGTACAGAATTCCAAAGGTTCACCACCCTCTGAGTGAAGAAATTCCTCCTCATATCAGTCTTAATTGGCCTACCCCTTATTCTGAGACTGAGTCCCCTCATTCTAGACTCACCTACCCTATCTACATCTACCCTGTCACGCCCTGTGAGGATTTTGTAGGTTTCAATGAGATCACCCCTCATTCTTCTAAACTCTAGAGAATACAGACCCAGTTTCCTCAATCTCTCCTCATAAGACAATCCCGCCATCCCAAGGGTTAGTCTGGTGAACCTCCGTTATCCCTCTATGGACAGTTAACGTAGACAGTTAATAACAAATACATGTATTGAGAGAAAATTGCACCTTGATTAAAAACTCAGATCTTCAATCTTCAAAAGTAAAACCCATTTCATGATTTATTCAGTAATAGTGTTTGCTTGATGCCCAACATTGCGATGATTTTTAAAAAGGAATGACAGAAAGCACAAACTGGGGATTTTATAAATGTTGCAGCAAGTTTACTTCAATCTTCAGATCGTACCAGTAAACTGGTAGCTAAAAGAAATGGTAATGAATCTGGTGTTTGGAATAAGATATGCAAGCTGATTGTTAAATCACACAAGCTGGTCCAGATACAGCATATCTTGGTGGATCCCTGTTGGCCTTTCAATGCACCCATGCAGAGGGAACTATGAGTCTACTCATTTCAGAATAGTTCTGCTTCTTAATCATATTTCAAATTGGCATTGCAATCGCAGTTTCAGTCTCCACTTGGGAAATTTTGTTGATGTATCTCCCATTTCTGTTCTTGTTTTGACATTGCAATTTTATGCCAAACAACAGGGGAATCTTAGCTATCACTCAACACCATGTTTGCAACATTAAATCTTCTATCCAGCATCAAACCTACTCACCGCAGTTTAAATACGTGTTTTTTCTTCTTGTAATCAGCAGCCACTTCACAGGAAGCACCTTTCAGGTTCAGGGGCTCTTCTCCATGGTATGTTACACCTGCACTATAATTCTTTGTATCCTTATAGAAGTAAAGTTCGCCACTCTTCAGGGCACAATATAAGGTAGTCCAGGACCTAAGTTTGGATGCAGCACATAAATGTACACAAATGTATAATTTCAAAATCAATAAAATGGTCTTCCTAATCTGTATCGTCCAGCATTGTATGACAACAACTTGTGTTAAGATTGCACCTTTAATGTAAAGAATATCTTAAGCTGCTTACAAATATGCATCATGAAAATGGACACTAATTCAGGAAGGGATAGAATTGTGAGTGGTGAGTGAAAGTTTGAAGAGAAAGATAGGTTTTGAAGAGGGTGTGGGAAGGTCGTGGGGTTACCGATTGAACAGGAGAAGAATCTTGAATTTAATGCGTTGGAGGATTGCGATAATGGGTGAATAGGGCTTGCTTTGCTGAAAGGGCCGGTAGGCTTTAGACCTATTGTGATTTGCGGAGAGTGGAGAAAGAGGGGCCAGCAAAGACCCTTAAGCAGTTTAATGTGCAGGCGACAGGAAGGTTTCAATGTCAGAATAACTGACACGGGCAATGTTGTGGAGGTGGGGAAGTAAGCAGTTCTTATGATAGAATGTTGGGGTTACAGCTCAAATCAGGATCAAAAAGAAGCTCAAGGTTATGGATTGTATGGTTCAGCCTCAGGAAAGTGGTGGGATTGGGGTGGAGTCAGGGAATAAAGTTTGTAGGTGGGCTGAGAGGAAAGGCTTTTATCTTTCCAATGTTAAACTGGAGGAAGTTGTGACTCACCTACGATCTGACATCCAAAAGTAATCAGGCAGCATGGAGATTAAGAGTAGTGGCGGAAAGGTAGAGTTGGTACCATCAGCAGTGAATTCATTCACCGAGTCAGCAGAGAAACATTTATGTAATTTATAGAAAACAGGGGGTTTTTTTGTGATCAAGGTGACCGGTGCTGCAGAATGTAGCATTTTTTTCTACTTTTGAGATTCCAGTCTTGAGCCACTGGTCTCCCAGATCAGATGCAATACAAAGCTCTTTCTGCACTGTCTGCACAGGAGGTGAAGATTTCTTCAATGCACCATGTGATGAAATAGGCAGTTTAGAAAAATTTGATTTATGATTTAATTGACATCTAACAGAGATGAAGTCTTTCCCTAATGGGTTTAAACTAAACCTTTGTTGGATATCCCCAATGTATTTGTTAAGAACTGTGCATGTGTTGAATCAGCCATGCCTGTAGCATTTTTGAGTTATTCATATTGCCAATCTAGTGCCAAATTATGGACAGTTTTGTGTTATTGACTTGCACCACAAAAGACTTACAATCAGAAAGAAAGAAAGACTTGTATTTATATAGTGACTTTCATGACCACCGGACAGTTCAAAGGTCCTTACAGCCTATGAGCTACTTATGAAATGTAGTCACCGTTGTATGTAGGAAAAGCAGCAGCCAATTTGTGCACAGCAAACCCCCACAAACAGCAATGTGATAATGACCAGATGATCAGTGTTTGTGCTGTTGATTGAGGGATAAATATTGGCCAGAACACAGTGGATAACTCTCATGCATTTCTTCAAAATAGCACTATGGGACATTTTAAGTCTACCTGAGAGGGCAGGGGGTTAACATTTCATCTGAAGGAAAGCACCTCTGACAGTGCAGCACTCCCTCAGTACTGCACTCTTGTGTCAACCTTGATTTTTGTGCTCAAGTTCTGGAGTGGGACTTAAACCCACAACCGACTGACTTGGAGATGAGACTGCCTCCAACTGAGCCACAATTGAAGATGTGAATATCATTCGGACTCAGTTCCCACAAACTAAGAGCTTGAAAGGTTCACCTGTTTGATGCTTTCCGGTTAGGCCCTTCTAGTTCATGTTTACGTGCAAGGTAGCCTTCCAGTTGGGCAGCTTCTTCTCTCGAAGTCAAAATGGGAAGCGTGGACGAAACTCTGCGCTTCTCAATTTCCAGCTCTGGCAGTATCAGGGGTGGAGGTTTGGAAGCTCTCGCATGGTGCTTCTCTTCAAACTCTGATTTATCTTCAATCTCTAATGTCTTTTCTTCTGGACTTTCAGTCCCATTTACCAAGCCAGACAAATCTTCTGATGTGGTTCTCTATGGAAAATTGGAAATAATGTGAGGGGCTAAATTCATGAGCCTTAAAAAGAAAATCACCTGCAACTTGGACTGTGTTAGTTTTCAGAGTCATGCATCGTAACTGAGAACTACATTAGGTATTAGTGGCTACAGGCGATCAATGATCTGCACTAGCAGTTATCCCAGGAAGAAAGACCAACAGAACTGTATATTTTCAATGCATGGTTAGCTTTAATTTAGCCTTGCTGCATGTTACGTTATAGGGACAGTACTATCAAGTCAGGTTTACTCTAAATGATGTGTGATATTTGTATTAATACGTTTATATGCAATTCCTTTGTCCGCTATTTTAACAGAGCCCATTTATTTCAAATGGGTTAATATTTTTATTAAAATTTTGAACAGGGAAATGTCATGCAAATACATCAATGTGTTTATATGGTCACACTGAATAGGACAATTTTACCCCACAAGTACTTGAAGGTAAAGTTATCCCACAAAACATCATATAGTCAAGCAACTTTTCGATTTTATGATGCTCATTCTTGTTTTTAAATCCCTCCATGGCCTCACCTTCTCCACCTCTGCATCTCTCCCAGTGCCACAATTCTCGAAGGTATCTGCGCTTATCCATTTCTGGCCTCTTGAGCACCCTCAATTTTAATCGCTTCACCATTGGTGGCTGTGCCTTCAGTTGCCAAGGCCCTAAAGCTCTGGAATTCCCTCCCTACCAGTCACCAGCTCTCTACCTTGCTTTCGTCCTTAAGACACTCCTTTGAGTAAGCTTTTGATCATCTGGATAGATGGTGGTGAAGTGGTGATGTCATGGACTAGTAATCCAGCAACCCAGGCTAATGCAGTGGGGACATGGGTTCAAAATCCACCAGTGCAGCCAGTGGAATGTGTGTGCAATTAATAAAATATAACGCTCGTCTCAGTAATAGTGACCATGAAACCATCACTGATTGCAGTAAAAACCCATCTGGTTCACTAATGCCCTTTAGGGAAGGAAATCTGCCATCCTTACCTGGTCTGGCTTGATGTGACTCCACACAGCAATGTGGTTGACTCTTAACTGCCCTTTAAAATGGCCAAGCAAGCCACTCAGTTCAAGGGAAATTAGATATGGCCTTTCCAGCAACACACTTATCCCATGAAAGATAAAGGAAAAAAATCTGCCCTAATATCTCTTCATGTGGCCCAGTGTAATATCTTGTGTTGTGAAGTGCCTTGTGTTATCTTATTATGTTAAAGGTGCTATATAAATAGAAGTTGTTGTTATAGTCTTCCTCTCCTTTTAATCTTCCCCGGTTTATATGTCCCTCGAGAGTTATGGGGGCTACTTGCTCTCAGTATTACTCGTAACAGGCTCCCATTGGTATACAAGAACTTCCACTTAACTCTTCGTTTAATTTTATAAAGGCCGGGCCTTTATTTGGCACCTTGCCGTGGCAACACCGCAGAAATCAGGAGCTCAGTGGAATGAAGAACTGAAGCTTTATTCTTATGCTTGATGGTGCACATCTCCTTTTATGGGAGAGGCATCTTTTGTAACACACAGGACGCTGTTAATTGAATCACCAGCTTAATATTGCCGCTTGCATGACAATGTCTGCTAATACTGCTAAGAGCCAATCATTTAACAAATTGTCCACTATGTCTGTACAGGAATGTAAAATATTAACATGCTAATACCTGTGCTAAAAATAACAGACAATGGAAAGTCATGCGGGCATGGTCAGGGTTCATTTATTAATATCACTAACAGTAATCTCTAGGCTAAATATTAGTTATGTTTACATGCTGCGAGGACCACAAATGCTTCAGTTCATGGAAAATATGATACTGCACACTGTTTCACTTCAGCAAGCATCAATAAAAGTTTTGGGTGAGTGGGATAAATATGTTGTGTTTACAAACATGCCAAGCGGAGGGCGGTTTTTGAATTGTTTACAGATTGTATAATAAAGCTGTTTAAGTTTTTATGTTAAGGCTTGCAGTACTGAGTGTCTGCTGGACCTCACTCAAAGGTGCACATGTTGTAGATATTAGCTGCAAGAGTGACCTTGCTCCTGGTTTCTTATGGTAAATAATAAAAATTGCAGCCACACCATATTTACTTGGCCCAAAACTACTTCTTTAGGCTAAAAATTGGTTAAGGTCCGTTTTCAGGTGAGGAGGGGGTGGCGCTTTGCAATGTGCCGTGCCCGCTGCCATGGAGACGGGCAACATGCGAGCTTGGTGCTGCCTCCTGATTTACTTGATTGTAGCCTTGGTCCAAGCAGGGTCTGTGCTGCTGGCTGCCTGGTCACTCAGCAGGGGGCCGCACTCGGTGCGCCGACAGCACGTGCTGCAGCCAGCCTGCTCCACTTAAAGACAGTCTGTCCCTCTTAAAGGGGAGCTGCACTCTGCCTTCTTCTTGTGGAGGGGTGTTTGCTGCCTACACTGACAACTAGAAGCTGCACAAATGGAGCACCAAGGAAGAGAGAGAGAGAGAGAGCCCCTAGTTTCATGGATGTGACATCCGATGCCTTAGTTGTAGAGGTGGACAAGAGGAGAGGCTGTATTTCCATGGTTTTGTAGAGGGGGAGAAGGTGGGGGACAGGAGACCCTCAAGGACCATCCACTGAAGAGAATGTGGGCAGATGGCTATGGAGGTCAAAACAAGGAGAACCCCAAGATTCAAGCAGCAGTTCCACAAGAAGTCTAATAATGAAGTAGCAGAGAGGGTTGAAGATAGTGCAGACGGTAGTGTAAATATGGACTTCCAAAAAGCACTTGATAAAGTGACACACACCAAACTTCTTTGGAAAGTAGAAGTAGAGGGCATTAAAGGGACAGTGTTAACTTGGGGACAAAACTGCCAAGGGAATATGTAGCAGAGAGTAATGATGTACTGATGTTTACCTGACTACAGAGAAGATGCAGGAGGGTTCCCCAGTGGTTGGTATTAGGGCCATGGCTTTTCTTGTAAAATATAAATCATCTTGGATATAGGGAGTACAATTTAGTGGTTGATATAAAACTCGGCAATGTAGTAAATGGTGAGCAGCATAGTTGCAGACTTCAGAGGGACATAGACAGCTGAAATCGGCAGACTCATAATATAATGTGGACAATTGAAGTGATGTATTATACATCCTTGGCTGAGAGCCCTGACATCTATTAGACGCTGAGACAGCTGCACCCCAGGGAAAACATTGCTTGTTTGACAGCTCTTACTTTCTGATCTATTCTGTCAATTACGCAATGTTTATTTACACAAGATAAAGAAGTTTGAAGTGCTTGCAGTTTCAGCTATTGGTACTTTGAATGGTCCAGATGATTGACACATTTATAGGGCTGTAGTGAAAGGAATTTTGTTTTAAGGAAGTAGGAGGTTATGAACGAATGACTTTTTAAAAAAGCTTTTCCACACCTTATTGTTACTATAGTGTACATTGGTCCTGTAGACTGACAGTGGGCGAATGGGCATGGAAATGCCATAGCTTGACATGGAAGGTATGAGGGGCCATGGGAGTTAGGTGGGGGAGCATGAGGTGGCATGAGTTGGCACGGGGAGTGTGTGGGGCGGGCGGGTAAGAAGACTGAGGGCTGGAGGGCAGTTCTTTGTTTTGCTGTCATTAATGCCCATCAGCACCTGCCACATGCCCCCCCCCCCCCCCCCCCAGAATGAAAATCCCACCTTTGCTGGCACTTCCTCCAAAGATGGGCAGGCTCAGCTGGGAAATTTCCCGACTCCCGCTACCCGCGTCCAGGATGAAAATCCAGCCCACTATATGCAATTCTGGGCAGTACATTTTGAGAAGGATTTCAAGTCCTTGGAGGGGGTCCAGGGGAGATTAACCAGGATGATATCAGTGATGAGGGAGTTCAGTTATGTGGATTACAGAAACTGGGATTATTCTTCGTAAAGTAGCTCACCTTTGTAACTTAGGACAAGACTGTTTTTGCTCCACATCCTATGGATCGCAGTAGTGTGCTTTAAAATAAATACCAGTAGTTCTGAAACCAACAGCATTTGGAATATATTCACTTTCCAAGCGAATCAAAAGCCCAACGTTACCTAATGTCTTGGTGTCTGTATGTTCTTGTTACGTAATGATCACAACTAGAGAGGAAACCCATCACCAACTCAACAACTTGATAGTCAATTTTAAGAACCTGCTTCAGTTCAGGGTCCATTGAAATGTAGCAGGAAATTTTAACTCTGCAGGTTGGTGGGCACGTGGCAGGGCAGCAGTTAAAATGGGGCAACTCCATTTCCCGCTCTGTCCTTGCCAATTTCCAATGTTAGTGCTGGATGGCATGCATAAGACCCTGATGGCATTACAACCCATTCCTTTCATACCCACAGCAATGGCCCCACCAGGCAAAGCTGTGGGGTTGTGAAGTACTGAGGTAACTTAAACAAACTTTCTTTAGTGCAAGTGGGGCCAGGAAGAGCACAAGTGCCTTATGACACCACGCGAAAAGTCCAGGTCTCCACTGCACCATGTCCAATCACAAGGCCTTTGGAATAAAACCACGCCCCTATAAATTATCTTACTACTAATAGCTCTCCCTTAGCCCTGAGAAGGGAACTTTGGTCTACATGTTTTGCCTGTCAGGTTAGCTGCTGCTTTCTACCCAAAAGGGCATGTGGCTGAGCAGAGGCCCTCAAATTAGGTCCAGTAGTTCAAATCTGCCAGGCCTCTGATTCATTAGCCTGGATGGGAATGCTGTTCACACTGGCTGGGAACTCAAAGTGGCCATCGAGTCTTTGGTTGGTAGCTCATTACTCACATCATTCTCTATATTACTCGTGAAAAACCTACTCACCAAATTTAAAGATAGTGGACACTCTGCCGCGGTGGCAAACCACAGGTTTGCTCACAATGCCGCACATATAACCAATCCTCAATCTGCATGTCCAAAGTCCAGTGCTGGATGAGTAGAAATGTCTTCAATTTAAATATTGGGTAGTACGAAGCCATTCTTTTTGGTCCCTGCCATAAACTCCATTCCCTAGTCTCTGACTCCATCCGTCTCCCTGGCAACAGTCTGAGGCTAAACCAGACTGTTTGCAACCTCGGTGCAATATCTAACACCAAGAAGAAATTCCAACCATATATCCGCCCCGTCACTGAGACCGTCTATTTCTAGCCCCACATCGCCAGACTCTGGTCCTGCTTCAGCTCATCTGCTACCGAAACCTTCATCCATTCCTTTGTTACCTCTAGGCTCGATTATTCCAACACACTGCGAGCTGGCCTCCCATGCTCTACTCTCCATAACCTTGAGGTCATCCAAAACTCTGCAGCCATGTCCTTACTTGCACAAAATCCCATTTCCCCTAACAGGTCTGCACTGGAGGGTCTACTCTGGCTCCTGGTTATAGGCAATGCCTCAGTTTTAAAGTTCTTATCTTTGTGTTCAAGTCCTCCATGGTCTCACCTCTCCCTCCCTCTGTAACCTTCTCCAGTCCCACAACTCTTTGAGATCTCTGCATTCATCTAAATCCAGTCTCTTGAGCACTCTGGATTATAATCACTCCACTGTTGGTGGCTGTACCTTCAACCCTAAGCTCTGGAACACACTCCCTACACCTCTCTACCTTGCTTTCTTCCTTTAAGACAATCCTTAAAATCTACCTCATTGACCAAGCTTTTGATCATCCAACCTAATATCTCCTTATGTGGCTCGATGTCATATTTTGATTTGTAATGCCTCTGTAAAGTGCCTTGGAAGGCTTTGATTATCTTAAAGGTGCTATATAAATGCAAGTTGTTTTTGTTGTTGTAGTTGCTTTGATTTGTGGAAAAGCCAACTGTGGGTCTCAGCATTTCCTGAAGGAACTGCCGAATTCAGAGCAGGTCACCTATCCTCTAACTTGGGATGGCTCAAGACACAAGTCAAATAAAGAGATTGGGAATGTCTTGGAGAAAAGAGGGAGCTTAAGCCTAAAAAAATCCTGCCTCCTCCAGAGGACCCCAGCATCATAGCTGCCATTCTTCAGCCAATATGATTCACTCCACGTGGTATCAAGAAATGGCTGAAGGCACTGGATACTGCAAAGGCTATGGACCCTGACAATATTCCGACAATAGTACTTATGACTTGTGCTCCAGGGTTTGCCATGCCTCTAGCCAAGATGTTCCAGTACAGCTACAACACTGGCATCTACCCAGCTATGTAGAAAATTGCCCAGGTGTGCCCTGTACACAAAAAGCAGGACAAATCCAACCCAGCCAATTACCGCCCCCATCAATCTACTCTCCATCAGCAGTGAAGTAATGGAAGGGCAATAACTTGCTCACTGATGACCAGTTTGAGTTCTGCCAGGACCACTCAGCTCCTGGCCTCATTACAACCTTGGTTCAAACATGGACAAGAAAGTGATTTTGCCCTTGACATCAAGGCCGCATTTGACCCAGTGTGGCATCAAGGAGACCTAGCATAAGTCAATGGGAATCAGGGGGGAAACGCTCCACTGGTTGGAGTCATACCTAGCACAAAGGAAGATGGTTGCGTTTGTTGGAGGTTAGTCATCTCAGCTCCAGGACATCACTGCAGGAGATCCTCAGGGTAGTGTCCTAGGCTCATCTTCAGCTGCTTCATCAATGACCTTCCTTCCATCATAAGGTCAGAAATGGGGATGCTCGCTGATGATTGCACAATGTTCAGTGCCATTCGCGACTCCTCACATACTGAAGCAAGACCTGGACAATATCCAGGCTTGGGCTGACAAAGTGGCAAGTAACATTCATGCCACACAAGTGCCAGGCAATGGCCATCTCCAACAAAAGAGAATCTAACCATCACTCTTGACATTCAATGGCATTACCATGACTGAATTCCCCCATTATCAACATCCTGCGGGGGGGGTTACCATTGACCAGAAACTGAACTGAACTAGCCATATAAATACTCTGGCTACAAGAGCAGGTCAGAGGCTAGGAATCCTGCAGTGAGTAACTCACCTCCTGACTCCCCAAAGCCTGTCCACTATCTATAAGGTACAAGCCAGGACTGTGATAGCATACTCCCCACTTGCCTGGATGAGTGCAGCTCCCACAACACCCAAGAAGCTTGACACTGTCCAGGGCAAAGCAGTCTGCTTGATTGGCACCACATGCACAAACATTCACTCCCTCCACTACCAACACACAGTAGCAGCAGTGTGTACCATCTACAAGATGCACTGCAGTAATTCACCAAGGCTCCTTAGACAGCACCTTCCAAACCCATGGCCACTACCATCTAGAAGGAGAAGGACAGCACATAGATGGGAACACCACCACTTGTAAGTTCCCCTCCAAGCCACTCACCATCCTGACTTAGAAATATATCGCTGTTCCTTCAGTCGTGGGGTCAACATCCTGGAACTCCCTTCCTAAGAGCACTGTAGGTATATCTACACCACATGGACTGCAGCGATTCAAGAAGGCAGCTCACCACCGCCTTCTCAAGGGCAACCATGGATGGGCAATAAATGCTGGCCCAGCCAGCGAAGCCCACATCCCGTGAATGAATAAACAAAAAGCAGCTACAGATTTGAGCACAAAATCTAGGTGGGTTGCTTGGGCACAATATTTTGGGAATGCTGAATTGGTCAAAGGACTGAGGAAGTGCAGCAATGTCTGAGGGGCAATATTGTAGAATTACTGCAACATCCAAGTGGTAGTGGAGTAGGAGTACTGCATTGTCGGAGGGACAGTACTGCATGAGTATTTCATTTTCAGAGGGGTAGTGCTGCTGGAGTACTGCTTTGCTATAAGGGGAGTACTGAGGGAGGGATGCATTTTCTGAAGCACAGTACTGAGGGAGTGCTATGTTATTGGTAGTCTCACCTTTTGTCCTGTTTGTCTGTTCTAGTTGTTCAGGCAGATGTAAAAGATCCTGTGCTACTATTTGAAGAGGAGTTCTAGTGTTTTGACCAACATTCCTCCCTCAAGCAACGTTTACTTGTCGCTTGTGAGATTTTGCTGTTGCATAAATTGTGTTTAGACACAGAATAGTTCTTAATAATTCACCATTGAGATAATATTCTGATTTGTTTTCTGGGATCATTCTTGGAATCCAATTTTAACAACAGCAGCTTAAGGAGTAAGTGTGACCAAATCACACTCAGGAGTGGGTGGGAAGGGGCCAGTCAGCAAGATCTATGGAGAAGGTGTAATCTTTCTATTGAAGAGATTTTTATTTTGATCTGACGGATGCCGGGTTTGCCAGACTTCAGGAATCCCAGGAGATAAATGGAGCCGATAAGGATCAGATCCATGAAGTCACTGGCTTTATTGTAATGCTTCTGCTTAAGTCGTGTTGGCATCACCAACTAATGTCTGTACTTATGTGGGTAGTGCTAGCTAAACCAGGCATGATCTGCTGAGATGGTATTCCTGATAATGAAAACTATTAAATGGAAATAATCTAAAGATGGGTCTTGAAGATTTCAAGTGACGGGGTGGTGACTATTCCCTTTAGCAGCTTTGGTTCCACTGTGCGATTGTGCACAGAGGAGGAGGAGGTTTACTAGATTGATACCTGGAATGAGTGGGGTGTCTTATGAGGAAAGGTTGGACAGACTGGGCTTGTTTCCACTGGAGTTTAGAAGAGTGAGGGGTGATTTGATTGAAGTATACAAGATCCGGAACGGCCTTGACAAGGTGGGCGTCAAAAGGATGTTTCCTCTCGTGGGTGAGTCCAGAACTAGGGGACACTGTTTTAAAATTAGGGCTCGCTCTTTTAGGACAGAAATGAGGAGAATTTTTTTCTCCCAGAGGGTTGTACGACTTTGGAATTCTCTGCCTCAGAAGGTGGGGGCTGGGTCATTGAATATTTTTAAGGCAGAGGTAGATAGATTCTTGTTGGGCAAGGGGAGCCAAGGTTATCGGTTTAAATGGGAAGGTGGAAATCAAAACACAAGATGATCAACGGTGATCTTATTGAATGACTGAGCAGGCTCGAGGGACCGAATGGTCCACTCCTGTTCCTATTTCTTATGTTCTTAGGAAGAAAGATTGTTGGTATACTGTCTTAGAAACATATGGTCTTTGGAGTTTGTGTGGATGACTACCTCATGTTTTGTCATTGTCATGGGGCACCAGGTACTTCTTTCTGTCAATTCCCATCAGTCCATTCCATGTTTTATAGACATGGCCAGTCTTGTAGGTCAGGAGAAGCAGGAGTGTTTACCTCCAGGTCCAACAAGCTTATCTGCACTTAATCAGACCCCCGTGATGTCATTTGACCCCTACCTCCCCAAAATGTCCCAGCGCCCCATAATGACTGCTTGGCCACCCCCCCACTTCAATCCCTGGTCATGAATGATTCATGCCCCAACCCACGATAGCCAAATCACCACCCAGCTCCCCAACTCTCTTAATGTTGGATTTGTGCCCCTCCCCAGGTCATGACCTATTTGCAACCCCCCACCGGTCCCAACCCCATCATGACTGACCCCCACAACGACAAATTTGATCGGCCACCCACCCCATGATGACTGATTTGCCCCACCCATCCTTATTTTCCCAAGCCCCTTATGGTGACCGATTTACGATCTCTACCCTGCCATGGCGAGCAATTTGACTTCATCCCTCATGATGACTGATTTGCCTCCCCTCCCCCATCTGTCTGAACCCCTTGCAATGACCGATTCGCACCCACCTCCCCACCCGCCCCCAGTTACTGATTCACCCCTATCCCTCTCATCCTCCGATCTTCCCCTGTCAGACTCACCTGACATTCGATCCCCTTCTGCCGTCCCACTCGCCAGGCAGTCAATCTGCTGATCTGATACTTAGATCAATATTGGTGTCATTGACAAACTTGGATATACAGTTCTTTATTGTGTTATCTAAGTCATTAATAATTATACTGGCTAGCTGAGGCCCCAGCACAGAAACCTGGGGGGCACCACTAGTCGCTTCCTTTCAATCTGAGTACCTACCTGTTATCCCTACTCTGTCTTCTACCATGCAACATATCTCCTAACCAGGTCAATAATATGCCTTTTGTTCCATGGGCTTTAATTTTAGCTGAACAGTTTCTAATGGGGAACTTGTCGAATGTCTTCTTGAAGTGCATATAAAATACATCCATAGACATTCCCCTGCCTAGTTCTTTAGTTACTTCCTCAAAGAGTCCAATTAGGTTTGCTGCACATGATCTACACATTAAAAATCCAGGTTTGTTCAGTGTAATCAGCTCAAATTTCCCTGTCACTTTGCCATTAAGTGTAGGTTTCATTAATTTACCCACAATTATGTTAGAATAATAAGTCTAAAGTTTCCATGTTTCTCTCTCCCCGCTCTCCCCCATTTGCAATTTTCCATCTAAAGGGACAATCTGGAAGATTATGGCTAAAACATCTGAAATTTCCATACCTGCTTTGATAAAATCCCAAGAGTGGAAACCATCTGGCCCTTAGGGATTGGTCAGCCTTTAAGCCACTATTTTTTCTCATAATGTTTTCTTACTTACATTATCCTTTTTAAGTTCCAGTCCTTGATTCGCTGTTAGTTTCTCCAGAATGTCACGTATATTATCCCTTTCCTCTATTGTGAAAACTGACACAAAATTATTCAGTTAAGTCTGCTATTTTACCTACATTTGCTATATTAATTGCATCTGTTCTTAAAGGGCCCACAATACTCTTGACTACTCATTTTAATATAATGGTAAAAACTTGCGTAAATTTTTATATTACTCATAAGTTTCTTTTGATATTCCCCTTTGTGGCTCTTCCTACCTTCCTTGTCTTCCTTTCTTATTCTTTATATCTCTGCCAGTCCCTAGGATTTACTCTACCATTTGCACTTTTTTAATACTCTTTGCTCCAGTTTTGCATTCTCTCCAAGAATTTTGTTAACTATAGTTGTTTCATTTGGTAAGAAGAGCTCTTGCCCTTTAGGGGTATATACTGGTCCTGTATTAAGCTAAGTTTTTATAGAAAGCTTCCCACTGTTCATCTGTAGTTTTACCCAATAACAGTTTTGACCAGTTTGCTGCCATCAGTCTCATCCCGTTGAAGTTAGCCTTATCAAAATCTGGAATCTTAATAACTGTGTTTTCTTTGTCCTTTCCGTATTTTATGAATTCAATATATTATGATCACTGTTCCCTGACTGCTCATTTATAAACTAACTACCCCCACGACTGACTGATCTGTAATAGGCTGTTTTCTCCCTTTCTCTTTTCTTAAGTGAGTCACTTTAGTGAGAATATGCCACAAACTAGAGCACACTGAACAGAAATCTGTATGACATGTAAGTTTTCTTTGTTTCCATCTTATTCCTTGATTTCAGAGTATCAACTTAACTACCAACACCAGCATAATATTTTCTCTGGCAGCTAGGAGTCATACTGAATAACTGGTTACCAACTCACTTGCATTTTTCATTTGTTCATGGGATATGGACGTTGCTAGCTAGACCAGCATTTATTGCCCATCCCTAATTGCCCTTGTGTGGTGGTGTCCTGCCTTCTTGAACCACTGTAGTCCATGTGGTGTGAGTACACCCACAGTGCTGTTAGGGAGGGAGTTCCAGGGTTTTGACACAGCGACAGTGAAGGAACGGCGATATAGCTCCCAAGTCAGGATGGTGAGTGGATTGGAGGGGAACCTGTGGGTGGTGGAGTTCCAATGCATCTTGCCCTTCTAGGTGGTAGAGGTCACGTGTTTGGAAGGTGCTGTCAAAGGAGTTTTGGTAAGTTTCTGCAGTGGATCTTGTAGGTGGTACACACTGCAGTCACTGTGCAGCGGTGGTGGAGGGTGTGAATGTTGAAGGTGGTGGATGGGGTGCCAATCAGGTGGGCTGCTTTGTCTTGGGTGGTGTTGAGCTTCTTGAGTATTGTTGTAGCTGCACTCATCCAGGCAAGTGGAGAGTATTCCATCACACTCCTGACTTATGCCTTGTAGATGGTGTTCAAGCTTTGGGGAGTCAGGAGGCGAGTTACTCACTGCTAGATTCCTAGCCTCAGACATGCTCTTGTAGCCATGGTATTTATATGGCTAATCCAGTTCAGTTTGTGGTCAATGGTAACCCCCACAATGTTAATGGTGGGGGATTCAGCAATGGTAATGCCTTTTAATGTCATGGGGCGATGGTTAGATTCTCTCTAGTTGGAGATGGTCACTGCTTGACACTTGTGTGGCACGAATGTTACTTGCCACTTATCAGTTCAAGCCTGGATATTATCCAGGTCTTGCTGCATTTGGACATGGGCTGCTTCAGTATCTGAGGAGTTGCGAATGGTGCTGATGTGCAATCATCAGCGAACATCCCCACTTCTGACCTTATGATGGAAGTGAAGGTCATTGATGAACCAGCTGAAGATGGGTGGGTCTAGGACACTACTCTGAGGGACTCTTGCAGTGATGTCAGACACTTTGGGAGAAACTGCACAAATTCTTCCTCTAAATAAACACATTGGACGTGAAGCAATTTATATTGAAGACAGTTTTGGAGAGAATTAAAGAGGGTGAAAGTCACATCACTGGACGTGCACTAGAACAAAGTAATGATTAGGGATAATGATTTGTGAAAATCCATGTCAAATATTCTCAATATAAAATGGTGGAACAGAATTAAAACTCTAGTAATTTAATGAAAAAGCAGAAGGAGTAATTTAATAACAGTGAATTATTAAAACTGAATTAATAATTAAATAGTTATTTAATTGAAATGGAATAATTAATTTAAAAAATTTTAAAAATCAAAGAGTAATTTGATAAAAGTGAAAGAGTAATTTGATGAGAAAGGGTTCCAAAGAGTTATATTGAACTCAAAACGTTAACACTGTTCCTCTCTCCACAGATGCAGAGCTGCTGAGTTTTTCCAACACTTTCTGTTTTTATTTCAGATCTCCTGCATCTGCAGTATTTGGCTTTTATATTAACGAGAAAGGTGTCTGGCTTGGATCAGCATTGCCAAAGGTGTTGCCAAAGTGAAATATTATGATCATGGAGGGATAAAATCATTTTGGGTCAAGTTTTTGCTGTGAGCGCTGGACAGACAGTGCATTTTCCCAGCGCCTTTCTATGGGGTTTTGCATGACACATCCAAAAAAATGCAGCATCGTCTACAGGGCAACTGAAGCCTGTATGAAAAGGACGAGCAATTGTCTGTCTGCTTAGCCAATCAGATGGAAAAATTGGGCAGAATTTTTCTCTTGTCGGGCGGGCGAGCGTCCCGGCGTCATCGGGCACTCTTGCGATATTTCGCTCGGCGGGCGTGCACGAGAGGTGGCAGTGCACCTGCCGACAATTAAGAGACCAATTAAGGCCCTTAATCAATTGAATCAGATTTTTTGCTGCCCATCCAACCGTTCGGTTGGCGGGTGGACAAAAAGGCCACGCGGCCTTTGGATTTTTTATGAAGCCTCATCCACGGGCGGGATGAGGTTTCCAACATGAATTGAAAATAAAATAAAAATGTTTAAATCTGATTTATAACAGGTCCCTGCTCTTGTGACAAAAGTCACATGAGGGGATACGTTCACCTTATTTTTTAAAAATCTTTTTTTGTACTGTTCTAAATCTTCAGCTCCCTGAGGCAGCTCTGTGCCTTAAGGGAGCTTTCAGCGCGCGCACTCGCGTGTGTGCGCAAACTTTCACGCTCGCCCTCTCCCTGCCCCCACCCTGGCAGCGCTGAGCGTTGCAGCGCGGGGTTCACGCTGGCTGGCCGGTAATTGGGCAGTCAGCGTGAAATCGCAGTCAGGGCTCAATCGCAGGCGACAGTCAGGTCTTGCGACCACTCCTGGGCCACGCCCGCCTGATGAGGGCAAAAATTCAGCCCATTATTTCTGAACAGCACGGCTTCTGAACCAGGAAGTCTAAGTTCGAACATTGAATTCAATGTTATGTCAGATGCAGGAGCAAAATAAAGGGGAAAGAAAGATTGGATCAAGAGAGACTTTCTGTCTTCTGTCTTTTCTAGAAGATAGAAAAGAAATTAAAGCAAAGTTGTTCAATTTTTTTTTGAAAAAAATTCAATAAAAAAAGTAAATTAATGAGACCACACACTTGTTAAAAAGTGAATTTTCAGTGGCAGAGAAGTTTGTTGGCAGTAATTAAGACTTACCACTCCACCGAAAAAAGGTGCTACGACTGGAATGGACAAGCCCTAACCGGTGGGAAATTCTGTCTACAACACTAGCACTGGGACTTCACACTATACAGTTGAAGTCAGACAGCGAGATGGCATTTTAACTGCACATTTCCCGGACAGCAACTCCTGCATTTTCACATTTAACATTGACAGGCGCCCTCAACGGAAATTGTTGTCCCACTTGCGCACGGACAGTGATGAAAGCTGTTTGTTGCAGCATTATTTTCACTGCAAAATTCAGCCCATTTTATTTTTTGAAACCATAAATCATTTCCTGATGTCTTCATCAGTTGGTGCTCTGGCAGTCGCTGAAAAAAGCGCAACATTCTTCATTTTTAAACAGCCTCACTTTCCCATTTCTATCCGTTTATTCTGGCTGACGAGGTTAAAAATGGCTGAAACCCAAGTTCAATAATTAATAACTAATAAATGACTAATAAAAACTGGGTGACCTGTTCATATAAAAAACGTCAGTAAAGTTAAATGACAATTCGCTGCTTGCATAAACAAAATACATGTCCTGTGGGTGTTTCCAATGCCAAGTTTCCCTCTCTCTCAATCTCTCCATTTTCAGTGCTCTCTATCGCCTGCTCTCTTTGCTCTCACGCCTACTTTTCTCTGTTCTCATGCCCAAGCTTTGCATTAGAAATGGTGACAAAATTGTCAGCATTCATCATCATTACTCCTATGAATCTGACCGCAACTTATGAAGTCCACACATGTGCAGGTAAATGCCGAAATATATAAGTTGCCTTCAGGCTCATGGACGTTTACAGCATTAGAAGGAGGCCTTTCGGCCCACCGTGTCCATGCCGGTCAACAAAAATCTGACTACACTAATCCCATTTTCCAGCACTTGGCCCATAGCCTTGGAGGTTTGGCAAGGCAAGTGAATATCTAAATACTTCTTAAATGTTACCAGAGTTTCTGACTCAACCACCCTTTCAGGCAGCGAGTTCCAGACTCCCACCACCCTCTGGATGAAAAATTTTCTCCTCAACTCCCCTCTTAGCCTTCTGCCTCTTACCTTAAATCTATGCCCCCTGGTTATTGACCCCTCTACTAATGGAAAAAGTGCCTTCCTATCCACCCTATCTATGCCCCTCATAATCTTATACACCCCTATCAGGTCCCCTCTCAGCCTTCACTGCTCCAAGGAAAACAACCCCAGCCTATCCAATCTTTCCTCATAGTTCAGACCCTCCAGCCCTGGCAGCATCCTGGTAAATCTCCTCTGCACCCTCTCCAGTGCAATCACACGCTCCCTATAATGTGGTGACCAGAACTGCATGCAGTACTCCAGCTGTGGCCTAGCCAGCGTTTTATACAGTTCCAGCATAACCTCCCTGCTCTTGTATTCCGTTTGGTGGAGTTGGGGGGGTGGGGGAGGAGCGTGAGCGGGTGTGGACCCGATCGGAACCCGCAATCGGGTCCATGCTGCTGTTTTACGCGGGCGGGCCAATTAAGGTGCATCCAACGCATTTCCCGACTCCTGAGGGTAGCGGGAGTGGGCGGGCGTGCACAGACGCCAGGTCCAATGGCGACCCGGCAGTCTGTTTAAGAGAAGGCCAGGCAGCCTTTTGTAGCCTGCTCATAATGACCGGTGCTAGGCCGCAGCAGAGGGGTGCGAGTGAGTAGGCCAGGCTGGAGGAAAGGCCAGAGCAGCAGGGCAGGCTAGAGGGTAGGCCAGCGAGGGGGCCAATGTGCCCCTCGTTTTTCTGATGACTGCCTTGCTGCCCCGCCTCGAGGAGGTGGCAGCACGGTGGGAGGTGTTGGTTCCCCAGGATGGGAGGAGGAGGCCCCCCCTCCCACATGACGAAACGTGCCTGGGAGGAGGTGGCGGAGGTGGTGAGCTCCCGCGACGTGGTGCGGTGAACCTGGATCCAGTGTCGCAAGCGCTTCAACGATTTGTTGCACTCTGGCAGGGTGAGTACCATGTTGGCATTGGGGATTTAACCCAGCAGGTAGCCTTACCCTCTGAGGCCGGCCTCCTCAAGTCTCAGTGTCGTGACTGCATTGAGTCATTGACAGCATTTTTCCTTTGCTGGGTGGCCAAGCAGATAGTGCCCATGCTGAGGTCAGCCTGAGTGGGTCATGAGGAGATGAGTTTTCCCCCGCAGCACCTGTTGATCTGAGTCCCACATGACTGGTTTGGGGGCAACCTGGAGGAGCTGCACCTAAGCACAGACTCAGAACTCCAGGACATGTCCTAGTCAGGGTGATGAGATGGTGGAAGGGGAGCTTCAAGGTGTCGTGGCAACGAACCATCTGCTGCCCTCGACGCTGCACGTGCTTGTGCCTCCTTGCTGTGGGAGGAAATACTGTGTGGTTCCTAATGTGATGTAGGCAGCATGTGTCCAAGGGGAGCAGGCCCAGCATCTTTGTTTGAGTGATCGACAGCAGCAGGGTGAGGAGACTCTGGAGGCCTGACATGTCCCACTCTGGTTGGGGTGGGCCGTGTGCGAACAGAGTCCATGTGCAATTTGCCCTAATCAATGCTCTTCTCTTTCTCAGGAGGAGAATGCGCAGAATGTGGCCGATCGTGTGAGGGCTGGGGGCGGCCAGGCACAGCTCTCCATATTACACCGCTTCGAGCAGGAAGCCCTTGAGCTGGAGAGGCACCATGTACCCAGGCGTACTGGTGTCGGTGAGGCTGGGGTGCCACGACCAGGTATTAATGCCCAACAGTGAGGTCAGCATTGTCCTCCCAACAGCCATAGCACTGATGACTGTTAAATTAGTTATTGTTGCAGCATTGCTGGACCATTGGTTATGGAAGGTTGAGCGCATAATGAGCCGGGGGGACAGGGATGAACTTTGTCATTGTCTGCACACTAACTGATCCGATGTCCTTGTTCTTCCTTTCAGCATCATCGGAGCAGGGCCGGGAGGAGGAGCAGCAGAGGCCCCCTCTCACACCTGAGGGACCTGAAGTCTCACCAGCGTCACACCATCTCTGCCAGGCAGGCACCAGCACAGATACTAGCACCTCGGTGGGAATTAGAACAACAGCTAGTGTCCCGGGGCACAGCGGTGAGGGCACTTCACAGTCACTGGAGGAGCTGGCAGAGAGAGAGTGTCCATGGTGCCAGCAGTCGGAGGGCTACAGGGGACCAGGTACATGCTCAGTCGGAGCCTAATAATGTGCCTCTGGAGTCGTCCGCGGTGCAAGTGCAGGAAATGCGACCGGGTGTGCGGGAGTATTTGGGTGAGATACACGAGGCTCTGCTTGGCTTGGTCTCTGTGGTTGAGGAGTCTACATGGACGATCGCTGAAGCAATGAGCTACATGTCCAAGCACCAAGCATCCTCCATGGAGAGAGTGGTGACTCTCGTGGAGGCTCCTCCAGAAGACCCGCCAGGACTTCCTGGGGATGCGCTCTGACCAGCAAGTCCTCACATCGGCATTGACCTCAGCTGGTCAGTGCCAGTGTGGGAGACGGTGTGGGCATCAAGCTTCCCAGCTCGGTGCCCATCCATCCATGGTGAGCAGGGAGGGCTGAAGCAACCTTACACTGGCGCAGCAGCTGCCTGGCGTCTCTGCGGGCACCTCTCAGGGCGCTGCGGATGAGAGTGGCAGCTCCTCCACCCCTCTCCCAGTGACTGTTTCATCTGGTGAGTCTGCGACGACTGGGGAGATGCCAGCTGTGGAACTGGCAGCTCCCCCCCAGGCGGGGCCAGCACAGGCTCCACGGGCCAGAGGACGACTGCCAAGGTCACCGAGGCCAACAGGACAGCAGAGTCAGCAGGCTGTCTCAGGTGCCACTCCCAGCGATGGGGCAGCACCAATACGTAGCACCCGGAAATGTAAACATAAGGCACCTTAGGCATACCACGGGTTTATCACTGGTGCTTTTGTGTTGGCCCAAGATGAGGTCCTTATGATTTTTTTTTGATTGTTAACACTATTGTTTTCTCTTCTGCTTCACACATTAAATGCAGATGTGTGACCATGGCTGAGGGTGCCTTGTTTCTTCTGCATGTGTATGGTTGAGAAAAGTGTAATGAGTGATTTGTTGGACATTCAGCTTTATTTACAAGGCCCTTAGTTAGTGCTCTGACCTGGCAGATTTTGCACTTAGGTATCGAGTATCAAGGCAGCAGCCCAGGCTTGTCCTGGTGATCCATCTGTCTTGTCCTAGCTGAAGATTCAATGGATTAAAGCATCCCGGGTGTCCCTGCCTCCCTGGAGAATGCCCGGGTCAGTGTCTACCCCCTCAGCATTTCCCTGTGCATGCTCATCCTCGGACTCACTGCTGGACTCATCGTGTGCAGCCGCAGCCACTGTGTCGATGTCTTCATCGTCCACTGCGTCCCCACTTTCCAGCGCAAGATTGTGGAGAGCGCAGCATCCAACCACTATCACCGAGACACGATATGGGGGGTACTGGAGTGCAGCCCCCTGACTGGTCCAGGCACTGGAAGCGCATCTTGAGAAGACCGATGGCTCTCTCCACCACAGCCCTTGTGGTGCCGTGGTTCCTATTGTACCGCTGCTCAGCTTCTGTTCTTGGATGGCGGAGAGGCGTCATGAGCCACCTTCTGAGGGGATAGCCATTGTCACCCAGCAGCCATCCATCCAGCCGGGCTGGAGCACTGAAGAGCCCCGGCACCTGGGAGTGTCTGAGGATGTAGGTGTCGTGGGAGCTGCCTGGGTACCTTGCACAGACTTGTAGAATCAGCATCCTGTGATCACACACTATCTGCACGTTCATGGAGTGGAAGCCCTTCCTGTTGATGAAGGCACCGGGCTCACCTGCTGGCGCCTTGATGGCCACATGTGTACAGTCTATAGCACCCTGGACACGGGGGAAGCCAGCAATGGCCGTGAAGCCTCTGGCTCGCTGTGCCTGGCTTGCCTGGTCCCAGCGGAAGTGGATGAAGGTCAATGTGCCTGACCAGAGTGTCTGCAACCTGCTTGACACAAGTGTGGACAGCTGATTGGGAGACACCGCAAAGATCACCCATCGAGCCCTGGAAGGAGCCAGAGGCATAGAAGTTGAGGGCAGCTGTGACCTTCAGAGCCACTGACATGGGGTGTCCACCCACAAACTTAAGGGCGATCTCAGGGCCAATTGTCTGACAGATATAGTTGACTGTCTCCCTTGAGAGATGGAGCCTCCTTTGGCACTGCACCTCAGACATATTGAGGTAGCTGTTTCTCCGCCTGTAAACCCCGGCAGCAGGATAGTGGCATCTTCTGCGGCCCCTTCCACCTTGGACTACCTCTTGGCCCTGCGCCCCTTGTGCCTGCACCTGTCGTCCCAAAGGTGGCTCCCCTGGAGGCTGAATGTGCGCTCCTGGCCTCCTCCCCCTTCTAGCCCTCCCTTCCTCCTCAGAGGAGCTGCCTCCAGTGGAGAGATCAGCTCCCATTCCCAGGCTAAGGGAAGGCTTCCAGAAACCTGCAGGCCCGGAAAAGATTTCTCACTGCAGAGTGCTGACCTGAAGGTTAAGAGTCCAGACAAAGCAGCTGGGATGCGTTCTGAGGTACTGCAGATCACACAGGCAAGTTTGAAAAACTTTCAACAATAAATACTTCACAGAGCAGATTCACGACCCCACTGAGTCCTCTTATCCTGCCCGCGGAAGAGGTTTATACAAATGTCTCCTACCCGCCTGCCCATTGTGCCATGCGCTGACCTGAAAATCGCACGGGCGCTGAAAAATCAGCGCCTACTGAACACTAAAGGGCCTTAAGTGGCCCGTTAATTAATGGCGGGCGCGCATCAGACTTCATTGTGCGCCCGCCCAGCGAAATATTGCGATGGCGCTGGGACGCTCGCCCAACATCACCGCACGTCATTTTATACATGGACATGCGGGGCCCACCTCCCCCACACGTCAAATGGAAAATTCTGCCCTATGTCTCGGCTAATAATATGTCTTGGCTAATAAAGGCAAGTATCACAAATGCCTTCTTAACAGCTTTATCTACTTGCCCTGCTACCTTCAGGGATCTGCGGATATGCACACCAAGGTTCCTCTGAGCTTCAGTACTTACCATTCATAGTGTAATCCCTTGCCTGGTTAGCCCACCCCAAGTGCATTACCTCACACTTTTCTGGGTTGAATTCTATTTGCCACTTATCTGCCCACCTGACCAGTCCATTGATATCCTCCTGCAGTTTACACTATCCTCCTCACTATTTACCACCCTACCAATTTTCATGTCACCCTCGAACTTCTTGATCATAGCCCCTACATTTAAGAGCAAATCATTTATGTACACCACAAACAGCAAGGGTCCCAGCACTGAGCCCTGCAGAACCCCACTGGAAACAGACTTCCAGTCACAGAAACATCCCTCTACTATCACCCTCTGCTTCCTGCCTCTCAGCCAACTTTGGATCCAACGTGCCACTTTGCCTTGGATCCCATGGGCTCTTACTTCTTGACCAGTCTGCCATGAGGGATGTTATCGAAAGCCTTTCTAAAGTCCATGTAGACCACATCAAATGCACTACCCTCATCAACACTCCTGGTTACCTCCTCAAAAAATTTGATCATATTTGTCAACATGACCTTCCTTTAACAGATCCATGCTGACTATCAGAGATTTTCTCCTTCCCCATAGGGCGTGTTGTCGAAATCTCTACAATCTGCAATAAATCAGAAATCACTGAACTGATGAGAACATGCCCTTTTATCCTATCGCTGCAAAAACCCTTGAAAAAGTTACACTTCGCTGAACGATGTATAACTGGGTTTTAAATGGCATACTGAGTTAACGCACTGTCTGGAAGTGTGGTGGAGGCGGGTTCAATCGAGGCATTCAAGAGGGTATTAGATGATTATTTGAATAGAAACAAATGTGCAGGGTTATGGGGAAAAGGCAGGAGAATGGCACTGAGTATTATGCTCATTCGGAGAACTGGTGCAGGCACGATGGGCTGAATGGCCTCCTTCTGCACCGTAACGATTCTGAGATCCTGTGATAATTACTTCTGAACAGCCTCACTGGCCCTGAAAAAGTAATTGTATTTTTGTGTCAAGTTTCTCCATTATAATTTCAAAACAAGTTTATGATATTTCAGCCCTCACATTAATCCCATGTGCATGTCCCAATCGTTTATTTTGCTCTCTGTAAAATTTAATTAAAAGTGAAGGATAAACAGTGCATTTTACTTCCTGGTTTGCTAACTGTTCAAATACTTCAATGTCATTGGCTGCTTATCCTGCCTCATGACATCACTGTTGCTGGATACCTTGGATACCTGCCAGATTGGGGATTAACGTTGCGGAAGGAGAAATCCAAGCCATAGAGATCGCGAGATCTTTGTGGGCAGCTTTCTTCAAGGTCAGCGGTGAGTGTCACCATTTCACCAGCGACTGAAATATCTGCGCCCCCTATATTTGATTCTCTATTTTCATGTCAGGCTCAGTATCTACCAACAGTCTGAATTAAAAATGAATAACTTAATTAAAAAATAAAATTAAGACTGAAATTAATACAAAAAAAACTTATGAAAGAAACATCTTCACTGCAGTCGTGAACAAATGAGTGTCTACTTTCACCACATAGAACAAAGCTGAGAGGCCCTCCCACAATTGACAATGAATTGCTGAGCACGAGGTTCAGACGTGTCAGAATGCATTAGGCGAACGTTTATATTCCAACGCCGCTTAAATGATACAAATCACAACCACATTCCTATTGTTGTGCTGAAAATGTTCAATAATATCCACTTTGCAAATGTTACATTCTGCAAAGAAAGTGTCAAACATGACACACAATACATAAATGTAAATAGCTTTCAATTGAGAACACAAATTTCCACAAGCAGATCAGGATAATGTCTGGGCATTCAAAGGTCTGACTAAGGCATTAATGGAAAGCATCTGCTGAAAACAGGAAGCATTAAGAATGAGAGCATATTTGCAGCCAAATGGCTTAGGTCCCAAACAAATAAACAAATGGAAGGGCAGGACAGAATTCTGTACAAAATTGTATGTGAAAGGTATACATGCCAAACAAAAGACAGGAACACAAAATTCATTGTGTGTGTCACATTCTCACTCCTGCATTTATGTTCTTGGGAAGTGATTTATATCCCACTGTAACATGTGCTCCAGTATAACTCATACAGGATAGCTTGCAATTATCTCAATTAAACATCTGGTTCTTCCCCTATCCTGATAATTGCAGTTTTGAAAGGATTCTCCAATGCCTTTACTTCTCTCCACCAGGAACCCTATGCCTTATCCTTTGTGCTCCCTGGGATCCAACGGCATTCGCTACTTCCTCTTTTCTTGACCTCGACTTGCAGCTATTCCCTGAAAGATTCGGGTACCCTGGCCAATTGCCCACCTGAACCACTAAATCAAACCCTCCAATGCTGAAAAATGAAAAAAAAAATAAAGAGACAGGAATAAAAGAAATAAGAGAATAGTAAAATAAGATTTGGCAAAATAAGAAATAGGGGGATATATGGAGAAATTGGTACTTAAAATAAGAACTGTGTCCTATGCTTACAAAAGCCATGCTCTGACTGCAATAGGAAGTTGTACACTTATAAAGCTTATACACCATTGAAATTTATAATTGGATCTTTTCTGAACAAAAGTGGGAAACAAAAATATGGCATTGAATTGAACTGTACTCGGTTCTACTTCCCAAAACAATAAAAGGAAATAAAATACTTTACCTAAAGGTCAGTGTTTGGTTTGGACCAATATTTCATGTTGGCAGCAGAAGCCTGGATTCCAAACCTAAATGTCAGGAATTTTGGAATCCAGTGATGCTCGTGAAAAGTAAAATAATGGACATGTACACGATAAAAAATGGATCTGTTTATTAACGTGCATCTTTAAAGGTCTCGGTTGAATTTATTTCTTAAACAAATCTGCAGGGAAGAATTTTCTTCAGTATTAATGCTGTTGCGAAGAAGTGGAACAGGAAAATGCATCAGAAATGCCAAGGGTTTATCACTGGGAGGATTATATACCAACAGTAAATGTTCTTGAGGAAAAGCTTTTCAGCTGGATTTTTAAGGTTTAGTTTTAGTTAACACTGTTCTTTCAGTGTTAACGGTTAAAAACGAGCCCACCCGGTGATAGAGGTGGGTTAGCCAGTGTTAACAATGCTCATGTGGGTTCAACTGCTACAAGGTGTGCAAATTCACAAACAAAGCTGCTAATAATTGGACAGAAAATGGACCAACTGACAGAGACAAGACACAAGGGTGGACTGTGTGGAATACAGAAACATCAGGGCTGGTGCGTTGGGGCCTGATCTCCTAAGGATGGGAAGAAAGTGTTGTGACATAGTAGAAGGAGATTTATTTTGCACATAAACCTACCCAGGAGTTGCTTGATCCCGAAATTGGGCACAATTGCATTGTCACACTAGTGTTCCTGCAGGCATTTAAGTTACTCTTGAACAATTCATCCCAGACCAGACAAGCTTAAAAGAATCAATCTAGAATTCCATGATTTATAAAATATAGCCATTGATTTTTTTAAAAATTATTTGTTTAAGGCAAGGCCAGGACTTATTGCCCATCCGTAATTGCCTTTGAGAAGGGGGTGGTGAGTCGCTTTCTTGAACCGTTGCAATCTGTGTGGTGTAGGTACACCCACAGTGCTATTAAGGAGGGATTTCCAGGTTTTTGACCCAGTGACAGTGAAGGAATAGTGACATAGTTCCAAGTCAGGATGGTGTCTGGTTTGGAGGGGAACTTGCAGCTGGTGGTGTTGCCATGTGTCTACTGCCCTTTCCTTCTAGATGGCAGAGAGCATAGGTTTGGGAGGTGCTGTTGAAGGAGCCTTGGCGAGTTGCTGCAATGCATCTTGTAGATGGTACACACTGCTGCCACTCTGCACTGATGGTGGAGGCAATTAATGTTTAAGGTGGTGAAAAGGATGAAAATCAAACAGGCTGTATTATTCTGAATGATGTCAAGCTTCTTGAGTGTTGTTGGAGCCACACTCGGCAAATGGAGAGTATTCCATCACACCCCTGACTTGTGCCTTGTAGATGGTTGACAAGTTTGGGGAGTCAGATGGCGAGTTACACGTTGCAGCATTCCCAGCCTCTGACCTGCTCATGTAGCCACAGTATTTATTTGGCTGGCCCAGTTCAGGCTCTGGTCAATGGTAACCCCCAGAATGTTGATGGTGGAGGATTGAGCAATGGTAATGCCATTGAAGGTGAAGGGGAGTTGGTTAGATTCTCCCTTGTTGGAGATGGTCATTGCCTGGCACTTGTGTGGTGCGAATGTTACTTGTCATTTGTCAGCCCAACCTGAATGTTGTTCAGGTCTTGCTGTATGCGAGCACTGACTGCTTCAGTATTTGTAGACTCATGAATAGTACTGAACACTGTAATCATCCATGAACCTCCCCACTTCTAACCTTAAGAAGGTCTTTGATAAAACAGCTGGAGATGGTTGGACCTAGGACACTACCCTGAGGAACTGCTACAGCAACGTTCTGGGGTTGAAGTGATTGGCCTCCGAAAACCACAACTATTTTCCTTTGTGCCAGGTATGACTCCAACTAGTGGAGAATATTCCCTCGATTCCCACTGACTCCAGCTTTGCTCGAGCTATGTGATGCCACACTCGGTCAAATGCTGTCAAAAGCAGTCACTCTCAGCTCACCTCTGGAGGTCATGTTTGAACCAAGGCTTTAATGAAGTCAGGAAGTGAGTGGCCCTGGCCCAACCCAAGCTGTGCATCTGTTGGCAGCTTATTGCTGGGTGTGTGTCACTTGATAGCACTGTCAATGACACCTTCCACTACTTTGCAGATGATTGAGAGCAGACTGATGGGGAGGTAATTGGTCAGACTGGACTTATACTGCTTTTTGTGGACAGGACATATGTCAGCAATTTTGCACATTGTCAGGTAGATGGCAATGTTGTAGCTGCACTACACGATCGATAACCTCATGGCCCGGCATATCCCCCACTCTACCATTACCATTAAGCCAGGAGATCAACGCTGGTTCAATGAAGAGTGCAAGAGGGCATGCCAGGAGCAGCACTAGGAATACCTAAAAATGAGGTGTCAACCTGGTGAAGCTATAACACAGGGCTACTTGCATGTCAAACAGCATAAGCAGCAAGTGACAGACCGAGCTAAGCGATCCCACAACTAACGGATCAGCCCTAAGCTCTGCAGTCCTGCCACATCCAGTTGTGAATGCTGGTGGAGAATTAAACAACTTACTGGAGGAAGAGGCTCCACAAAATATCCCCATCCTCAACGATCTGGGAGCCCAGCACATCAGTGCAAAAGGTAAGACTGAAGCATTTGCTACAATCTTCAGTCAGAAGTGTCAAGTGGATGATCCATTTCAGCCTCCTCCAAAGGCCCCAGCATCACAGGTGCCAGTCTTGAGCCAATTCGATTCACTCCATGTGATATCAAGAAATGGCTGAATGCACTGGATACTGCAAAGGCTATGGACCCTGACAATTTTCTGGCAATAGTACTGAATACTTGTGCTCCAGAACTTGCCGCGCTCCTAGCCAAGCTATTCCAGTAAAGTTATAACACTGGCATCTACCCAGCTATATGGAAAATTGCCCAGGTATGTTCTGTACACAAAAAGTAGGACAAATCCAACCCAGCCAATTACCTTCCCATCAGTCTATTCTTGATCATCAGTAAAGTAATGGAAGGAGTCATCAACAGTGCTATCAAGGGACACTTGCTTGGCAATAACCTGCTCACAGATGCCCAGTTTGGGTTCTGCCAGGACCATTCAGCTGCTGACCTCATTACAGCCTTGGTTCAAACACAGACTAAAGAGCTGAACCTTGAGGTGAGGTGAGAGTGACTGCACTTGACATCAAGACCGCATTTGACCAAGTGTGGCATCAAGGAGCCCCAGCAATACTGGAGTCACTGGGAATCAGGGGGAAAACTCTCCACTGGTTGGAGTCATGCCTAGCACAAGGGAAAATGGTTGTGTTTGTTGGAGATCAGTCATCTCAGCTCCAGGACATCACTGCAGGAGATCCTCAAGGTAGTGTCCTAGGCCCAAACATCTTCAGCTGCTTCATCAATGACCTTCCTTCCATCATAAGGTTAGAAGTGAGGATGTTCACTGATGATTGCACAACGTTCAACACCATTCATGGCTCCTCAGATACTGAAGCAGTCCATGCCCAAATGCAGCAAGATCTGGACAATATCCAGGATTGGGGTGACAAATGGCAAATAACATTTGCGCCACACAAGTGCCAGGCAATGACCATCTCCAACAAGAGAGAATCCAACCATCACCCCTTGGTGTTCAATGGCATTACGATCACTGAATCCCCCACTATCAATATTCTGGGGGTTACCAGCCTGACTTGCAAATATATCGCCGTTCCTTCACTGTTGCTCGGACAAAATCCTGGAACTTCCTTCCTAACAGCACTGTGGGTGTATCTACACTACATGGACTGCAGTGGTTCAAGAAGGCAGCTCACCACCACCTTCTCAAGGGCACATAGGGGTGGGCAATAAATACTGGCCCAACCAGTGAAGTCCACATCCTGTGAATGAATAAAAAACTACAACAATGTGGCTAGTTTTGGAGCACAAGTTTTCAGTCCTACAGCCAGGATATTGTCAGGGGCTATAGCCTTTGCTGTATCCAGTGCTTTCATCCATTTCTTGATATCGTGTGGAGTGAATCTAATTGGCTGAAGATTGGCAGCTGTGATGCTGGGGACCTCAGCAGGAGGCCGAGATGGATCATCCATTTGGCACTTCTGGCTGAAGATCGTCGCAAATGCTTCAGCCTTTCCTTCTGCAAGGATATGCTGGGCCTCACTGAGGACAGGGAGAATTGTGGAGTCTCCTCCTCTGGTTAGCTGCTTGATTGTCCACCAGCATTCAGGACTGGATGTGGCAGGAATGCAGAACTTTGATCTGGTCAGTTCTTCGTGTGATCGCTTTGCTCTGCTGTTTAGCGTGCATGTAGTCCTGTGTTGTAGCTTCACCAGATTAGCTGGTATTCTTCCTGGAATGCTCTCCTCACTGAACCAGGGTTGGCCTCCTGGCTTGATGGTAATGGTTGAGTCAGGGATACGCTGAGATTACAGATTACGAGCACGATTTTCCACTTGGCGTGTGAGCGCGCACCCGACATGCCCAAGCATGAAATGGCGCACGATGACTTCAGGCGAGCGTCCCCAACATCATCGTGCGATATTTCGGTTGGCGGATGCGCACAAGAGGCGGCAGCACGCCCGCCGACAATTAAGAGGCCTAATAAGGCCCTTAATAAATTAATTAAACTGTATTTTTCATTGCCCATCCAACATTACAGGTGGGCGAATTGGCCAGGCAGCCTTTGGATTTTTGATGAAGCCTCACCCACGGGCGGAATGAGGTTTCCGCAATTAAATTTTTAATAAATAAAAAATTTTGGGCAGAATTTTTCAAATCTCCATGTTACGGTGAGTGAGTCCACTGCATGGAAATTTTTACCGCGGTTTTAAAAACTCTATTCGTTGGTTTAAAGTACTTCAGCTCCCTGAGGCAGCTCTCTCCCTTCAGGGAGCTTTCCTTGTGTGCTCCCCGCTGTCTTCAGCGCTCGTCCTCCTCCCACCCCCACCCCGGCAGCACTGAGCCTTTCAGTGTGAAAGCGTGGTGGGGGGCCGATCGCGGGCTGTTTCCCAGCCCCTCCCAGGCCCGCCCGCCACACCCGGCCAACAACCCAAAAATCCCGCCCTGTGGTTGAATACAATTCTACAAGGCTCACAGCGCCTCATGGATGCCCAGTTTTGAGCTGCTGGATCTGTTCTGAATCTATCCCATTTGGCTGGGTGGCAGTGCCCACACAACATGATGGAGGATAACCTCATCATTGTGAAAATGGGGACTTTGTCTCCACAAGGACTGTGAGGAAGTCACTCCTACCAAAACTGTCTTAGACAGATGCATCTATGGCAGGCAGATTTTTGAGGGAAAGGTCAAGCAAGCTTTTCCTTTGCATTGTTTCTCTCACCACTTGCCACATGACCAGTCTGGCAGGTATGTCCTTCACAATGCAGCCAGTAGTGGTGCTACTGAGCCACTCTTAGTGTTGGACATTGAAGTTCCCCACCCAGAGCCACTAAGTGCTTCTTCCAAGTGCTGATTCATCAGTAGGTGGTAATCAGCAGGAGGTTTCCTGGTCCATGTTTGAGCTGATGCCATGAGATTTGGTGGGGTATGGAGTTAATATTGAGGACTCCAAGGGTCACTCCCTCCTGACTGTATACCACTGTGCCACCACCTCTGGTGGGTCTGTCCTGCAAGTGATGGAAGAGTCTGGGGCATTGTCCGTAAGGTATGATTTAGTGAGAATGACTATGTCAGGTTGTTGCTTGACTAGTCTCTGGCATTGCTCTCCCAATTTTGACACAGGTCCCCCAGATGTTAGTGAGGAGGACTTTGCAGGGCACCCCTCTGTCGTTTCTGCTGCCTGGGTCGATGCTGAGTTATTCATTTGCAACTTTTCTGTACTGGCTTAGACAACTGAGTGGTTTGCTAGACCATTTCAGAGGCCAGTTAAGAGTCAACCACATTACAGTAGGTTTGGATTCACATGCAGGTCAGACCAGGTAGGGTTAGCAGATTTCCTTCCCTAAAGACATTAGTGAACCGAATGGGTTTACACAACAATTCAGTAGTTTTACCATTAATTACACTCTAGTTATAAAAAAAAAATTCCAGATGCATTAATTAATTGAATTTAAATTCCAACAGATACCGTAGTTGGATTTTGAACTCATGTCATTGCAGAATTAGTCTGAGTCTCTGGATTACTCACCCAGTAGCATTACCACTATGCTACCAATGAATATTTATCAATCTAATATATCTTCATATCGCCACAAAACACAATATTCTTTGAAAGGTAAACCTGAACATATAACTGTCTGTAATAAACTACTACATGTACTTTTGCTGTAATAATGATAATAGTCTGTTCAATTTAATATTTACTGATTGATTTGGTATTCAAGTATCCTTTACCTTAAGAAATATGAGAAAATGAATGCTTTTGCCTGCAGGAATCCATTGCAGTATGGTTTGACAGCCAAACATTTCTTTACATTTTTAATTCATATTTTTTAGATCCATTTCTATCGCCCATTCCATGGACTATTTTCCAGCTGAGACATGTCCAGGCAGGTGAATAAGCTGCTTTGGAGACTCTGTCAGTGCCACACTTGAGGTAGATGTTGGGAGCTCAGTGTCTGTGGTCCCTGAAGACTCAGTTCCTGTTTCTTTCCCTACCCTTGGGAAACACATGGAGTTTTGCTTTTAATACCCTCAAGAAGAGGCTGTAAACAATATCAGGGTCAGGCAGCCCGACCCCATCGCCGCCCCCTTTATACTTTAAGTGCAAAATCCAGGATATGAATAAAAATGCTTCAAAAGGCAGGTGGGGGCCTAATCTAAAAGTAGCGGCCTGATGCTATCAATAGAAAGCAAGCTGGAAGTCTGAGATATGCGATACCTGGTAGCTGGACTGAGGTGGGAGCTGCTGGCTCTCCAACCTGGGGGGCCCTTTTAGAACTCCTGGAGGGCCAGACGTAGCAGGCGGGCTTCTTCTAGATCCCTGAAGGAAACCTTCCCCCTGCCAGGATCTCCTGCCTCCCTCTCCCAGCCATGACTCTCAGCCTCCCACCCACAGCCCCAACTCCAGCCTCCCGCCCCCAGCCCCAACTCCAGCCTTCCGCCCTCAGCCCGAACTCCAGCCTCCCGCCCCCAGCCCCAACTCCAGCCTCCCGCCCCCAGCCCCAACTCCAGCCCCCCTCCCCCAGCCCGAACTCCAGCCCCCCTCCCCCAGCCCCAAACTCCAGCCTCCCACCCCCAGCCCCAAACTCCAGCCTCCTGCCCCCAGCCCCAACTCCAGCCCCCCTCCCCCAGCCCGAACTCCAGCCTCCCACCCCCAGCCCGAACTCCAGCCTCCTTCCCCCAGCCCCCATCTCCAACCCCCCGAGTCGGGGGCTCCTCCCTGTCTGCCAGCTGGGCTGTTAATTTGGCTGGATGAGAAGTGGACCTATAAGATGAAAATGAGGTCTAGCCATTAAGATTGGCAGGACCTGTGCTCCTCTGGCCTTTCCTGGCTCTTCAGCCAAGTTCAGCCTCAACCGCACTCTCCCCGCCTGTGCGATCAGGGCCCTACATATTCTTCACTCTGCTGCCTTGCCTGAAATCAGGTAAGTTCAGCGTGGAGACTGTGAATGTGTATCTTAGTGTATCAGAGCACCGAGGTACCCTTGAATGTTTGTGTTGTAATGCAATGTGCGCTTGAGGAGATGCCTCATCAATCCCAACATTTTCATGGTCTAAGTTCAGTTGCTTTGACTAAATAACCCATAGTCTGTTTGAAGCAGTGTTTCCAGATCATGAACAGATTCTCTTCATTGCGGCAAAAGGTCTCCCTTCTTCTGGGGGTGGGAGAAGAAGGTAGTAGAATATTCCTGTCTACATTCTCTCGATTCACACTTGAGAAGGGATATGTCAAGGAAAGTTTGCAAAAAAAAAGAAATACAGGCAAAATGTGTAATAAAAAAGTAACTATAACATTTACAATTTATCAACTTTGCATTTGCTATATTCTCCTCTTGACTTCTTTGCTGGATTTTTTTTTTCTTATTGTTGTTCCACTTCTTCATTTTTACTTTCACTGCTTTTATCTTTTTTTCTTCTGTTGGGTTTATTCCTTCTCTCACCTTTTACTGTTTGTTTCTCCTTTTCTTTTCCCCCCTTGCTTGTTCTCTACATTTCCCCATTTCTCCTCAGGCAGGTCACAGAATCATTGCAACACAGAAAGAGAACACTTCATCCCTCGTACGTATGCTGCCTACTTAAATCCAGTTTTCCTGTATCACTTCCATAGTTTTCTTCAAGTGTTTAATTCCTTTTTTAAATGTCTTTGCTGACTGCAGTTCAATAGCTATTTATGATGATATAAGAATATGGAACATCAGAGCCTGCATTTGAATGTACACCCATCCTTAATGACACACGCTTTATATTGTTGCTCAGCATACAGTATTCTTTCTGCAGCACCATTTTGCAAATAAAGAAATAAACTTGCATTTACTAAGTGACTTTCTTGAACTAATGATGTTCCAAAGCCCTTAACGACCAAATAATAAAGGTAAAATACTGTGGATGCTGGAGATCTGAGATAAAAACAAAGTGTTGGAAAAGCCCAGCAGGTATGGCAGCGCCTGGGGAGACAGCAACAGAGTTAACGTTTCGACTCTTCTTTGGAACTCCGTTCACTACAGACGCTGCCTGACGGGCTGATTATTTTCAGCATCTTCTGTCTTTATTTCAGATTTCCTACGTCCCCCGTGTTTTGCTTTTGTACATTTTATTGCTTTCCATTTACTTCGTCCATATGAAATAAACAGTAAAAAACTTGGAAAATGACTGGTGCTGGTCTGAACTGGAGCTCCATTTTAAGTTATCCAAGGCCAGTTCGGACCAATGCCAGCCATTTCCCAAGTTTTTACCGCTTTCTCCTTCTGGAAGAGGAATTCCTCTTCAAATATTGACTCCGAATTCCACGCAAGGGAAAAGCCAAATAAGAAGAATAAATTGCAATCCACATCTAGTTTGACAGATTTTCTTGGGCGTACAAAGTCCAACATCAGGCGCACACAAGCAAATACAACCTCGTTCGGATAAATAAGGCAGCTCCATTAAGTCACTACGGACATGATTTCTGAGTTCAGGCTGCTGTATCGGGTGTCAGCATCAACAAGGGGTACTGCTGTGGATGGAGTACCTTTCAAGAGGGGTCCTTACAATTCCTTGGAGTTTCTCCAACAAAAACAACTCCATAAATATTCCATGTGCATATGCCAGGGTAGTTTTTACTCCTTGTCCCTCCGAATTACTTCATCCATCCGACAACTCCAATTGAATAGAAGTTTGCCTGAACAAGTAATTCTCAAATGAGGGGGGGAAAAAAAAAATGCTTATCCAATTTCTCAAGTAATTCTCTTCTTTTTTTTTTCCCATCCACAGTGAAGTGTCTGTTGTTCAGCATCACATCCTGTGTAAGCAGCTGGAAAGCCTCAACTATCCTTGATCCTGGCTTTAACATCTTAAAAGATTACTACTTACAAAGTGATGACCAGGCACAAGAAAATTTACAACGCTCCACGCCAAATCAAACTGAAGTACTCCAGAGAAGTCTTACTAGTTTTGTACTGATTGGCGGAAGGAGTAGGACATTTGAAGCTTACTCTATTACAGGTAAGCAGTAGATTCTTCCCTATCAGACCATGACATTTGCTTCAATATTTTTACTTAAGTAATGAAACTTGCTGCCCTCTTTTCTTCCCCCCACCCCACCGTGAATCGAATATTCCATATTGACTGAAAGATTTATTTTACCCGATACATAAATTCAGAGGATTTTTTTTTTAACCCATTTGATTCGTACTACTGTATAATTACAAAAATATGAATGCCAATAAATGCTGGCCTAGCCAGCGATGCCCACATCTCATGAAAGAATAAAAGAAAATGAGCATTATCATTCACTTTTCAGCTCTTCTGACTGTTAAAAATAACAGCTCTACAGGTTAAGCTGTGTTTACAGGTAGATGAGGTATGTGCTGAATGGTGCCTCTTATCCGACCAGCACCTCATCGAAATTAATACCATTTAGGTGCAGCAGAGGAAAGACATCTCGCAATGAGTTTTGAACCACGGATCTGAATTTTTAAATCGGAACGCTGTGTTTGTGATGAATTTGCTTCTTACAAAAGACAAGGAAGTTCTAACATAATAAACGGAGACCTGAGCTTAAAATAAGAGCAAGGCCATATCCGAGTGAAACCAGGAAGCACTTCACTCTCAAAGGGTGGCGGAAATTTGGTACTCTCCGCCCCCAAAAAAGCTGTGGATGTTGGGTCAATCGTAATATTCAAAACTGGGGTCGCTAGTTTTTTTTTTGCTAGATAAGGAGTATTAAGGAGCACAGAGCCAAAGTGGGGAAACCAAATCGAGGTACAGATCAGCTCTGATCTAACTGAATGGCAGTGGAGCAAGCATCAGACACCCCAGGCTCAGATTTTCGTCCCCGGAGTCCAGTTCGTAGGGTTGGGAGGGCTCTGGCTTGGCGAACCCAACCTTTAAAACTGCCCACCCGCAGGTCGGATTATTGTTGGGGGTAGGGGTGGGGGTGAAGGCTGAAATAGGAGTCAGGGCAGGGCAGTTGCTGCCAGGTGTGGAGGCGGGCTAGGTGTGGAGGTGGGCTAGGTGCAGAGGTGGGCTAGGTGTGGAGGTGGGCTAGGTGCAGAGGCGGGCTAGGTGTGGAGGCGGGCTAGGTGTGGAGGCGGGCTAGGTGTGGAGGCGGGCTAGGTGTGGAGGTGGGCTAGGTGTGGAGGCGGGCTAGGTGCGTAGGTGGGCTAGGTGCAAGGCCTACACTCCAGCACTGTGTTTAAATAAACACACACACACAAAAAAAAACACATCCCTCCAGCTCTCACCCTTCAACTCCACACACACTCCCTATGCCCCATCCATGCCAACCTGTGCCAATCACTGCTCCCATCTACCCCATTGCCCTTCACACTCCCTATGCCAACCCATGACCCTCACCCACCTCTATACCAAACCATGCCCACCCCCTATAGCCCCTCATACCCCTATATCCCATGCCCCTTTACCCACCCCAATGCCCCATACCCCAATGCCAACTTAATTACCCTCTACTCACCCCCATTGCCACCATATATACCCTATGCCAACTTAATGCCAACTCTTGCCAAGCCATGCCCCCCACCCACTACCCTTTACCCTTAACGCCTCTATGCTAACTCACCTAGTATCCTTGACAGTTCCTTGACAGCGTTGACACTTCCTGGACAGGTCTGAAAGCTGGACAGCTCTGTTAGAGTTCCTTGACAGCTGGACAGCTCTGTTACAGTTCCTTGACAGCTGGACAGTTCTTTAACAGTTCCTCGATAGCTAGATGGTTCCTTGACAACTGGACAACTCTTTAACAATTCTTTGACAGTCTCTTGACAGGTGGACAGTTCTTTGACAGTTCCAATGAGTTTGTGCGTAAGAAATGCATAATAACGGTCACTTTTAACAATCCCAAATGGTGTCTTACCTCTCCCAAAAGTGTCCCGGGACCCCATCCAAAAGGGTGCCATGGCTTTCCAAACAAATCCAAGTCCAGATCTTCTCTTACCTGTTCTGACCAGCACACTCTGGGACTCTCACTCCTGGCCTACCAAAATCCCATTTTTGTGGTGGTAACTGGTGATTTAAATGGCCAGCTGCTTCCGCGACTTACGCATGTGCAAACCCCGGCCCAGCTCCCGCCCTGCCCCCACAAAGATGTGAAATGCCAGGTTGGGGGGGGGTACTTTGAAACTTCGGCCATTTCTGGGACTTTCCCCACGACGGAGAGCCTCTCCATTGTGGCAAAAGTCCAGGCCTGAATGTCCTAGTCCTGTTCTTAGCTTCCCAATTGTCTGGCTTAACTCCATGAACCACAGATATGCTGCGGCTCAAAGGAAACTTGGCGATCATAAACTACTCACCTTCCACAAACAATTGTTCTAAAAAGGATGTTAAATACATAACATCTGAAAGCTCATCTCAAAATGGATAAGGGAGTTAGGCAGTCTGTTTGAAAGACGACATTGTTGGCTGCAGTGTGGGTAACTGGGTTTCTGTAACACACGACGGTGGTGGGCAGTTTTGTTCCCTTTTTTGCTTCACGTTCAGTTGGAATCATGTGTCACCAGCATTAGCTTGGAACGTTTGACCTGCCTCAGGTGGTCAGTTGGCTGCACAACGGAATAACTCTGGGCAGTCCAACCTCTTCACCCCACTACCTCTGCGGGGTTTGCTCAATAATTTGAAATCTATGCGCAAGGTTTACACATTCTCAATCATGCTGAAGGGTCAAAATTAATTCAGCCAACTGGAGTGTTGTGCTTACCATGCGTATAAGTGCATATCTCACGTTGCCTGTTCTGGGAGTAATTCATTATGCGCCAATTGAAAGCAGTCTTCCCTAATGTTCTACTTACTTTGGATCCCACAACTGGTTACTCAATGAAAAAATGTAAACATTAGCGGTTGAAACCAAATGTTTCCAATATTTAACAGGAGCACAATTGCTATTTTTGAGTCCCAGTAACAGAGTCAATGTGTGCTGGTGATTGTTTTGATAATTGGCATTTATTCGGTAACTTTCAAAAACTGTAGTACATTGTATTTCTAAAGCGACACGCGAAGTAACAATGTCAACTATGATTTTACCCAAAACCCGTATAAAATAGTAAGTAGATGCAAATAAATACTGCTATTCCAGCCATTTAGCCAGGATCTATCTTCCCTGTGCCAGCTTTCTATAAGGCCCGCAGCTGCAATGGCCAACAGTGACATTACAGAGCACATTGAGCAGCACACGATTCCAGACTTCAGTCTGCAAATCTCATGTTGACGCTTGCACGAATGACATTCAGAGCACAGATTGCATTCGCTTGATTGGCAGAGTTTTAATAACTTATTTCCAGTCATTTACCTCAGCTTTTTGAACGACTGCGTGGACCGCACATTACACAGCGGCCAACGAGATGTGTAAGCGGTGCCAAAGTAAATTGAAACAAATGCCAGATCTGAAAATTCAGTTCTCCGCAGCATAGCAGGTGAAAATAAATAGGTCAGCAACATAAACACAATACCCTCAATGAAAATTAATCAAGGACAAAGGCTGTTTTATTCAGAAGCTTTGGAGAACAAAAGGATCAGGAAAATCATTTAGGAGAACACAATGGCTGAATTTGCAAATACATATTTCACGATGTAAGGAAGCAAAGCCATTTGGGGAAAAAAAAATACCAAAATGAAAGCATGTAAAGGACACAACAGAAAGGATAACAAACTCATAAGTAGTACAAGGGAGATGATTGAGTGTGTAACCAAAACAAGCTACACAGCTAATAGCCAGGAACAAATTTAAACAACAAAATTATTACTATCTAGACAGGTTTATACCCTCAGTTCCCAGACTACACCACAGTCTGCAATGCATTCAGCAAGGATATGTTTGTGTCAACATCTTGTGTTAAATAAAGCTTTGCAACTGAAGCACGTGTTAGTGTTGCAGTATTCCTGGGAGGAATTTCTTTCCTTCTCCCATTCAGTCGGTGGGCCAAAAGAAAACTCCATCCCCATTTAATTAATAATTCAAAATTAATTAAGTCAGTTCCCTTTTTAAATTATGAAACCCAGGTCAAGGGCCAAGTACTTTAGTGCAGATTAGACATAACAAATTGGTAAGAGAGAAAACCGGTTAAATCAAACAGTACTGATTCTGGTGACAGCAATCACAGGCTTAGATTGCTCAAAATCCAAGAGAAGTCCTAATGAAAGCACCACCACAACTCCGCATCCTAAGTTTTATTCTTTTAGTTGCACTTTCATGTTGGAAATGCCTTTATGCAGAGTCCCACTCTGCAATGTCACAAACAGTGATATATTGATGATGATTAAAGTAACAGGATATATATTTTAAAGTAATGCTCGCTAATAGATTTCTTTCCAATCCTATTGACTGCGGAGCAGAATATAATAAAAAAAAGCACCCCAATTTCCTCACAAATAATCGAATCCCTGGAATGCCGACAGTGCTTCAGGGAACGTCTGAAGTTAAATGTAAATTGGTCTCCCCTTCTCTACAATGTCGGAATTGGGTTATGTTACGCTACCATCTAGTGGCTGAGGAGTAACAGTTGTGTGTTTTATTTGGAGGGACACTCTGGCCTTGGAAGTTTCAACAAGATAATGGAAAGCTTCCAATTTTCCATGGAATAAATTTGAAGGACAGCTGACTAACGAAAACCTCTTGCTTGTTTTAGTCTGTCTTTATTCTGCTGCCCATGCAGGTATCAGCACGGAATTGAAATGATGAGAGTTTATGCTTATGCAGAAATGATAGATATATCAGAGAGCAATCTCATCTGAACTGTGCAGCTGATGCTGCAAACTTTGCAAGTTAAGGTACGTTATTGATAACCATTACCTGAAGCCACCAAGGTCAGATTACAGCCTGAACGTTTATCTCACGTCAATCAGTAAACGAATATTTTGGAATCCTGTGGCATATCTTTGCTCCATTGTTAGCCCATCTATCTAGCCGAGCAGGTGAAGCCTGACAGTGGTCACATTGAAGAATTATGCCAGAATCACCCCGCATTCATTCAATGATAACCAAGAAATAATCGCCACGGCCTTTTATATTATTTTAAATTGAGTAAGAATTGAATTTTCCTTATGGTAAATACATTTTCACTTGTCATTTATTACATGTCTATCATAAGTAACTCCTAGCTTCTGAAAGCAAAAATCTGATATCTTTCTAACCCCTCCTGGATCAAAGGTTGCTCTCTCAGTTGCAGATAAGGGAATTTAAAATAAGTCACAAGCTTTCAATGCAATATATGATTTTATGAGAAAGATGTTGATGAGGTTGATGATAGCACAGCTGGTTAAAGCAGTGAATACCAACAACTGTACAGATCAGCAAGTCCAAGGCCTGATCACAAATGATCGCTGAACTGGCTGATTTCAGTCTGGCCATCATGAAAATTGACCTCAGTGGCTCAGGGTAGAGAATAAGGTGAGGAAAACAAATAGATTTCTCCCGAATTCTGCTGGCTGTGGGATAGAATAACATTTTTTTTAAAGCGCCTCAATTTCCTCACACATAATCTCATCCCTGGAACACCGACACTGTGTTCAGAAACGTCTGAAGTAAAATAAAAATTGGTCTCCCTCCTCTGCAGTGTAGGAATTCCCAGCATTGCTGCTCCTGATTGTCATTCAGTGGCCTGTCTGGAAGTGTACCTGAATGGACACCAGGTGAGCAAAGCATCATGCTTGGTTGCAATGCCCAACACCTATTATCCAGCTTCTAACCCTGAGAATGGTCAGTTTGGTGACCAGTTAGTCAGCAATAAGTCAATGCCCTCACTGCGGGAGGAGGGGGGGGGGGGGGGGGGGGGGGTGGGAGTGCATCAGAAAAGAGGGAAATAAAACTGGATGGAAATTCTTCTGTGCATCACTTTTAATTAGTGTGTTTGCATCACATTCCTGTGTGTGAATACCTCACAGTAAGTTGTCATCTACTGAGGTAAATTGTCACCTACTGAGGTTTACTCGGACATTTTACTAAGTTAAAGGTGCTATATAAATTTTAAGTTGTTGTTGTTTTTGCAACAGGGCAGGACATTGTTTCATTTCCATAGGTTCATTCTTCTGATACGGGTAAAGTTGATGTAAAGAGAAGTAATCCAGCTTCTATAAAACCAGTTCATGCAAGTGTGGATAGTCCCAATTCACCTCCTTCGCGACACACAACACATTCTGTCTAAAATCCGTCACTGATTAGCACCAAACTGGCAGACTCACCGAAAGAGACGCCGACGCTGAATGGTGTGAGGAAGGCACCACAGCATCAATTGTAAAATATTCCTTTTGGCAGGAGGGACCTTTTCAACCCTAACCGCTGGGTGCAAATTGCCCAGGCAGACCACTAAAATTGAATGGATGACTTACCTGCTCACGTACTGTCTCGTGACTTTGGTCTTGAATTTTGATCTGCTCTTCCGAGCAGTTGCCAAAGTCAGTGGCATCCTTCTTAAGATATGCAGATTGAAGTCCCAATTAAATTATTGTGCCCCAACTATATATTTAACTCTGGCCTGAGCATGGAAGGAACTGCAGCTTTCTGGCCAGGCAAAGAAAGCCAGCAGAGGAACTGGGACCCAAAGCAGAAGAGGCTGCCGTTTAGCAGAACTTGTGTCCTGGTGGGGACAGGACAAGGCAGAAGTACCCCTGTGGGTCATACAGGGAAAGTTTAGCTTCTCCTATCCCAGGCAACACCGCCCCCCCCACCCCCCCACCCCTCCCCTATCACAGGATACCTCTGGAACCACTTCCCCTTGACCTGGCATCCTTGTTGGCGAATTTTGCTTCAGCACCAGCTTGTGGCCTCCTGCCGTCTGAATTTCGGCTTCCAGCTCACCAGCTCGTTGCACTTTCCACCCATTTCCAGTGGGGGGAGCTGGTCTAGGAAATGCAGGGTGAGGCTCGGGAATTAAAACAACCCGCTGCTCACCTTGCCAGCAGCAGCCATGTTTTGCGCTTGTCCCAGCTCGTGTGAGTCCCAGCTGCCAGCTACAATTCCCCCCCTTTTGGTCATAAAAAAGGGTCTTCCTTCTGAAAACGCATTTAACGAGCTGTTGTTTCATCTTTGTTCCACTCGGCACAAGGTACTCAAAGCTGCAATACATGAACTTGAAATGACAAAAGCCTCTGGACTGATTCAGGATGAATTCTAACGGGGGCAACATAAAAATCCATTTATGTCGCTTTTACAAGGCTTCAGCGGCTTTTCTGTCAAAGTTACAGTGGGCAAGCCCTGCAAAACTGTACCCCTACTCTGCTTTCAAAAAAACTGAGGCAGGCCTTCACCCCAACAGTTCCATTAATGAACCATTAACTTTGATTCCGTATCCAGAGTGCACCAGACCCCTGTTGCAGGAAGTTAGTTTGACATTTTAAATAAAAGAATCCCTAATAGCGGTTGAGTGCCTTTCCTTCTCCAAATGATAAAACTGGGTTGATCCAGCAACCCACCAAGAAGCTACCCTTACAGACAACGTGGATCACAGAATTAAGGCAGCAGTGTGGCAGCCCCATCTCTGACCAACAGCTTCCCCGTGGGAGCGCCGATCACTGAACTTATCAGGGGTTGAAAAGCTCACCCCCATGCTCCCAGAGTTACTGACAGACTGCTGATCTCCCCCACATCCAAAAATGTAATTTTAAGCATTCGAGAAAGCGGTGCAAATGAGCTCTCTCAAATTGCTAAAATCAAACAACACTGCATCATGACGCAATTCAAAATGAGCATTATGGCGTGGTTGATGCTAACAGCAAATATAAAATCAAGTCCCACATCTCTTAACCAGGGCAGTTGGATGAGTGATTAAAGTGGGAGTGCAACTCAAGCCTGGTGTTGAAGTGGAGGTTACAATTGCCGATGCTTAAATGTCTATGGAAATAAGTACAATAAAAGAAATTTTAAATCCTAAAACAAAACAAGGTGATGACTAAGTTTCCCAAATAACAGCTGCATTCTTCCTCTAGCAACTCCTGCATTTAGTCTATGTGAACGAAGAAACAGGAATGGCAACGGATTGCACTGTGACAACATAATGCAACATAATTGCATTATGACCTTCTCTGAAGTCTTTGTTGATCCACGTCATATTAACTTTTCAAACAAAATTCAAGCAGAAGCAGCAAGGATTATGTTATTGTTGGTTAAGCAAAAGCCATCTCAGGACACCAGACTGTTACGCAGGACATAGCAAGGCAGACTGAGAGCGGGAGTCCAAAGGGTATTGATCCAACAGTAATTTTGGTTTCTCTAGTCTAATTACCAAATACAATGACATTTCCACCATGGTGAACGAAAAATTTGAGCAAACTGAACTGCTTGACAAACATCGTATAACACACCCATTTGCCAAATAAGCCACTTTTGTTGCACTATCAAAAGTATATTACTTTCATAAGGTACATTGGTCAACACCACTTTTGGAATGGCACAAACATCCATAATCTCTTGCAAGGAATACTAATCAGGTGTGTTATTATGAATACCTGGGCTATGAGCCACTAGTTTTTGAGAGAAAGCTTATTGTCGTATGGGTGGACTCAAACGACCTTCAAATAAATGATCTTTAAAGCTGCAGTATCATTTCCCCTTCCCTGAATCGCTACACAAAGCAATCCAAAGGTGGTGGTCATGGAAATTTCCTCTGGCTGATCTGAATTAGAGACAACATAAACAGAGTCAGATAATTTATTTCGACTTCAATTTCTGGCACAAGAGTATTGATGTAGCTAACAAACATGTGAAATCTCGCTGCTTTGTTCACACTGTCGCTAACACACGTTAGCCAGAAGAAACCACCCTACCTCTCCCCATTTATCAATTTCCCATATATTTGAAATGAACCGACAGTAATTTCAATGTGTTTGGCTCAATTTTGAAGTAAGATCTGAAAGCAGGTCACCACCCTCAAACTCAGATAACTCCCAAGTGTGAAAATGAGGTGAAGCAACAGCAAAAATGTAACCAAGAGACAGAGCAAACAGTACTCGGAATACTCCATATAGCAATAGCAGAAGAAAAATTCAGGAAAATGAATACTGCAGTTTTAATCAAGTACACTTCTTTACATAGGCACCCTCTGACATTAACACATCTTTAATTCCATCTCCAGTTTGCAGGCATGCACAAATGTTTGGACAAAAATTGGATGAACATCGCAGATGCTTTACTGGGGCAATTGTTAAAATCCGAATTACAAATTGTAACTTAAAATGAATTAGTGGTTTTTGATAGACACTCTTCATTATTGTCAAATATGTGTACGTTATATCCATGTTAGACTCTCAGGTATAAGATAAGGTATAAGACTAAAATACTGAAGGTATTATCATTTTTATCAGTTACTTTGCATTTACATGGAACTTTCTGCTACATAATTAACATATTACGTGAAAACATAAATGTGACTATCATTTTGAAATAAGATGGTAGCCAAGATGGCGTTTGCATCTTGAATTTTTCTCCCTCTGAAACATGGATAAAATAGAAAAATCATCTCCTTGAATGTAAGATGCATTCTTGTACAATCTTGTGTAATGTGAACGTAACTTCAGCCGTGAACATATTAGGGACATATTCGAGGCATCTTCTGCAAGCTGGAGCATAGCTTAAAGATATGTTGGAGGTTTGATGCATTGTGCCGCGGAATAGTAAAGTGTGCGGTCACACCTGTGACTACTGACACACTCAGCCCTCACTGACAAGGTAAAGCATCAAATATAGGTACATGTTTCCTTGTAGGAAAAGGGACAATAATGAATTATGATTCACAACAGGCTGCTCTCCTGCATTCCTGGTTACAGCTGGGTTGATCAACAGGGACCTGGAGAGAGACCATCTGCTCACCTCCATTGTCACAAATCATTTGTGGTGCAAGGGCATTTTAAAAAGTGAAATGAAAGGCTAAATAAGGAAAATTATTTTCAAAATAGTTTTAAAAACTCCCAAAAATTGTATAGATCTAAATCTCCCATGGATGTAACATGGGCACTTAAAATATCAGGCAGCTTAGCTACCTTTGTTTAAAAAACAGCCCTACATGATAATAATTACTATATATTCTTACACCCAATTCTCCTTGTATATAGTAAAATAGATTAGACTAGGGGTGTATGGATCTGGCTGAAACTGCTTCAGTTTGTACATTCACATTTTACTAATCTTTATCCTAAATTCTTTATTGGGAAATCTTCCATTATTCACTATATCAGTAACTTTAGGGCAATTAAGATACAGCTGCAGTAGAAATTTGTCTTAGGCTGTGGTATAAAATGGAGGTACCGCATCAACTTCTGTTATACTCTCTGCCTGGCGTTTAATTCCATTGCGTGCAATGAAACTAAACATTGGGTGGGGCTTATAACAGGTGGTCGACATGATACCACGCGTTCTGCGTGAGCACCTAGACAAATCTCTACCTCAGCTGTGTTTGCATCCAATTCAGAAAATCAAATCACTTTTTCTTTAATACTCATCATTTCTAGGCTCATCTTCATTTGCGATGTTTGTGCCTCATTCATGCCACTACCTGTGCTTCTGTAGCTGCAGAAATGTTCTTTTTGCAAGCACTGTCTATTTAATCAGATTTGGTTTGGACTTGACCTGCACATCCATAAGTTATACAAAAGCAATCAAACAAGAGATGGATCAGAAAAAGACCAAACCACTGAAAAGAAGAGGAATCAGATTCAGAGAGGGTGATGGTTGGCATTCTAGGATGTCTTGAAACGTTGGGAACTATGATAGAATTTAGATTGGTAACTGACCAGTGATTGTTCTTCTGTTACAGGAAGAGTTGGGTCTTCTGCCTCCCGGGCTTCCATCTTCCATCCTTCTTCCTGTGTCCTAAGGGAAAGAAAAACGTGTTTTCAAGTGACGTGGCTGCGCTAAGTCTGTTCCTAGTGCCTCCATGCTGCCAAGAAAACAGGTACCTTTTATTTTTGGGTGAAGTGCGCTGTGTTTGCATGCTACTATTTGAAAATTACATTCCCATTGCCCAGAGGCCTGCCTGTTCTCACAGCGAGCAGAATGATCATTGGGGAAGTCCAAAACAAATAGCCACGGGCTGTATTTTATGTGCCCCTGCCGGGGTGTTGACGGCTGGAGGGGGGGGCACGTAAAATACGGCAGGTGCCCACCCCACTACATTACCACCCACCCCTGAGCTCACCCTCATAATATAGTGGTGGACGGGTGCCGATATGGTGCCCACCATATTTAAATGAATAATTAAGGATTAGTTAAGCTTGCTACCAAGCCAATTGACCATGATAGTAGGTTGCCCACGCCGTAAAACATTTGGCGTGGGCAGTCAGGCAGGAGTGGGCAGCCCGATTTTTAAAATGAATTCTTCAAAGGGCAGGAAGGAAGTGGGGGGGGGGGGGGGGGGGGGGGGGGGGGTGGGGGGTGGGGGTGGGTCTATCTTCAGGGGCAGCCCTTTGCTGATTGGGGGACGGCCCCCCTCCAAGATAGAACACCCTCTTTCTTCCTACCCGCCTGCAGCCTTATACCACCAATCCCACCTCCCTTACCTGTCCAAGCCCCCTCTGCTCCAGACCCATGACTTACCTGGCTCCGGGGATCCATGGGCCTTCTTCCTCCTGCTCTTGCAGTCCAGGCAGCACCCACTAACGCGCCATTGGCGCTGCTGGGACTGATGGAGCTGCCAGCCAATCTGATTGGCCGGCAGCTCCTGAGGGCATGACTTCCTGCCCAGTGAGGGGGCGGAAGTCCCACCTGGCCCTTGGTAAGCCCGCAGTGCCTTATGGCTGCCAGGCAAGCTGGCGTGGAATGGGTCGGCTCCACACGCCGACTTTGCTTCTGGGCTGGGGGGGGGGGTTGCGAGTGGCGGCAGCAGTTCATCCCTCCACCTCCACCGATATTCAGCCCTATGGCCTGAATTTTCAGGATGGCGGGTATGTGTGGAACACATCCCGCCGACTCCAGCAGCCCCGATGCCATATTACGCTCTAACGAGCGCTGATTGGCATAAGGCGGGACTTCCGTCTTCAGTCGGGAGGAAGTTCCACCTTAGAGAGCTGCCGGCCAATCAGATTTGGCGGCAGCTCTCCAGGTGAAATTTGAATTTAAAGAAAACTGGAATTAGAAATCTGATGGTGACCATGAAACTATCGTCACTTGTTGTAAAAACCCATCTGGTTCACTAATGTCCTTTAGGGAAGGAAATCTGCCATCCTTACCTGGTCTGGCCTACATGTGACTCCAGACCCACAGCAATGCGGTTGACTCTTAACTGCCCCCTGAAATGGCCTAGCAAGTCACTCAGTTCTCAAGGGCAATTAGGGATGGGCAATAATTGCTGGCCTAGCCAGTGATGTCCACATCCCATGGATAAATAAAAAGGAAGACACAGAGCTGCACTGGCCGGAAGAGGCACTGCAGGGAACTGTCTGGAACTCAGTCCCAGGAACCAGGTAAGTGTCAGGGGCCACAAGGCAGGGAAGGTAGGGGACGTCTGGGGCATCACGAGAGGGGCGATTGGGGGTGTCAGCCTGGTGGGGGGGGTGGGGTGGGGTGGATGAAGGCCAGAGGCCACCATGCCCTAAGGGGGGTGGGGGGCGCTCTCAGTCAGAAGGGGCCTTCTGATGGAGGTGTCACCACTACTTCCACCCCCATCACCACTTTCCGCCTGAGACCGAACTCAGCTTATTTCCGGCCCTCCCCTGCTGAGCGGCCATCTGCCAGCCAGCCTAAAATTGAGGCTGGGCGGGAAAAGGCCCTTAAAGTGGCCACTTGAGGGCCTTGATTGGGGCAAGGGCGGGCTTCCCGTCTGAGGCCCCGCCCACCTCACCGTGAAATCGGCCCGAAGTCGGGATGGGCGGGAACCCGGAAGGAATCCCGCCCATGCAATTTCACACTCCCCTCCCACCTCAGAACCCGGAAAGGTGGGGATGGGCAGCATCAGGTTCTGACCTATATTCCAGTGCTGGTGAAAGCTAGAAGTTGGCAGCAATTGTGTTTACATGCGTTTTTTTTTACAATTTAAAAAAATTTATAACTGAGGAAATAAAACATTTGGCAAATATGATATTATTTATTGATCCTTTACTGTTGGCAGATACTATTCAGTTCCTAAAGAGAAATGGTCAGGACACCAAAGAGAAACAAGTAAATTCCTGCAATTTGAGACGTTCTTACCAATTAAATATAAAACAAGTCATTTGAAGCTAACTTCAGCTACTGTGATTTCTCAAAGTTCACATAAACATTTCTTTCAATATTGTTTTCATTGGATAAGTGACTCCATTCAAATGTATATCAATTAAATGCCTGGGTTTTATTTTAAAGAACACTTTTGGCCCAATTCATTTCAATAGAAGGATTAATTTATTGTTACTAGAAATCACCAAGTCATGTTTATTCCCCCCAAAATAAATAGTGTTTTGTTATCCCTGACCTTTGAAACATTGCAATTTTTTCATGATACAATGTCTGACCAAATTTTATTATGGTTTCAGGTGAAAGAATTCGGCCCAGAAATTCGACTGTACCCGGTAACGGAGCTCATGCTGGGACTTCAGTAAAATGGTTCAAGCTTGCATTCATTTGCTGCATGCTTTTTTGTGGGGAATTTGAGCATCAGGAGACTATTTAAAGGGAGGGAGGGAGGTGCACACTAGCTTAAGGTGCTAAGGAAACAACCGAGATTCAAGAAGACGGCTGACAGACAGGGAACACAAGTTATTCAATGCCACAGAAGTGGCTCTGCTGCAGGCAGCGGAGAGGAGACTGACACTGCTCCTCCCACAGGGTAGAAATCGCTCAAGAAACACCTCCGCCACCAGTGAGAAGAGATCGCTGTGGAGTTCAAGAACGTGGTTGCCATTCCGAATGAAATTCAATGACCTCACTAGAATCGTCAAGGTAAGAATACAGCTCCTTTATTCTCTGATTACACCTCACCCACTTTCAGTGTCACTACTCACAATGTGTCCCACCCGTGTCCATTCATTCTCCTGCAATCACTGAATGCATACTTCACTCCTCCTCCTCACACGCTCAGTACTACAACCCTCACTTCTCCATTCCTCACATCTACATACCAACTACTTGAGCATGACAGTGTCTTCTCTAAACAGCTCACAAAGACGTCATGAACTCACTGCCTTTTTTTTTGCGGTAGAAGGCCAGGTATAACTTGAGACAGGAGGATGTCACTAGAGGAGACCAAGTCATCTGCACACCCTTCCTCATGGTAGAAAGCATGATGGCCATTGTGGGCAGGGGCACAGCCATGGACATGTTGCCTGGCAATTCTGAAGGAAATGTTGAACATTGAAGGGTTTCTTCATATTTTGCCATCCTTTTCCCCTCTTGCTTTATCACCTACACACTCTACATGACAAACTACAGTTACTTTTAGTATCCATTATTTTCTCTTATACAGTAAAAGCTAATGCTTGCCTCTCTCTCGCTTGCTCTCTAATTTCTGGAATTGAAAATGTGGCAATATCTCTACCACTGTCCTGCTGAAGATGCATTGCTACATGATCTGACCCTAGTGATCTCAAAGGTTGGCAACACACATAATTTAAAGACTTAAGATGGAGAGAGAATGGGTTTTTATGTAGTGAATCACTGGTGACGGATGAAGGGTCTAGGGCAGAGGGCTGGGATGCCACAGTTCTGAGGCTAGGAATCCTGTGGCGAGTAACTCACCTCCTGACTCCCCAAAGCCTGTCCACCATCTACAAGGCACAAGTCAGGAATGTAATGGAATACTCTCCACTTGCCTGGATGAGTGCAGCTCCCACAAACTCAAGAAGCTCAACACCAAACCAGGACAAAGCAGCCCGCTTGATTGCGCCTCATCCACAAACATTCACTTCATCCATCACCAACACACTGTAGCAGCAGTGTGTACCATCTACAAGATGCACTGCAGGAATTCACCAAGTCTCCTTAGACAGCACCTTCCAAACTCACGACCATTACAATCTAGAAGGACAAGGGTAGTAGATACTTGGGAACACCACAGCCCGGAAGTTCCCCCTAAGCCACTCACCATCCTGACTTGGAAATATATCGCTATCCCTTCACTGTCACTGGGTCAAAATCCTGGAACTCCCTTCCTAACAGCACTGTGGGCGAACCTACATCACATGGACTGCAGCGGTTCAAGGTGGCAACTCACCACCACCTTCTCAAGGGCAACTAGGGATAGGCAATAAATGCTGACCTCACTAGTGACACCCGCATCCCACGAATGAATTAAAAAAAGTGACAGATCACCAGAGAATGACATCTTATGGTAGGTCCACTGTAGAGGATTTCAACGCTGGCTTTGAGGGTTCAAGTCACTAAAGGAGGCTGATAGGCAACGTTGGGCACACTGGGCAGCCTGCCAGTGAGCTTTCGCACAGTGGCTCGCAACATGGAGCAATCCTGCTCCAACTTGTCTCAAGGGTTTGCCTAGAGTAGAGAGGCCATTCTGTTCAACAGGGACCAAGAGGTCAGCTCCATCAACATTATAGTGGCAACCATCACATGCAGCCTCTCCTGACTGTTTCCACTACAACTCATGTGGCTGCCACCTTACCTTTGGGAGCCTGTTAACTATTAGATGTAGATGGAATTGAATGTTTTCATATATTTGCTTTCTAGAATGGAGCTGATGACAGTGTTCATATTTGCACTAAAGTGAGGGTAAGGTCCATAAGGCTGGACTGAAGGAAGGCAGCAGGATGGTGGTAGCAAGGATGATGGTGATAGGTATCATGCAATTGTTGGTGTATTGGGTATGAGAGGTTCATGTGAAGCACTCTGCAATCAGCTGGCCTCTGAGTTTTGACAGCTACGGACAATGGTGTTCAAAGCTGCTCCTGCTCTTCGTTCTCATCATGTTACTCCTCATCCTGCTGTACTTCCTTGTTATCAATGGCGGTGGGGGAGGGGTGGGAATAAGGGCTGGTTCCTGATTATGGCAAAAGCGAGTCACAGGCAGTGGCAGCTCGATTGCTTGAATGCTGCTGACTGCCTGCTCGATCAGGGTTCCATTGCCAGCATTGATGCATCTCATCGTGAGCTACCCTGGTAGCTGTGCCTGGGCTTTCGCCAGCAGTCATGAACCAATCCTGAAGGGGAGAGCTCTTTTCGCACAGTTGACAGCCTTAAATGAGCAGCCTAGTTGGAGCACAGGCAGCCAAGTGGACTGGCACGGGATAAGTGAGTCACGACTGCTGCCTGGAAACTGGGCACAGACCTGCATGATGTGCTGCCTGGGTTGGCAAACTAGTTAGGCAATGAGGGAGTGGGATTCCTTTTTATTTACAAAGATGCCAAAATGTGTTAATTGAAGCACAAAAGGCACCTTGCAACCCTGCAGAAGCTTGCAATGTGGGAGAAGCCGAGTGTTCTCTTGCCCTGCTTCATTATGTCCCTGGGCAAAGAGCTGTAGCTACTTGTCCAAGGTTATCTCCCTGATAGAGCAGGGAAGAGCAAACCAGGGGGTGTTGCTGATGTCCCTTGTTCCAGCCTGGGAGCAGCATATCATTTATAAGTAAAGGACCATGATAATCTGGAGCGGCTAGTTTCTTTTTCATTTTTTTTCTGGCCTGCACAAACATGATGGGCTGAATGGCCTATTCCTGCACCTTAACTGTTCTATGGTTCTAGACAGTCATAGGCAGTGCCATCCATGCCTGGGTGGAGTTCTGGCTGCAGCAGATGAGATAGCTCAATGACAACCTCCTTCGAGAAGCAAAGGCACCTCAGGCATTGCTCCTCAGCGGACTTCAGTTAGGAGACGTGCTCCCTGAAAACCCACCGTCGGTATGGCCTCTTACACAGTGCACTCCTCCTCCTCCTCCATCTCCGTCTGCTCCTTCCTCTCAGAATTGCTTCTCCCTCACCCTCCAGCCACAAAGGAAGGTCTATCATATGACCCATGACTGCAGTCAGCCTGTTTTTAAGGCAGCCATAAGCAACAAAAGCAAAATCTTCTTCTCAAAGAAGAGATGGGATAACCAGGGAGGGGTAAGAAAGAAAGAATGAGTTGGACTTGCTAGCGATCCCAGGAACGAATTATTTTTAAGGTCAGAATTAAGTGTTGCGAGTCAAAAAACTGGCATAAATATGCCCATAAGTTAACCAGCAGCCAAAAAGGATAAACCAGTGTCTAATCCGTATCAAGTGGATGATAGCTACTGAAGAGTTCTTGCTGCTCTTTAGTGCCATGATTTGTTGAGTGAGTTCATCAAGTATTAGGCTGGACCAATAGCAAAAATGGATAAAACAAGAAGTTTCCATGGTGTGGACTGATGTCAGACGTGTGCCCCTAGTGCTGTCGGCTCCCATGTACTCCAGGCTAGATTGCTGCTCTCCCTGTGACCCTCCAGCAGGATCAGTGCTGGGAGGCATCAGTGAGCAGGATAACTGGGTCAACCATGTAGATTATGTCCAGTGAATTTTTAGCCCCAGTATTCACAGAAACATGGTCCAAGTACATGAGGAATTTGTACATATATTCACAAATTGGAATTTTTAGCTGATAAGCCTCAAATCAACTCAATCCATTTTCAACTGGACTAATAGCAAAAAGTGCCCTGTAAACCAATCCTAACGAGCACAAAATTGACAATCTCACTCAGAGTAATAATTGGTGGTTGGATTGTTCAATGGAAATGTCACTGTGGTAGGAAGGGGATGCTTCTGGGATTTTGGGAGAGTAGTGAGATTTTTTTTTGTCTCATCTACGTTTGGTTGCACTTAGTAACAATGGTTCAGATAGCAGCGGTTATTAGAAGTGGCAGATGTTTCATTCCCCAACAAGAACTCCCTTGCTCACCAGCATCGAAATATGACGATTTTTTAAACAGTAATTAACTTTTCACTTAAAAAAAACGAACGTAACTCCAGACAACATTTAAACTTGAAAATGTATCTTGACACAACCATTGTACTTTGATGATTTCATGCACAATGATTTCACAGAGTGATCAACACATAGCTTAGTCTTCTACGTAAGAGTAGAGCAGACAACAACCACAGAATAATTTCAGAAGGAACTGGATGCTGTAATGGGGAGTAGAGAGGCGGAGGGTGGGAGTGGGAAGGGTGAAAGTGGGGTTTGCTCTCTAGCGTCGAGCTCCATCTGTATCTATCTTGTGATCAAAACTCAATTTTCCCTACTGAAATTCTGGGAAAGGAGAAAATTCAAAGATATATCTTAATGATGCAACATGAGATGAAAAATAAGATTTAGTTTTGTTTTTTGCCATGTTGTGAAAGGAGCTCTTGCATTTTTTAAACAATGTATAGGTCTGGCCACATACATTCCCTTAAAAGCAATAACTTATATTTATAGAGCATCTTTAACATAATGAAATGCCCCAAGAGCATTATGAAACAAAGTATGACACCAAGCCACATAAAGCGGTATTAGGTCAGATGACCAAAAGCTTGGTTAAAGGAGGTGGGTTTTAAGATATGTCTTAAAGGAGGAAAGTGAGGTAGAGAGATGGAGAGGTGCAGGGAGGGAATTCCAGAGCTTGGGGCTGAGTCAATTGAAGGCACGGCCACCAACGGAGGAGCAATTAAAATCAGGGATGCACAGGAGGCCAGAATTAGAGGAGTGTGGATATTTCGGAGGATTGTGAGTTTGGAGGAGATTACAGAGATAGGGAGGGGAGAGGTCATTTGTTAATGGCTTATTGGTTATGTTGTTAAAGGTACCTAGATGAAGGGCATTGTTTGATTGAGGACTGGGATCACATAAAGAGTGTTAACTGGGACACCGGGGTAGTAGTTAGGGGGCAGAGATCTGTAAGGCGGCAGCATCCTGTGAATAAACCTACTATCAAGGAAGAGATGTGTGTCTGGTTTTGTACTTCACCATCTGGCTTGGATCCATTTAACAGCATTGAGGAAATTGAAAACAAGGATGACAATTTTAAAATGTTAAAGCATCGTTCTTCCACACGAAGCAGCCTGCTGTGCTTCATACATGTGGAGTGAATTTTCCTTTGCATACTTAATGAGGGGTTCATGGAGCAATGGCAGATGGGAATCTCAGCTGGAAGGCTCATGGCCGAATCTCTGCTCCTAAAATATGCCTTCAGTCTTTTCCTCACCCTTATTCCACTGACACAAGTGTTAGCTGCCTTTCTAGCCACATTCGGGAGGGCAAGGTTTTCCACTCTGGATGATTTTCCTTGCTCCTGCCCTGAAATGATAATGCTCGACAGGACTAGACAATAGCAGGCACAGGGGTAGGTGGCGGCAGCAGTCAGGAATCATGGCTGACTGCAACATTTAAAAAAAAAACCTCTCTGCTTCCTACCCTTTCAGAATTGCTGAATGAGGCTCCATCAAATCCTTCTCCAAATTTTCGTCCGTGTTACCCAGGCCGTTTTTCGGGCTGCTTTAACAATGGTACCCTGCCCATTCCTGGAGTTGTAGACGTACCCTGTCTCAGCATCAGAGCATGCTCCTCCCCACAGCGGTGAGCTCACTCTGAAGAGGGGAGTTAGAGCTGGAAACCCACCACATACATGGAATTAACCCTACCCAGGAAAATGGGATGGGGGCCATGACGGCTGGCAGAGAGAAGACCCCACCTTGACCCACATCCGATAGGAGGAGCAATGTCCAGCCTATGACCTGGTTTGCAGATGCCAGTCTTAGAAGGATTTACTGCATCAGTTGTTCATACTTCATCCTTTCTTCACCCTGATCTGGCATCAGCCTCCGCAGAGACAGCCTGCTGCTGGTGAAACTACAAAACGTGGGGCCTTTGGAAGCATAGTCCTTGTGCCTTCTGCAGCATTATTTAACCATTCAACACAAGGAGAATCGCAACATTAACACTCACCTCTCCTCAGGTGTTTGATCAGGTGGTTTTCGGTCATGGGCTGATGGTGTTCGATCGTGATCTGGTCGTGCCTCTGGCTGTAGTTTCATCTCCATACTCTGCCTAAAATCCTCTTGTTGTTTTCGGATCTCCAATAACTCCAACTACAAGACAGCAAAGAGTGTAGGTATAAATCACGTCAAATACCTTGGCAAAAGAAAGACAGACAGACTTCACTGATACAGAGCCGTTCATGAGCACCGGACATCCCAAAATGCTTTACAACCAGTGAAGGATTTCTTGAAGTGTTATCACTGTTGTAATGTAAGGAGCACTGCAGTCAATTTGGCACAAATATCTGTGTGATAATGACCAGTTAATCTGTTTTCGCGGAATCACCGAATTGTTACGGTGTAGAAGGAGGCCATTCGGCCCATCGTGGTCTGCACTGGCTCTCTAAGCATTTTAACTTAGTGCCAATCTCCTGCCTTTTCCCCATGACCCCGCACGTCATTTCTATTTAAATAATTATCAACGGTTACCTCTTCAAAAGACGCCAGCAAGTTAGTTAGACACGATTTTCCTTTAACAAACCCATGCTGACTCTTCCGAATCAATCCTATTTTCCCTTGTGGCTATTAACTCTATCCCAAATAATTGTTTCTCGAAGTTTCCCCACTACTGAAGTTAAACTCACTGGTCTGTAATTGCAGGGCAGATCTTTACAACCTTTTTTGAACAATGTTCAAGGGGAGGGATAAATATTGGCCAGAATACCCAGGTAACTCCCCAGTTCTACCTTTGAAATAGTGTCATGGGATCTTTTATGTTCACCTGAGGGGGCAGCTGGGACATTGGTTTAATGTCGTAACTGAAAGACAGTGTAGCACTCACTGTGTTTGAGTGTCTGCCTAAGCTGTTGCTCTTAGGTCCTAGAATGGGACTTGAACCCACAACCTCCTGACTTAGGAGCTAAGCCACTGAGCCACAACTGACAATGGAAGCTCACAAACTTGTGTTTGTACAAGAAATAACCAAACCTGAGTATTGTTGAATAAAGAGACATAACAAAGCTTTTCATCTTGCACTCATCAGGACACTTCACAAGAATACCAATATATAAGGGGAAAACATCAATTTATACTGTCTGAGAAGAGAATGCTGATTGGTTTGTTTTATGTCTTGGGGTAAATAAGTTTGTTGGCCGATCAAACTCTAACTGCACACCTTCCTATGTTCTCATCAATTGCTGCTTGCAATCAATAACGGGGAGGGAATGATGAAAGGGTAAACAGTGATGGTTTATTGAGACATGGGGCAGAGCACCAGATCATACGTGCTCACTCAGAAACCTCCAGAACTAGACTTACAATTCCCAGTTGCCTCTGCTGTACAGTCATTCGTCAGTGCTGTCACATGATCAGTACACTTGCATTCTCTTAAAGGGACAAGGGTACCTCACTTTACCACATCCCTGCCCCTTTACTTAAAAGTACAGCTAACAAGCTTAAAACACATTAACTATTCATACAATAACTAGTTACAGGTCAAGTCTCTTAGGAGGCTTTCTCGGGCGTGTTGAATGTCTCAGTTCAACAACCTTAGCTGGTGTTCCCGAGACCTCCTTTTCAGGGAACAGCTGTCCATTAGGTTCCACAATGGAAATTGGCAGGTTTGTCTCCCCGACCCCATCGGGTCCCATGGGCCCCACTGGTGCTTCCAAGTCATGTGACCTGTCCTCTACATGCGGCACAAACTCAAGCGTAGATGAAGACTGCGTTTCTTCTTGTGGGACTGGTTTTGCAGAGATGATCCACGTATTGTCTAATCATTCGGCCGTTTACCGATACATTATAGGAGAGGGGTCCAGTTACTGCACTCACCTCGCCTAACAGCCAATTAGGCCCATCTCCAAAGTTCTTCACAAGGACCACATCTCCCCCATGTGAAAGAGTTTTTGCGACCATGACCATTGTGCCTGGTCTTCTGCGGCTTTTGGCTTTTCTCCATCCTCCCCTCTAAATTTGGCAGGTTAAGGGTCAGGCAGGTGTGGAGAAATCTCTTCATTAGTTCTGCAGGGGCATTGCCGGTTGTCACGTGTGGCATGGTCCGGTGTGCAAACAAGAACCGGGACAATCTCATGCCGATGGAATCCTCTTCCAACTTTTTCATCCCGAATTTAAAGGTTTGGACTGTCCAGTCAGCCATGCTGTTAGATGCTGGGCGGTAGGGTGAGGCTTTGATATGGGTAATGCCGTTAAGGGTTGTGAACCCGTGGAGCTCCTCGCTGGTAAAAGCTGTCCTGTTGTTGGACATGAGGACCTCCAACACCCCATGGACTGCAAAACTCTGCCGCAAAAGATCTATGGTGGCAGCTGGTGTGTGCAACTAGACTTCATAGACGTCCATCCATTTGGAGTGGGAGTCAATCTTGGGAACAATGCGCCCAAGAAGGGTCCCATGTAATCAATGTGGAGGTGCACCCATGGCTGCCCCGGCCATTCCCATGGGTGCAATGGAGCTAAGAGGTGGGGGGAGCTTTTGAACCTGCTTGCATTGGGGACAGCTTTTGACCAGAGTTTCTATATCCAAGTCCATGCCTGGCCACCACAAATAACTGCATGCGAGCATATTCATTCTGCTAATGCCTGGGTGAGCTCTACGTAGCTCGGCTAATAATGGCCTTCGCCCCCTCGGGGGCACGATAACCCTTGCTCCCCAGGGTAATATGCCGTCCTGGCAGGAGAGTTCATATTTGCGATCAGAATAGAGCTTCATCTCATCCGATTTAGATCCACCTGACCAACCATTCAAGACCTGTTCCCAGAGGTTAGACAATAGTGGGTCCCGGCTTGTGCACTCACAGATTTGTCTGGTCTGAATCCAGAAAATTTAGCACGAAGACCAGTTCCTGGGGAATCGTTATTAGCTGGCAGTGGAAGGCAGCTTAGTGTGTCAGCATGTGCGATCTGAGTTCCCAAACGGTGAACAAAAGTGTATTCGTAAGCGGTTAATATTAGTGCCCATCTCTGGATGTGAGCCGATGCGATAGGTGATGTGGAAATGGCGACCGTGGAGATATTGATGAAACTTCCGGATGCCGAACACAATAGATAAGCCCTCCTTTTCAATCTGGGAATATCGTCACTCTGCGACACTGAGTATGCGAGATGTGTAACCAATGGGTCGTTTGGAGCCATCTGCCATTTGACGTGAAAGGACAGCCCCTACTCCATAAGGGGACGCATCACATGTTAAAATTAATTCCTTCTTGGGGTCAAAGTGGACCAACAAGGCCGACAATCTTAACAATCGCTTCACTTTCAGGAAGGCATCCTGGTGCGGGACTTGCCAACTCCATTTCTGGTTCTTCTTTAGCAGGGCATACAATGGGGCCAGTACAGTCGAGAGGTTTGGGAAGAATCGGCTGTAATTGTTTACCATGCCTAAGAAGGCCTCAAGCTCTGTGGTATTTCTCAGGGCAGGTGCCTCGCGAATGGCCTGGACTTTTTTTTCCCCGCAGGATGCAGGCCCTGCGCATCGACCTTGTGGCCCAAGTAAACTACCTCCTTAGCTTGGAACAGACGCTGCTCTCATTTTAAACGTACCCCCACTTATGCGAAGAGTTTGAGCGCCTCTTATAGATTTGCTAAGTGTTCACTGTTGGTCAGTCCCGTGACCAATATGTCGCCCAAGTAAACGATAACATGGGGCAATCCTTGGAGCAAGTTTTCCATCATTCTTTGGGAAATAGCACACGCCAAGGAGACCCCAAAGGATAGATGTGTGTAATGATACAATCCTCGATGTGTATTAATGCTGATGAATTCCCGAGAGTCCTTTTCCAACTCTACCTGCTGGTAGGCATGGCTCATGTCGAATTTCGAATATGTGGTGCCCCCTGCCAACTTTGATTAAAATTCCTCAATCTTAGGTATCGGGCATCTATCAAGTTTGGCCATCTTATTGATAGTTAGCCTATAGTCACCACATAAGCGCACGCTTTGGTCCAGCTTCAGTACAGGTAAGACGGGTGCCGCCCACTCAGAAAATTACACTGGTTGTAGGATGCCTAATTTTTCCAGTCTGTCCAATTCGGTTTCAACTTTGTCCCATAGAGCATAAGGGACTGGTCTGGCTCTTATAAATCTGGGGGTTGCGTTTGGGTCTACATGGATCCTGGCCTGTAGCCCTCGAATCCTTCCTAACTCGTCATTGAAAAAGGAAGCATACTTTTGCAACAATTCCTGTAAGTCTTTCGTTAGTTTGAAAAATTTTGGCTCATTTCAATTTAATCTTTTCGAGCCGGTTGAGGCCTATTAAGCCGGAGCTCTCTCCAACTACCACTATCATGGGCAACCTCTCAGATTGATCTCCATACGCTGAGACTTGACATACGCCTTTCATCTTATTTCATTGCCCATATATGTCCTCAGCTTTGTGTCCGAAACTTCTAACTTCAAACGGTGGATTCCTTTACTCAGTTATCTAAATGTCTGTTCTCCAATGACGGACATCGACACTCCCGTATCGACTTCCATCTTACTGGGTTGTCCGTTAGCTGTAATGACTACATGGATTGGCTCGGTTCTACCCACTTTAAGGTTATATAACGAATGGATGTCTGATCCTATTTCTTCTGGCTCTTCCATGAGGCATATTTCACGATATTTTTCTTCTATCTTTATAGTTTTGTTTTAACGTTTCTCTGCAGTGCCGCCTTATGTAGCCATAGTGGTGGCAGAAAAAGCACGCGACTTGTTTGAGTTGTCGTTCGCTCACTGGAGGCCTGGGTGTATTTCTCTCATTGATTTTGTGGGTTTTCACTACAGTGCTGTTGTTTTTCAATAGTCTGGAGCTAGAGAGCGTTTCCTGCCTTTCCGTGGAGTCCGAAGTTTTTGTGCCTTTTGATGCCGGATTGTCCCACTCGACCAGATGGACGGCGCCATTTTGTGTATCTTTTGTAACTTCAGAATTTCTGACAGCACTCTCCATCGTGGTAGCTAATTCCAGTGTCTTATTGAAGTCTAGACAAGGTTTGGCCTTTGGATAGTATCATCTCCAATCCCGCATATCAGCCGGTCTCTCAACATATCACTAATGGACGTTCCGAATTCACAACGCTCAGGTAATACCTTTAAAACGGCCACACAGTCAGCTATTGTTTCCTCTGGGAGCCTGTTCCTTGAATTGAACTTGAAGCGCTGCATAGTAACAGGGCTTTGGTCTCAGGTGGCTCTGTACAATTTTTATTAACTCATCGAAAGTCTTCGAGTCGGGGTGTCAGGTGACATGAGGCTGTGGATCAGCCCGTACGTTTTGAACCCGCATGAGGACAAAAGAATCGCCCTCTTCTTTTCCCTCCCCGTGATGTCGTTAGCAGTAAAGAGAACGCTATGCGTTCGACATACTGAGACCAGTCATCTGCAATGGGGTCAAATGGATCGACACACCCAAACTGTGGCATCATGAATGACTGCAAGGGTACTGCACCCTGATAGGCTTTCCAGGTAATGACGAATTTAGGTGTTTGGCTTACTGTGGAGTTGCCCTCTCTCTGGGGTCTCTTATAATTTTCTGTCCAGAGCCATTTTTCATGTATTTACCAGTTAAAGTGCATTGCTGTTTTAAGAGCAATCACCATTTATTTTTTAACTCTGTCTCTGTCGGCTTTTCTCTGCTGGGCTTTGCGCTCTTCTTGGGTTTTGGCGGGATCCCCACGATCGTGATTCTGCCGGGTTTTATTTTCATTTTGAACTGCAGCACTGCTTTCTGCTCTGATTGCCGGCTGTCGCCTATTTTACATGGTAAGTACAGGTGCTCTTTCAAATGCTTTGCTCACCCATCTTGAAATTTATTTTCTTTTGTTCTTTATCCTCGTCGCCACTTTTATGTCTTGAGTAAATGAGTTTGTTGGTCAACTGAACTCTAACTGCACGCCTTCCTATGTTCTCATCAGCTGCTGCTTGCAATCAATAGCAGGGAGAGACTGATGTGAGAATATACAGTGATGGTTTATTGAGACATAGGGCAGAGCACCAGATCATACGTGCTCACTCAGAAATCTCCAGAACTAGACTTACAGTTCCCAATTGCTCACACTGTACAGTGATTTGTTAATGCTTTCACATGATCAGTTCACTTGCATTCTCTTAATTGGACAGGGTACCTCACTTAACCACAGTTGGCCACTGGCTACCTGCTCACCCAGCCTCCTCGTCCCGCTCACCCCCCCACCCAACCTTAGGGTGCTCGGTCCTTCCCCACCCAAAAAGCCGTGGAGAACTTACCTGTCTCTGGCGTCCATGACACCTCTTTGTGGGACTGCTTGCGGTCCCAGCCCTGCCCACTATGGAGTATTGGCACCGCTGGGACTGCAAGGACAGTATGCGCCCGCACCCCACTGCCACCTGTAAAATCTAGCCCAATGTTTCAGGTCCATGACTAGTGATTACACTTCAAAAAAATAATTAACTGGATGCGAATCACTTTGAGATAGACACTTAGGCCCCAAGCACTCCTTTCAGGTGTAGCAGTGATTTACATGCACTTTTTTCAATTTAGTATACTGTATTCACAGCTCACAATGCAGTCTCCTCTACACTGGGGAGACCAAACGCAGACTGGGTGCTCGCTTTGCAGAACACCTCCGTTCAGTTTGCAAGCCTAACCCCGGGTTTCTGGAGGCCGTGTCATTTTAATTCATCACCTTGCTCTCACGCTGACATCTCTGTCCTTAGCCTGCTGCACTATTCCAGTGAAGCTCAATGTAAACTTGAGGAACAGCACCTCATGTTTTGATTAGGCACTTTACAGCCTTCCGTACTAAACATTGAGTACAACAATTTCATACCATAGCCCCATTTTGTTTCCTTTTCTGAACTCCTGACGGTTTTCTACTACCTTATAAAATGTAGGCAAAATGGAGGTGAGGTCCACAGTTTGGACACTAACAGGATTTAAGAAAAACTATATGGTAAGTTAGTTGATGTCGGCTGGGGGTTTAAAAGTTTGGGTCCTTAGGGTTTGTGGACAAATGTAACTAGTAAAAAAAATTGCGAAGGTGTGTTGCTACATTACAATCCAAAGAATGGATCACAGTGCTTTCAAAGTCTTGTGTTCTCACTTTCAAAAAGTGGTACTCATGTATTAAGAGCTTCTAATGAACTGTGCAGCTTGGTGTGAATGAATGTTTAGCCTGTCCAAGATCGGTGCCTGTTCCCTGGTGAAGTTGGATGCTCCTCTTTGTTTTTACTTACAGTTGTAAGTCTCTCCAATGCAGCAAACCTCTCCTCCCAAGTGGCTGTTGATTTTTCAAATGCCTCATGTCTCTTGATCAGCTTTTCAACCTCATCCACATTATTACCCACATCACGGCTGTTAAGGTAGGACTCCTGGCTGATCAGCCAGGCTTCAGCAACTGAAGCGTCCCTTGCAAACTGACACACTTCTAGCACTGGAAAAGCAGAAAAACACAACAGTGCAAACAGTTATCGCGGACAAAAAGAACCACACCTTTTGATTTGCCAATGTTTAGGTTATTGCAGATGTAGGCATCAGCACATTGACCATACAGTAACCGGATGTCTGGAATGATTTTAACAGCCACTATGTTTGGTTAATTTAGCTCTGTGAGTTAGTGCCATCTTGTGGTGAAAATCTACACTAAACAGCTAAGCAAGTGAATATTAAATCCATTTTAGAAACAGTTACTTGCTTTGCTTCAATTCCATTATTTGCAAGGTTTATTTTTAAATATTTTTTCCAAAGTAATTCAATAACTTTAATGAAACCATGTCCCCCCTTCACCCTACATCTAAGACAGGTTGAAAGATGAGTTTGTCATATGTCTATCATCACATCATTTGCTGCCTTATATGCAGAATGTATAATAGGGAAAAGTTAGAGTTGACTTTCAGCCTTCACTGTCCGTACAGTCAAATGGAGCCTTATGTTTCAGGGGACACTGTCCCTGGCTGCCTCATTCATTTTTCCCCCGCTCTGTCATTCACTTTAGCATACTGTCTTCCTCATGTTTATGCAATCTCTTTGGCACCATGTCACATCTGATGGACATATGGTACTGTTTGCACAACCCTATATGAGTGTGCACAGTTGCCCCAGCAACATGTCCCCTAGGGGACAGCTCCTTCGACAGGATGCTTCCAAGTTCCATAAGACGTAGGAGCAGAAGTAGGCCATTCGGCCCTTCGAGTCTGCTCCACCATTCAAAGAGAGCATGGCTGATCTGATAATCCTCAACTCCACTTTCCTGCCTTTTCCCCATAACCCTTGATTCCCTTCCTGATTAAAAATCTGTCTGTCTCCGCCTTGAATATGCTTAACGACCCAGCCTTCTACAGCCCTCTGCGGTAAAGAATTCCACAGATTGACTATCCTCTGAGAGAAGAAATTCCTCCTCATCTCTGTTTTAAATGGGCGCCCCCTTAATCTGAGATTATGCCCTCTGGTCCTAGACTCTCCCACAAGGGGAAACAACCTCTCAGCATCTACCCTGTCAAGCCCCTTAAGAAGCTTATATGTTTCAATAAGGTTGCCTCTCATTCTTCTAAACTCAATAAGGTCGAGAGTACCATTGGATCCATTATGTCCACCTGAGAGGGCAGACAAAGCTATGGTTTAACATTTCATCCAACATTTACATCTGTAAACTGCTATGAAATTCAATGCACTCTTTAGTATTATGAGAGCATTGCAGTAATCGATATTGTTACTAGTGTAGATATCAGACATATGTTCTAATTCTATAAATTCACATTATTTTGAGACAGAATAATAAATTATTTAATTACAGGCCCAACCTACTCAACCTCTCCTCATAAGAAAATCCCTCCATACCCGGGATCAACCTAGTGAACCTTCTCTGGACTGCCTCCAATGCCAGTATATCTTTCCTTAGATAAGGGGACTAAAACTGTTCACAGTTTTCTAGGTGTGGTCTAACTAGTGCCTTGAACAGTTTTAGCAAGACTTCCCTATTTTTATACTCCATTCCCTTTGAAATAAAGGCCAACATTCCATTTGCCTTCCCTATTGCCCGTTGAACTTATATGTTAGCTTTTTGGGATTCGTGCACAAGAACCCCCAAATCCCTCTGTGCTGCAGCTTTCTGCAGTCTTTCTCCATTTAAATAATATTCAGTTCCTCTATTCTTCCTGCCAAAGTGCATAACCTCACATTTTCCCACATTATATTCCATCCTCCAAGTTTTTGCCCACTCACTTAACCTGTCTATATTCCTCTGTAGACTCCTTGTGTTATCCTCATCACTTGCCTTCCCACCTATTTTTGTGTCATCCGCAAACTTGGCAGTAGTACATTCACTTCCTTCATCTAAGACATATTGATATTTTGTAAATAATTGTGGCCCCAGCACTGGTCTCTGTGGCACTCCACTAGTTACAGGTTGCCATCCTGAAAATGTCCCCTTTATCCCAACTCTCTGTCTTCCATTAGTTAGCCAATCCTCTATCCATGCTAATATACTACCCCCAATACCATGGGCTCTTATCTTATTAAGTAACCTTATGTGCGGTACCTTATCAAATGCCTTTTGGAAATCCAAATATATTACATCTACTGGTTCCCCTTTATCTACCCTGCTTGTTACCTCCTCAAAGAATTCTAATAAATTTAGGCATGATTTCCCCTTCATGAAGCCATGCTGACTCTGCTTGATTAGATTATATACTTCTAACGCAGGTTATGGATTAATCCAATTGCGATGGGTTTTTGCTGAGATGAGAATGCTTTTGTCTGTAACAGCTGACAGGGACTGATAAAAAAATTCATGATCTGCGTATTACAACATGAGCTTCAATTGGGGCTGAAATCAGCGAAACCTGTGCAAATATGAAATTCAATTAACAATGCTTTATCAACTTCCTTCAGTAGAATGATGATACAGAACTTTTGAAGTGTGATCACTGTTGCAATGTAGGGAAACATTACAGGGTACTCCCACAGAGAGCAATGAGTTCATCACCAGCTAATTCGTTAGTCATGTTGTTTGAGGGATAAACATTGGGCAAGACACTGGGGAGAACCTGTCTGCCATTTTTCAAGATAGTACCATAGGATCTATAATGTCCACCTGAGGTGGCAGACGGAGCCTTGGTTTTACATCTCATCTGACACTGCAATATTTGCTCGATACTGCACTGAAGGGTATGAAAGATACATGGATAGTATTTCACTTACAAAGACGTAACCAGTACCAGCGATCATCCCATTTATCCATCATGGATTTTCTTTTCTCTGTGAGTTGTACCAGTTTTTCTTTAATCTAAAAGGGTAAGGATTTGTAAACATCAATAGCACATTTTGGCATTTCCATTTTTACACAGTGACTTTTGAAGGTAGTTATCAAGGGGTTTTTGCTAGCTTTGAGATGATAATTATACTGGAGTGTATTCCAGACAATGATATATTAAGCCGCTCTGACTAATGTGATTACTGTTTGTATTTGTGAAGCTTGAACAGTTCAGTGTATATTACAGTTGAAAAGCCATACATCCACCAATTTCAGATGGTAAAAATATACACAGAAAAGTAATGTCAGCTTTCCTTTTAAACAAACCAGAAATGAAAGAATCTGTTGAACCTCACCAGACACACAACCATCTATGAATATTTCCTTTGTGGGTGCCTTGGGGTTGTGGGAGGGGACAATGCATGGGTGGCGGGTGGATGAGGAGGGGTGAGGAAGAGCACTAAGTTATCTACAAGAATGATGAATTTCACTGGTAGCCCTCAGCCATCCCAGCAGCTATAAAAGCATGCTTTCATTTCTACATGCATTCCATCCATCGCCCGCCAATGTAACACATTATTTGAATGTGGCACATCATATTTTTCTGTAAACTACTATGAAATTCAACGCACTCTTTAGGTATTATGAGGGCATTGCAGTAAACGAGATAGTCACTAGTTTAGATATCAGATATATGTTCTAATTCTATAAATTCACATTGTTTTGATGCGGAATAATAAATTATTTTATCAAAAGGGAGGCAATAAATAGAATAATCTGTCGGGTAAGGTACTGAAACAAGACATTGTGGGGGCGAGGGGGGGTTCACAATGCAATTGGATTCAGTTTGAAAGAGTTAAAACACTTGATAGGTGAGCTTGGATGAGCTGATGGCATTTTCTCATTCCTGTCTGTTCTTACCTATTAATCCAAAACCACGATGAAAACTTACATTTATATAGAGCCTTTAACAGTGAAACATCCCAAGGCACTTCACAGGAGCATAATCAAATAAAATTTGATTGCAAGCCACAGAAAGGGGTATTAGGATGGGTGACCAATCTATGTAGCATGCCATAACCTATATGTGATCCTAAATATAGTACATTCCATGTGTCTGCCTTTGCACAGAGAACAAGCCAGCTCATGTGTTTTTAAAATAAATATTCTTTCAAAGGGTGCGGGAGTCGCTGGCAAGACCCAACATTTGTTGCCCATCCCTAATTGCCCTTGAACTGAGTGGCTGGCTAGGCCATTTCAGAGGCAACCACATTGCTGTGTGGCTCTGGAGTCACATGTAGGCCAGACCAGGTAAGGAGGGCAGATTTCCTTCCCTAAAGGATGTTAGTGAATCAAATGGGTTTTTGCAACAAACAATGATTGTTTCATGGTCACCATTACTGAGACTAGCTTTTCAATTCCAGATTTTATTAATTGAATTTAAATTCCACCAGCTGTCGTGGTGGGATTTGAACTCATGTCCCCAGAGCGTTAGCCTGGGCCTCTGGATTACTAGTCCAGGGACATTACCCACTACGCCACCATCTAAATGGTACACTATAAACTACGTAATCACCATATATTATGTAGCAGACTACACCCTCAGTTCTCTCAGTGTGCACTAGAAGTGAGATACCATACTAACCACCTGTGTGCATTGGAAAGTTACAGGTATCGCAGGAATTTTGCTCCTTGATTTTCTGACACACGTTAGACAAATGAAGTGCAGACTAGGAAAATGTATCACGACGTGGTAACTTACATATCCGCACATTTCAGACTGCGTTATCCTACATGCATTTTCCTATTTGGCCGCAAAGATCTATTATTATTGCGTTTTTAAGTAAATGACAATGGAGGTGAGGATTTCCACTGAGTTGTGCTTGGGAAGCATTTTGTTCAGCTCCAAAAACCTCAAAGCTAGAAGCCAAACGGCCATGCGCCAAAGCAGGAGAAACACATTGATAAGACCATGGAAACATCCTGCCCCTTCTGACCTCCTCGGAAGCATGATGGTTGCGGGCCAACATTGTCTTTCCCAGGTCGATGCAGAAAGTGAAACTTCTGTTCCTGGCGTCAATCTCTGCTCTGATTCCCTGGTGATACTTCATCAGTAGTTCCACAGAGGAGACATCTCTATCAAGAAACACAGCAATTGAACATGATGTTTAATTTCACCAGGAGGTGGAACTTGATATATAATCGACTCAGTTGTATGAATCATTGGTTCCCCAGTACCTCAGACAAAACAATTTTTTTTTTTTGAAAAGCGAAGGAAATGCTATGTTTATTTAATGACTATTATTTGAAAGAATCGGGTCGGAATTGAGTGAATCTCAGTTGTTAATCTATCAGCACACATCCTCAGGTGTTACTGAGAAGTAGGCCACTGGGACGCTAGCATGATAGTTTAAAAATGGCCTCAAAGACTTAGCAGAATATATCATGTGAGGTGATAGCCACAAGTGAATAACTTCAAGGTTGGCGTCCCATCTCAAGGATCAAATAAGTTTTGCCCTAGTGGCTTATGCCTGGTGATCTGAGCCAAGCATGCTATATACTCCATGAGTCGGAGTTTACACTTCGCAGCTGGTGGATTTGAAGGCTGGGGGGTGGGTATAAAATCCAGTGGGTAACCTTCCCTCTGCTACCTGCCCCTCCACCAACCTTTTGGAAATTTTTAGAGGGAGGGGGAGAGGTGTGGCAGTGGCGTTGAGGGCTTTGGGCGGTCCGCCCACCCTTGGTTTACCTGAGGCCCTTCAGTGACCAATCAATGATCTCCACTGGGGACTGCCTGTAGTCCCAGCAATGGCCACCGCTCCTGCCTGGCGCTGCTGGGACTCAGCTCTCTGAGTTGTGGCTTCCAGTCCCCTGAGGCGGGGGGGGGTAAATCCCAGTACCAGCCTACTAACGGCCAATTGGCCATTAAATGACGGCAAGGCAGCTGTTCTTTCCCTGGGTGGGCTCCCCAGCGACATTTTATTCAGGGACCATGGCACCTCGTAAAATCCAGGCCTATAAAATAATTAAAATGGTTACTGTAATATTAATAAGAATATAATACTTTTATTGGTGGGCTGGGTAACAGGCTCATGTGACTTGGAAAGCCCCATGGAAACGCAGCAATCTATATAACCCGCCCTCAATTATAGTTACCAGCTTTAAAAAAATTACAAACCAAGAGCTTTAGAAATTAATAAGCAAAAAAAGCTTGGAAAATGTTATTGTTGTGTGCTCAGTTATAATTACTTTTGTTTACAGCTTTGCCACTGCCTCCCTGAAGATGAAATGCTTCAGCGACGTGTCATTCTTTTCTGCAACACTTAAAGTTCTGTACTACCAAGAAAAATAAGTTGCGAATTACCGTGGCTTCTCTTCCGTTTCAATCTGCCTGATGATGCTCTCCAACCAGGACATCAAATCTCGGACCATGCTAAAGAAGCGGAATTTCTCAGCCGTGTCGACTAACTGGGTACGCCGGCCGTCACAAGCGTCCAGAAGTGCTTTCCAGGCCTCGACCACCTCCTGCTCCTGTTTCTGGATGGCGGCCGCTTTATCCCCTGCGTACGCCGTCTGCAAACGGCCGGCATCATCCTGGAACTGCTGAACCTGTTAACAAGAAGGTTCAGTTCCTTATCCGTGGTGGGGGGAGAAACAGGAACGAGTAATGAACCTGCATGTCGTTCAACCTGCACCTTTTATCTGTAGTTAAGTTTCCAATTGCAATTGCCGAAATTCTGGAGCAACGTTGTACGATTCCATTCACTCAAAAATGTAAGAACAATACTAAATGTAATTCAAAATGACACTGGGTGCAGACTCTGTATGTTAGTGATTTGCAGGAGGGTCCAAAAAAAAAGATTATTTTGAGGGCCTACAACCAGTTTATGAATTACGACTTAACAGATCGTAGGAAAGAATTAAAACAAGAACCAAAACTTTTGGATATTATCATTAAAGAATAACATATTGCCATATTTTAAATCAACACCGATAAGGCAACACAGCCAAACAAATAAAATTAACAGAGAGAGAAAAAAATAGGGTAACAGTTCCATTATGTGACTGTAACCTGTATGTTTTTCTACCACCTCGTGTACAAAGCTTTAGTATAATGTCACAATACGCAGCAGCACAGGATCTGCTAAATGAAAAAAGGACAAGTTCTACCGAGTTAATCTTCTACCATCCTGTTAGTTTTATCAGTAAAGAATAATGTAGCTGTTGATGAATCACAGCAATCAATCACTGTCAATTTGTCTACAACAGACTTAGACATGAGTTAAGCAATAGCCCTCAAATTCTATAAATCTTTGGAACCATTGGTCCAAAATGATATCTTCCTTCCGTGGTACACTTAACATACGGCATGCCTCAAATTACTCGTGTACTGCATCCCGGAGAAATCGGCATCTGTATGTTGTGGTGTAACTATTTGTCTGTGCTCAAGTTCCTATTAAGTGGCATTGTACAGTACCTGTATTCCAAGGGAATGAATGTCGCGTTCAAATGCATTGTGCAATCTGTGGAAAGACTCTGCTGTGTTTGCATCACGGCCCAGCTCCTCTGGCAGCTCCTTGTGCTTTTCCTGGATCAGGCTCAGGAGCTCTTTGCCATCGTAGAAGTATCTGTGAAGCTCGTAGGAGGCAGCCAGCAGCTGCGTGCGAGTATCTATCAGCTCTAACAGGTCAGCCCAGGCCTCGTTCAAGCTGTCCTTCCATTCTGCAATGTCAGCCGCTTCTGAGTGACCTGAGTCAATGAGGTCATCTATCAGCACGTTCACATTGTCCATTCGTTCCTGGCCAATTGTTCCCGTCTCCCGGGCAAACTCCCGGAACTTTTCCCTCAGCAACTACGAGAGCAAAGCAAAGCCAAGTGAATGTGTTACCGTTACTTGTCAAATGATATAATTGCTTTAGAAGCAGTTCAGAGAAGGTTCACTCGACTCACTCCTGGAATGAACGACATCTTATGAAAAAAGCTCGAACAGGCTGGGCCTTTAACCATTGGAGTTCAGAAGAATGAGAGGTGATCTTATTGAAACATATATGATCCTGAGGATAGAATTCTCCCCCCGCCGTGGGGGTGGGGGGGTGGGGGGTGGGGGGGGGGGGGGTGGTGGGGAAGAGGTTGTGCGGGGCAGGCACGGACCCGACCAGCACCCCTGATCGGGTCTGCGCCGCCATTTTACGCGGGCGGGCCAATTAAGGTCCGCCCTGTGTGACCCGTGCCCGGAAGCGCTCAGTGCCACCTGTGCGGGCGGTGGGGGATTCCCTGAGTCGGGAGAAGTGCCTCAGGGAGATGAGTTTTAAGTTTTAACAGTTCAATGAAGTGTTGAAAAAATTTTGATGACATGTCCCCTCATGTGAAACTGTCACATGAGCTTGGACATGTGCATTCATTTCAATAAAGATGTTTGAGAAAATTTAAAATCATCCATGAAACCTCATCCCGCCCGTGGATGAGATTCCACGAAAAATGCGAAGGCCGCCTGGGCTCTTCGCCAACCCGCCAGCCTTAAGGTTGGACGGGGAGCTCCGTTAATTATTTTAATTGTTAGTTAAATGACCTTAATAGGCCTTTGACAGTTTGGCGGGTGCGCAGCTGACTTGGTTGCGCGCCTGCCGAACTGAAAATCTAAATGATGCGCGATGGCGTCGGGATGCACGCCCGACGTCACCCCTCATCATTTTACGCCTCAGCGAGCTGGCCCCACCCCCGCTTGCTGAGCCGAATGTTCTCCCCTAAGAGGACTTGATAGGGTGGATATCAGGAGGATGTTTCCCCTTGTGGAGGAGACTAGAACTAGGGGACTCAATTTAAGAATCAGATCTCCCTATTAAGACAGAGATGAGCAGAATTTTTTCTCTTGAGGGTCATTAGTCTGTGGAATTCTCTTCTCCAAAGGGAGTGAAGGCTGGGTCACTGAATTTATTCAAGGCTGAGTTAGATAGGTTTTTGAGAGACAAGAGACCGAAGGGTTATGGGAGGGCAGACAGGAAAATGGAATTGAGACCACAGTCAGATCAGCCATGTATGGTCTTATCAAATGGCGGAGCAGGCTCGAAGGGCTGAATGGCCTCCTACTGCTCCTAAGTCCTATGATGCTGAAGTCCTCGCAAATTTTTCACCTACAAACCAAAATCTAGAAGATAAACTAAAATAGAACTAAACAGATCTTAAAAACTGCATCAGGAAAAACATCGTGAGGAGAAGGGAACTGTCTGAAAGGTTTTATGATAACAGTGCTTTTAAATATTGCCAATTACTCAACAGATAAGTACTCACTGTAACTTGGTCATAGTCTTGTCCTAGTTCCTGTGAAGATGCTGCAAGGTCCCTTTCTGCAATCCACTGCTCCAGATCTGTTACCTCACGGTTCAGTTGAAAGAGATGGTATATATCCTCCAATTTTTTATTCCGCTCATTTGCTTGGTCTTTGAGTCCTGCGTACAGTTTGTCCACCTGTCCCTGGCGCCTAATTATCTGCTCACTGTAAATCAATCAGGCAGTTACCAGTTGATTCCAACAATATTTTGCGACTTACATCCTAAATGGCGGGTGCAACATAAACACACTGCACCCAGGGCTGAAAGATAAAAAAGAAGCAAGCTTGCTGATGTGGAGTAACGAAGTGCAGTCGAGTGGAAGAAGTTGTTTGATCCTTTTGAGGAATAGGATGTCGAGTGAGAATTGAAAGGGGTGCCACAGACTAAATTATTTGACAATTATCTGTCAACTCTTGATTAATTAGCGTGGCAGCATCTGCACGGTATGCATCATGTGGAGCTCGCGATGTGGCCGCTCTTGGAAGTTGAGAAGGCCCACAACAATCATAAGTAGAAGAAATGTCTCCGGGTGAACTTGCGCAAAATGAATGGGCATGACCAACAACGGCAGACACTCAGTAAATTTCACAAGGAGGAAGGGTTCAGTTATGGTTCCATAAAATACGAGTACAGCTGAGGAACAGGGTGCTTATCTGAGAGTTTGGTGAGTGAGGGAGTTCGGTGAGGGGGGAAAGGAAGTGTTTGTTTCTTTTTGCTTTTTTTAACCTTTCTCACCCTATAGGAATTAGTTCTTACTCTACTACAGGGAAAGGAGCCAGCTGTTTGGTGAATAACTGCTGAGTGGTTAAGGCCTGCTCCAGTCCTAAGGTTCAGGGTAGTATACAAACTGGTGGTAAAGTTTATAAAAATATAAAGAAAAGCAACAGAAACAAGTGAATAATATAATTAAGCAAAAAGGAATGTACTGGTAGAAGGGGACTGTTTAGTGAGGGGGATTGACACTGCTCTCTGTAGCAAAGAGCAACTGTCCAGATGTTGTGTTGCCTGCCCTGTACCAGGGTTTGGGATATTTGCTCAGGGCTTGAGAGGAACTTGCAATGGGAGGAGGTGGATCCAATTGTCGTGCTCCATGTAGGCACCAATGACATAGGTAGAATGAGGAAAGAGGTTCTGCATAGTCAGCATGAGGAGCTAGGCACTAAATTAAAAAGCAGAAACTCAAAGGCTATAATCTCTGGATTACTGGCTGGACCATGTGGCTCAAAGGCTGGTGTGGGAGAAGTGGATTCTGGTTTATGGGCACTGGCACCAGTACTGGGGAAAGTGGGGGCCATACCGTTGGGACGGTCTACACCTGAACCATGCTGGGGCTGATGTTCTTGCAAATCACATAACTAGGGAAGTAGAGAGGATTTTAAACTACATAATGAGGGCAAAGTATCAAATGTAGGCAGGTGTGGTTTATCAGAGAGTAGAGGCAAGGTAAGAGAGGAAGGTATTAAGATGGAAAATGTTAAACAGACTGTGACAGGAAGGGACAGAGTACATGTCTAAGAGTAAATCAACCGATAAGGCTACAGGTTACAAAAATAATAAACGGGCAAAACTTAAGGCTCTGTATTTGAATGCATGTAGCATTTGAAACAAAACAGATGAACTGATAGTGCAAATAGAGATTAATTAGTAGGATCTAATAGCCATTGAAGGGGCATGGCTGCAGGGTGACATAGGTTGGGACCTGAATATTGAAGGGTATCTGATTTTTAGGAAAGGTAGGAAGTTTGGAAAAGGCGGAGGGATGGTTCTGTTAATTAGCACAAAAGAGAGGGATAACCTAAGTTCAGGAAACCAGGATACAGACACAGTTTGGGTAGAAATGAGGAATGATAAAGGCAAGAAGTCACTTATGGGAGTTGTCTACAGGTCCCCCAGCAGCAATCACACGGTAGGACAGAGTATCAAAGAAGAAATAGTGGGAACTTGTCAGAAAGGTATGGTGATTATCATGGGGGATTTTAGTCTACATATAGATTGGTATAATCAGATGGGCAAAAGTAGCGTAGATGATAAATTCATAGAATGTTTTCAGGATAGTTTTTTAGGTCAGCACATTCTGGAACCAATCAGGGGGCAGGCTACACTAGACCTGGTATTGTGCAACGAGATAGGATTAATTAACGACTTCATAGTGAAGGCGCCCCTAGATAGCATCGATCATAATATGATTGAATTTTACATTAGGTTGAGGGGGATGAGAGTGGGCCTAAGACTAGTATTTTAAACGTAAATAAGGGCAATTATGAGGGCTTGAAAGCAGAGCCAGCAAAAGTGAACTGGTAGTTTAGGTTAAGGGATAGGTCAATAGAGATGCAGTGGCAAACATTTAAGGGGATATTTCAGATTATACAGAATCGATACAATCCAATAAGAAAGAAAAATTCCAAGCGGAGGACCCACCATCCGTGCTTAACTAAAATTTAAAGATAGTATCAAAGTTAAAGAAAAAGCATATAATTGGGCAAAGACGAGTGGCAGGTCAGAAGACTGGACGGAAAATAAAAAACAGCAAAGAATGACAAAAAGATTAACAAGGAGGGAAAAATTAGAGTTCGAGAGAAAGCTAGCTAGAAATATAAAGTCAGATAGTAAGAGTTCCTATAGATATTTAAGAGAGAAGAGTGTTAATAAAGTGAGCATTGCTCCTATAGAAATTGAGTGTGGGGAGCTAATAATGGAAAATAAGAAGATGGCAGATGAATTGGACAGGTGTTTTATATCGGTCTTCACTATAGAATGTCATCATTAATTGCAAGGAGAATGGAATACAAGAGTAGGGATGTTATGCTTCAGTCATACAGGGCATTGGTGAGACCACATCTGGAGTACTGCGTACAGAATCGGTCTCCTTATTTAAGGGATGATGTAAATGCATTGGAAGTGGTTCAGAGAAGTTTTACTAGATTAATACCTGGAATGGGTGGGTTGTCTTATGAGGAAAGGTTGGACAGACTAGGCTTGTATCTGCTGAAGTTTAGAAGAGTGAGATGTGAAACGATTGAAACATATAGGCCGGAATATTTTCCAGCCCTGTTGGGGCCGGGCATCATGGCGGGTGGGGGTGGGGCGGTGGGACTTGACAGGGTGAATGTGGAAAGGATGTTTCTTCTTGTGGGAGAATCTAGATTTAGGGGCCACCGTTTAAGGACAAGGGGTCACCCATTTGAGAGAGAGAGATGAGAAAAAAAACTTCTCTAAGTTTTGGGCTTCTCTTCTTCAAAAGGTGGTTGAGTCAGAGTCTTCGAATATCTTTACAGCAGAAGTGGATGGATTCTTGATAAGCGAGGGGTGAGAGGTTACCAGGGGTAGGCAAAAATTGAAGTTGAGGTTAAAATTGGATCACCCATGATCTTGTGTGGAGGAGCAGGCTCGAGGGGCCGAGTGGCCTCCTCCTGCTCCTAATTCATAAGTTCGTATGAGAAGATGGGAGATTTCCAGTTAAAACTGGAGTTGCTGGAACTGGAGGTAGCTCCATGACAAGAACAGGTAAAAGACAGATTGGTAGAAGATAGAAAGTAAGATTGTTAATGTTATGTCAATTATATATTTAAGGGTAAACAGGTAGTGGGTATTGATTGATTAACTGTCTTTGAGCACATATAAAAAGCAACTTCCACAACGGGTGGGTGCGGGATTTTTAATTTGATAAGTTTTCTCTGTAGTGTTTTTTTTGTTACAGTGTCCCTTTAAGGGTTGGTTCATTAATTAATTTGTTTATTTGATTTTACTCAAAAGAGTATAAAAAGGGCCTTTATGAGGCTGGCAGGAGAGAGGGCTCAGGCTGCTCGGGTGACTAGAGGCAGGGACAAGCTTGGTAATGCTGCATTCTGTGAATAAACCTACCCTCAAGAAATAGATAGGTGTCTAACTTTGCACTTCACTATCTGGCTTGAATCCAAGTAATTCAAAAACTAGGGGCCATAACTATGAGGTCGTAACAAATAAATCCATAAGGGAATTCAGGAAAACTGTCTTCATCCAAACAGTGGTAAGAATGCAGAACATGCTACTATGAAGAGTAATGGAGACAAACAGCATGGATGCAAGTAAGTGTCAGCTAGATTTAAGTGTATGAGGGGACAAAAGAACTACTAGGGTATGCTGATAGGGTTAGCTGAAGAGGAATGGGACTGATAGGGTTGGATGAAGAGGAATGGGTTGAATGGGTTAACTGAAGAGGAATGGACTGAATGGGTTAGCTGAAGAGGAATGGGACTGAATGGGTTAGCTGAAGAGGAATGGGACTGAATGGGTTAGCTGAAGAGGAATGGGACTGAATGGGTTAGCTGAAGAGGAATGGGACTGATAGGGTTAGTGAAGAGGAATGGGACTGATAGGGTTAGCTGACGAAGGATGGGACTGAATGGGTTAGCTGGAGAGGAGTGGGACTGATAGGGTTATAGGGTTGAAGAGAGATGTGACAAGGGTTTTGTGAAGCATAAATACTAGCACAAAGCAGTGGAGCCAAATGATTTGTTTCTGTGCTTTTGACTCAATGTAACTCAGTGATGTCTTCACACATGAGTTGAAAGATTATGGAACATAAGTCCTTTAGAGCCATAGCTATAAAGTTAAATGAGGGTCAATACAAAGGGAATTATTAAGGTATAAGACAAAAGGCAGGTTCAAGCTTTCATGGCTTCTAAAAATAGTGGGACTTGCTCAACATGCCAAATGGGCGACTCCTGTTCCAATGTTTACACTTTTGTCACCAATTGTCTACGTGATGAGTTCAGGTATCTGGTGTATGTAATCAATAGCACTCACAGAAACTCCACAGAGGGGAACATGGAAAAACAAACAGGATGCATCACTTTTCAACTGCATGGCAGTTCCCAACTCAAGGTCAAGGGCATTAATACCCATTTGATCGACCAGAACATAACTACAGAGCAGGACAGAAAGTAAGTAGGGTTTAATTGAGTGCATTTTGCTAAAATGAGCACACTGGAAGCTCAGGTTTCAGAGGATAGCACACTTCTACTGATTGAATTAAACATATTCTCACCAATGGAAGTCAGATGGTGTTATTTCATAGGTGGCACCAGTGTGGCATTTGATTACTTTTTCAGTAAAATGCTCATATAGATATGAAAGAAATGCTATATATCATTTCAAATATTGGATCTAACATATCTCTGCATATCCCAGGTGTCACACTTTGCTCAATCCAAAATATAAGGGAAATTAAGACAATCATCAATCGACCTGCAGCTTGAATTGTGCATGTAGGTCCCACTGCCTTCTGGTTAACGATTACTGTGCAGAAATAGCAGCAGTTACCTAGATTTGCCTATTTATAGCCCTGGCCTCACTGGGACTGGTCAGGTTAACGGCTAAAGATCATCATATTGTCCAGACTCCAGACAATGAAAATCTGTTAGTGTCAAATAATAAACTGGGAAAACGTTGGACTGACTTTCTTTCCAGATTAAATTCTGATCACCATTTCTCTGAGATTACCTTTTCGGTTAACTGCAATATTTATTTTGCATTTCTGCCAAATTTTGGAGAACACAGTCCATGATTATGAGTTGCTGCAACCTCCCAAAAGCTTAGGCCCACCAGGGAGTGCATTACACGTGGGTTTTACTGATCTAAGTTCCTTTCACTGACAACAAATTCAAATTTATTTAACCCGAACACTTCAACATGAAAAAAAAAGAACTTCATATTTGTGCTATTTTGCCATAAAACTGTCGCTGATTAGTATAATTGTTTAATGACTTTGGTAAACTTTCTGAAGGTTCGACATGACCACAGCATTGCTACTCACCCTTCAGGGTGCTCTTCAGTAAGTAGTTTCTGGGCCCTGTCTGCCAGCTCTTGGATAATCTTCCCATAATCTAGTACAGCCTGCTGCAGAACCAGATGATTCTTCAACATTGCAGTTGCACCAGCTTCATCCTAAAGAATCGAGGGGAAAGTTAGTGAACTCATATACCAGGAACGATGGCATTGTCACTTATGTTACAGGAGTTCAAACTCCACCATGGGAATTTGAATTCAGTTAATTAAATAAGTAGTCATTTGGCAGGACAGGACTTGAGTATTCCTGAAAAAGAGAGACATGCTGTCAAAGCTTCTCGTCTTACAGTCATCAGAACAGTTTGCAAGAATAGCATTTCTAAAGGGAACAACGATTTATACTGCATGAGAAGAGAGTACTGATTGGTTGGCAATGTCTTTATCAATCAGAGTCATTCAGCTGCCAGTTAACCTCCATCCTTCTCTGTGAATCACAAAGGCATGTTTCAAGTTAGTATAAGACACTCAATGGTGGAATATATTAAAACTTATTTATTGAATCTAGTGTAGGTGATCGGCCTAATTAGACAGAGGCTGGCTATCAGTGTCTAGATCTACCTTTCGTGGCCTCTGAAGAACCATTGTAAACTTTATTGCCATTGCTCCTTTATGCACCATATTTTGTCTATATCAAAAGATACATGTCACAGATAAGACTTCATGATCAATTCCTGGATCCCTTGAAAACAGTTTACTCATCTAAAGAGTTGTACCTACTTACTCCAAAGCTACTTCCCTCAAACAAGACCACCTGGCTTAACTGTCCTCAAGTTCTTTGAAGAGTAGTCTTTATTAACCATTATTGTTCAATGCTATAGTTAATGAATCTCTCTACCTACCTTTAATAGACATGCCTACCTTTAATAGACATGCCACCACAGTCACCCACGGTTGACATAATTACTGTCACTTATTACCTTGCACATGAATGTCTCATATACAACAGCCACTCAGTCAGTAAAAGCAGAGAACAAGCTATGCATTCTCCTCATGATATTTCAAAGCCATCCTATTTATGTTGGAAAGCATGTTGTTCCACAATACAAGGAAATTTCATTATGAATCCATTAACTCACCAACATACACTCTTCAGGATGTCCAATACATAACAATAAAATGATAACATGACTAAAATTAAGTAGGTACCTTGGCTTTTTCATCAGCGATCATGTACAGCTCCTGCTCACTCATCCAAACTTCAGCCTCTGCAGCATCCAGGTAATATTGCTGAGCTTCATTTGCACCTTCCAGACGTTTTTGTCTTTTCTCTGCTTCGTCCTGCAGTTTGCCCCACAATTCCTTTAACTCTCCCAACTGCTCCTCGATCGCGCCCGAATCTGGCCTTTGCTCCACAATCATTGTTGCTCCTCTTTTCAACACATCATCAATACGTGGCTGATGCCCTTGGATCTCCTTCTGAAAGGTCTGTACAAGAGGAGGTTTAATCAGGAGGACCTCCAGAGTTTTGTTTGCGTCGGGTAACCAAGCTCTGCTTTTATTCTTTCAGCACTGAGAAAGCCAAATAATCCTGAAACATGTCATGCTATCAAGTATTTTGTTGAAGTGAATGATAACCTTAATCATTCCCCAATAATGAGCTTTCCAAGTACTAATTGTTGTTTTGTCAGCTACAAAACCAAATTCGTTTGAAATCTTTAGGAATAATGTTTATAAGGCAAATGTTATGTGCTTTGCCACACACTTAAGGCCTATTCTACTTTTAGAGAGCAAAATGCCAAAAATAGAAATTCATTTTACTTGGACTGAGAGGCTAGCAATGGATAAGGGTAGGTACTGGAATGACTGAAGTCCTCTGGACGTTGATTCCAGTAGCTGGGCATCGGACATCTATTCTAAAGTAGGCTAATGCACACAATGTAGCAGCTCACATTCAGTGATAAAATACAACGGGGTAAGCCTTAGATCTGTGCAGCCCATTGTTTAAGCTTCTAGCAGAAAAAAAAGTACACTGCTAAGGTATGTTCGAGTTAAAATAAGTTTCAACAGTTCAAAAGCCAGCGGCAGCAAAAAGAAAATGTTTTTGTGTTTAAGGTTTCATAAATCTGGAACTGCATTGAAACACTCGATGCAAAGTTTCCCCTAATACCACCTACCTTGTTCTTCTTCATTAACAGCTGTACTGTCTGGAGGTTGTGGCCATGGTCTGTACTTGTAGCTAATGGCATTCGTTCCTGCACCCAAAGCTAGAAGAGAACATGTAAAAGTGTAAGTTCTCACACAACAAGGGCCACTGATGCCTCTGCACAATTTGCTATTTTAATTAGGCTGCTGTGACAAATAGACACATCGCTTTCGCTTCTTACAATCTCGTCCTCCAGGTCACGGTAAAACTGGTAAGTCATCTTCGACATGAGCAGCTTTTGGCGCCGTTCCTGCAGAGGACCCATCAGCTCTAAGAATCTACTCTCCATGTCTTTTTCTTTCCTGTCTGTCTCCACCTGTCCGTCTTGGGAGGGAATCCTGGGCTGGGAGAGAAGCTCCTCCACCTCTTTCTGACGCACCTCCATTTGATTTTCTAATACCTGGTTGGCAACAAAAACAATTTATTCAGGCATCTGCGGTTCTCCATTGCAAGTTTTTTTTGTTCTGAACAAAAGGAAAGTAAGAATGCACTCTACCAAGATGACTGACCAACAAACCAGTATCAAGCACATGTTCCAGTGCACTGGCAGTTTCATCTCAGAGTCTTAATCCGAAAGTCTTTATAATTTTATAGGATATACCGAGTGCTGAAGTGACAAGATGTTAGCTAAACAAAGATGGCAGCAGGAAACTTCTACTGGGGTCAGAGAGTTTTCAGGGGAAGAAAGCTGAATGTCATGAAATTACTTTGGAGGAAATGACTTTTGAACTGTTCTTGATAGTAAACAAGTAAATGTGATAATAGACATCATGTATAACTATAGCAAAACCAGAAAGTGCTTGAAATACTCAACAGGCCGGGCGGCATCACCTATGGACAAGAGAAACAGAGTTTATGTCCTTTCTTCATTCTGAAACGTTTCCAGCACTCGCTGCATTTTGCTAATGCATAACCGTAGGATTGGAGTGATTACCTATACGAATCAAGTATCCAACTAGTGTGAGCCGGAGTTACCCAGCAGTTCATTACAATCAATTCCTCAGTGTCGCTGCATTCCAGGATCAGAGCAGTTGGCAACAGTCAACTTTAGCCAAACACTTAAAAAAACTGCTTGCATCATTTGGCCACTAGTGGGTGCCGCTTGACAAACATGTTCTCCAAGAGGTTTTCAGCTGATCCCAACGCTGCTTTGCATTACTTTTTTAAACAGCTTTTTCTTTTAAAAGAGATGAGTGATATCATTATTTTATGGAATATGCACATGCTTTGAACAATATCATGAAGCTTCATTTAAAAATCATTAACTTCAGCGGTATAGCTGATCAAAGCATGTGGACCTATCTATTGTTGCACCTTCCTCAGTTATAGCTCCACAGGGACCTGTGACCATGCAAAACACCTTCACTAGTCTCCATGCATTCCACTACTTAATTTTGGAGTTATATTAAATTTCAACAATTCTCTCTCACTGTCTTCTATTAGGGGGGGGGTGCTGTTTATTTAAGTCGTGTTGATTATATATAAGGCAAATTAAATGCATGATTAGGGCTTTATTGGGCTCATTATTTGCCCCGGCACCCATCGTGCATAATCCCGCTTCACCATTTTTCTGTTTCCACACTGACTATTGATCAATCTCGCTACAGTGTTGTTCCACCACGTTTAGATGTTAGGTTGTCCACCTATTCAAATAAGCACAGCATGCCAAGATATTTCTCTTGTAATACTCCACCGACTTTGCTGACATCTAGAAAAGCATTTAACTGGTTCAGGAGATAAAAATCAAACAGGAGAAAACAGAAGGTGCCAGAAAAACTCGGCAGACCTGGCAGCATCTGTGGAGAGAGAAATAATTAACGCGTCGAGTCGAAAACGGCTTTTCTTTGGAACTCCGAGTTTGGAAGAATTGAGTCATATCGGACTCGAAACATCCACTTGGTTTCTCTTTCCACAGATGATGTCAGGCCTGCTGAGTTTTTCCAGCATTTTCTGTTTTTATTTCAGATTTCCAGCATCTGCAGTTTTATTTTACAGAGAACAGGAATTAATTCTGACAATGTCATTAAGGCGATAGAAACAGACTTGGCTCTGTGAGCAAATTTATTAACTAAACTGCCAAGGGTTTGGACTCCTCACGGATATTTTGCTTCATTCATAGAAGGAACTTGGGAAGAGAAGTGGGATATTCAGACTCACAAGTTCTGTCACTCAATTAGATCATGGTTGACCTGCAACTCCATTCTATTTACCCACTTTTGTTGGATACACTTACCCAACGAAAAACTATCTCACTCACTTTTCCAGAACCACTTTATCCAATTCAGGGTCACAGGGAGTCAGAGCTTATCCTGATAGGCAATGGGCACTAGGCAGGGTACACCAGTCCATCACAGGGCACACTCACACTAAGGGGCAACTTAACCACAGTCAATCCACCTAACCAGCACACCTTCAGACAGTGGGAGGAAACTAAGCAATCGGCGGAAAGCCACACAAACATGGGGAGAACATGCAAGCTCCACACAGACACCCGAGGTCATGATTGAACCCGGGTCCCTAGAGCTGTGAGACAACAATGCTAACCACTGTATCATTGTGCCTCCCAAAAAAACTCTCTCATTCTTGAAAGTTATAATTGACTCCGTATCAGTAACCATTTGTGGGTAAAGAATTCTAGGTTTCCAGGACCATGTGTGTGGAAAAAGTGCTTCTTGATTTTACTTTTAAATGCCCTGGGCTTAATTTTAAGATTATGTTGTCTTGTTCTAGATTCCCCATCAAGAAAAATACTTTATATATCTTTATCATTTTCAAGACATTTGTTTTTGTTATTCAAATCAGATAATCTGAGTCATGCATATGGGAGAAGTGAACGTAGGGAATATCTTGGCAATAGTAATCATAATATAATAAGAATTACAATAATAATTGAGAAAGAAATAAGTAAAGCAAAAACCAAAGAAGTAGATTGGAATGTGCTAATTTTGAGGGGATAATAGTCAAGCTGGAAAAAGAATGTTAACATGGAAATGGACAGCAATGAGAAATATTTAAAAAGGCGATCAGAGCTCTAAAAAATACATTCCGCTAAAAATAATGAAAAAAAATATTCGAACATGCGTGCATACGAATTAGGAGCATGAGTAGGCCATTCGGCCCCTTCAGCCTGCTCTGCCATTCAATAAAATCATGGCTGATCTGATTGTGGCCTCAACTCCAATTTCCTGTCAATCCCCTATACCCCTTGACTCCTTTTAACATTAAAGAATCTATCTAACTCGGCCTTAAAAATACTCAATGATCCTGCCTCCACTGCTCTCTGAGGAAGAGAGTTCCACAGATTCACAACCGTTAAATGGGAAATCCCTTATTTTTAAACCGTATCCCCCTAGTTCTAGTATTGCCCACAAGGGGAAACATTCTTTCAGCATCCACTTTGTCAAATTCCCTCATGAGCTTATATGTTTCAGTAAGGTGGTCTGTTAAAGAGATGCAGTAGAATTGAAATTAAGAAAAAGGCATGCACTAAGTACATGGGTTCGGAGAGAAGTCAAAAAGGCATGTAGCAAAGCAAATAGAAGCTATAAATCTAAATTATCCTGAAATATGAGAAGAAACAAAAAAATGAAGGGACAGGGTCACTTAGGGATACACAAGATAAATGAACAGGTGATGACAGTAAAATGGCAGAAAAAATAAGCACTTACTCTGCCTCAGTACTTACTAGAGACGCTAACAAGACGGACAAAACATTAGAAGAGATCAAAAAAGATACCTAGAAATTTAGTATAGAACGTGCAAAGATAATGAATAAACTAATCAAACTTAAAAGAGGATCAAAATCTTGGTTTAGATGGTTAAAGGAAAATTTTAAAGCAGAGTTAGCAGAGGCACTGTTACATTGACATGAAAACTAATTAGAAAGGTGAACAGGCAGGCAGCTGATGTGTTATTTATATTGAGAAAGGGAGTTCAAACGAGTACAGGGAACTATAAACCAGTTCGCTGTTAGCAAAGTGTTAGCAAAGATGGAATCTTTACCCAAAGAATAAAAGAAAAACATCTGTTAACTGAAAGGTAATAACGCACGGATTTCAAAAGGGAAGGTCACACTTGGCCAACTTTACTGAATTCTATGAAGAAGGAACAAAAGGAGTAGAAAAGCTCATTTAATGGATATTTGGGCTTTCAAAAGGCCTTCGATAAGTAACCGCACACAGATTTGTGACCAGGGTCAGAACATGTGAACTCAAAGGATCATAGATTGGTTACCGCACAGAAGGGGGCTGTTCAGCCCTTTTGAGTCTGTACCACTGCTGTGCAAGTAACTTAGCTAGTCCCACTGCCCAGCCCTTGTCCCGAAGCTCTGTCATTTTCTTTACCTTCAGGTGTTTTTCCAATTCCCTACTGAAGCCACAATTAAATCTTCCCCCACCACCCTCTCAGGCAGTGCACTCCAGACTCTAATCACACGCTGCATAAGGAGGTTTTACCTCATGTCACTTTTGGTTCTTTGAACGCTGTCCTCTAGCTCACAAACCTTCTGTCAATGGCAACAGTTTCTTTCTATCTACTCAGTCTAGACCTCGCATACCCCTTTTGAACACCTCTATCAGATTTCCTCTCAACTTTCGGTGGAGTGCGGAATGAAAGCTCCCTGAAGGAGGGGAGCTGCCTCGGGGAGCTGGAGAATTTAAATTCAATAAGAACAGATTTAAAAACCTGGGGAAAAAAATGCCCACGTATCAGAACGAGTCACCTAAACATAGGGATGCTGAAATTTGTGTCCAAACATTTTTATCTTGTTTTAAATTAACCTCGAAGACCTCATCCCACCCTTGGATGAGGTTTCCCGAAAAATACAAAGGCCGCCTGGCCGATTCGCCCGCCCGCCCATCATAACATTGGATGGGCAGTGAAAAATCCCAGTTAGTTGCGCTGTTAATGGGCTTCACGGCCCTCTTGATTGTCGGTGGGCACGCTGCTGCAATTAGGCACGCCCGTGCCCGCCGCACCCACGCTGACTTCAGCGCTCGCCCTCCTCCTGCCCTCCCCCCACACCCCGGCAGGGCTGAGCCTTTCAGCGCGCCTTTCACGCTGGCTGCCCGTTAACTGGCCGGCCAGCGTGAAATCGCGGTCGGGGCCTGATTGCGGCTGCCCACAACCTGAAAATCCCGCCCGTGGCGTCTTAAACATTCCTGTCTTTACTTGTGGATTCTGTAGAAAATTTAGTTTTGCATCCCAAGGGTGTCCGTTTGCACCTTCAGGAATATTAGGTTAGATAAGTCTTCACATGGTTTTCATAACCGGCACTCCTCTTCTCTCTACAGAACGACTTAAGTAGCAGACTTTGAAATTAATTCTGTGCAGCAGTGCTACTTTTTGGTGAGGGTAACATGGCCCTTACACAAGCTAAACAACAGATTCATTCTACTTCTGGCGAGCAATTAAAATTTTTTGATAACTGCTAAATTTTGGTAGCCAGCTCACATAACGTTTATAAGATAAAATCCACCAGCATTTTTGCTGAATGACTAAATATAAATCAATTATTCCTGCCTCGTGGAAGGCTTTTATGTTTTTGCAAGCTGTAGAATGCATTTAGAGTTGAAGAAATTTCCTAAACATTGGTGATGAAGTCAGTGAGAGATAAGGCCAACCATACAACCGGCATGAGAAATAAATAGTTCAACAGGCCAAATACTTGCTGTTCCCGAATTTTGTGTATTACATTGATAACATGCACTTTTCACCAATTTCGTCAACATTGACAGACCGTTCAGTTGAGTCTCCTCATTAACTCAAATTAAATCAAAAAATGGTGGAAGCACTCAGCAGGTCAGGCAGCATTTGTGGAGGATGGAACGTCATTACCTGTAGTTTCTTCAGCAAGATGTTGACGCTAGTCAGGTCCTTTCCAAAGTCTTCAGAACGCAGCTGTAACTCCAACTCAGACATCCACTTGTTTAGGTCATCATAGGTCTGTGCGAACAGCTCTGACCGGTTTGCATGGAATAGACGCTCTGCCTTCTTATTAGTGGTCAGGTCCAAAGCTTTCCACAAATCGGACAGTTCTGTCAGTTTCTCCAGGACAACTGGCTTAAACTCTGGCTTCTCGTCAATCAGCTGTTTCCCTTCCTGCCATAAGGGAAAGGCCATCAGACAAGTTAAACACTATCCCCGATATCATGACACCATAGCAACCGCTTGTCACAATATAACTGAAGTGTGATTTTCAAGCTTCAAATCCAAAAAAAGTAAAAGCGGTTCTATGAAGCATTATAACAGCAAACTAAATGCTAGCAAACTTTGCTGGCTTTCAGATTATTGACATGAAGCTACCTCGCTTCTAGCGATGACATGCATTTGCAACAAATAACGGTATTGTACAAAGCTTGAAATTATAAATTGCAATGGCTTCTGTTCCTGCACCGTTACCTCTGGTGTCCCCCAAGGATCTATCCCTGGCCCCCACCTATTTCTCATCTACACGCTGCCCCTCGGCGACATCATCTAAAAGCACAGGATTAACCACTATTTTCGATCTCTGCTCCAAACTCTGTTCCCTAGCTACTGACTTAATCCCCCTACCTGATAACAGTCTGAGATTAAACCAGTTCATCTGCTGCTGAAACCCTCATTCACGTATTCATTACCTCCAGACTTGCCTGTCCCAATGTACTCCTGGCTAGTCACCCACATTCTACCCTCCGCAAACTTGAGATTATCTAAAGCTCTGTTTTCCATGTCTCAATACTCATCAAGTCCCATTCACCTGTCACCCCTGTGCTCCCTAACCTACACTGGCTCCCAGTCAATGCCTTGATTTTAAAATTCTGATCCTTGTTTTCAACCTCTCATGGTCTCGTCCCTCCCCATCTCCCTAACTCAACTCCTGACCTCATTACAGCCTTGGTCCAAACATGGACAAAAGAGCTGAACTCCCGAGGTGAGGTGAGAGTCACTGCCCTTGACATCAAGGCAGCATTTGACCGAGTGTGGCACCAAGGAGCCCTAGCAAAACTGGGGTCAATGGGAAAACTATCCCCTGGTTGGAGACATACCTAGCACAAAAGAAGATGGTTGTGGTTGTTGGAGGTCAATCGTCTCAGTTCTAGGACATCACTGCAGGAGTTCCTCAGGGGAATGTCCTAGGCCCAACCATTATCAGCTGCTTCATCAATGGCCTTCCTTTCACCATAAGGTCACACAATAACACAATGTCCAGCACCATTTTTGACGCCTCAGAGACTGAAGCAGTTCTTGTCCATATGCAGCAAGACTTGGGCAATATTCAGGCTTGGGCTGATATGTGGCAAGTAACATTCATGCCACACAAGTGCCAGGCAATGACCATCTCCAATAGGAGAGAACCTAACCATTGCATTCAATAGCATTACCATTGCTGAATCCCCAACTATTAACATCCTGAGGATTATAATTGACCAGAAACTGAATGGGACTAGCCAAATAAATACTGTGGTTACAAGAGAAGGTCAGAGGCTGGGAATTTCATCTCCTAACTCCCCCAAACCTGTCCACCATCTATAAGCCACAAGTCAGGAGTGTGATGGAATACTCTCCACTTGCCTGGATGAGAACAGCTCCCACAACACTCAAGAAGTTTGACACCATTCAGGGAAAAGTAGTCCACGAGATTGACACCCTATCCACCACAATAAACATGGACTCCCTCCACTACCGACACACAGTGGCAGCAGTATCTACCATCTACAAGATGCACTGCAGCAATTCACCAAGGCTCCTCAACAGCACCGTCCAAACCAGTGACCTCTACCAGCTAGAAGGACAAGGGCCGCCATCCACAGTTTCTCTTCCACGCAACACACTATTGAAAGTAGTTTGTCATTCCTTCACTATCCTGGGTCAGATTCCTGGAACTCCCTCCCTATCAGTATTATGGGTGTACTTACTCCATACGGACTGCCGCAGTTCAAGGTGGTGGCTCGCCACCACCTTCTCAAGTGTGATCAGGGATGGGCAATAAGTGATAGCCTGGTCAGCAATGCCCACATCCCATGAATGACTTAAAAAAGATCTCCTCCAATCCTACAACCCTCAGAGATATCTGTGCTTCTCTCTAACTCTGGCCTCTTAAGCATCGTTGATTTAAAATGCTCGATCACTGGTGGTCGTGCTTTCAGCTGTTGGGGTCCTAAGCTCTGGAATACCCTCCCTACACCTCTCTACCTCGCCTTCCTCCTTTAAGGCACTCCTTAAAACCTATCTCCAAGACCAAGTTTCTGGTCATCGGACATATCATCTCCTTTTGTGGCTCAGTGTCATACTTCCCTTTATAATGCTCCTGTGAAGAACCTTGAGTCATTTTAGTACATTAAAGGAGCTGTATAAATAGAAGTTAATGTTAAATGCCTAATGGAAAACGCTACTAACGTTATTTGTATCAAGAGGAACACCCAGGCTCACAGCATGAGTAAATAACATTGAACTGGAGAACAAGATTAAATTGGATGGCAGTCATCCGCACTAAATACTTAAATTAGTTTAAGTCTAGGCACATTGACGATATCAGAACAGTCCCAGAGGTTGGTGGAGGGGAGTGGAGGGGGGAGGGCGGGGGTAAGATTCCCTCATGTGCAACAGTAATTTTCTAGAATTATTTAAGAGTTACACTATTATAAGCTGATTTTTTTTGCTTTTTAAAGCAGCCAAAGAGTTGTTAAAGGGTTCAAAAGAGATTATAGCAATCGTTTGCTCTAAGTTTTGATATCATCTATATCCCTCCATTGAAAATGTTAGATATTTTCCATAAAATAATCAAAAAGACAATTTCATTCAAGTTAATTACCAAATGCATGAATGTAGGTATAGCAGATTAATAATTATAAGAGTAGGATATGGCTCTGAAAACTTATCGAAGGTCAATGTTCCAAGTGAGATAAGGCCATGTGACTATTCAATGTGTTTTCTGTTCAAATCACACAAGGTAAGTTATTAAAGTCAAGATGCTATACGTTGCACATAAATTTCTATTGTAAATGTCAACCAAACTGATGTGAAGATCGAGGAGTGAAGATTGAGGAGTGGTTTCTGTGACGTGTGATGGGAATTCATTTTAACTTCAATAATGAGGGAAGGTTTTCTCTACGGACTTACGTGTAATGAACATGTGACAAATCCAGCACGTAGGCAGGAGGTCACAACTACTTTTGCGTGTAAGCGGGTTTCAATGCTCTGTGCCGGGTAAACTTATAGCCAAGCCTCTGAATATCTCAGCAACATCTTGGATGAGGGGCCGATCATTTAGGACTGAGATGAGGAGAAATTATTTCACTCAAAGGGTTGTGAACCTTTGGAATTCTTTGGAACCAAGAAGATTGTGGATGCTCCATCATTGAATACATTTAAGGCTGGGATTACAGATTTTTGTTCCCTCAGGGAATTAGGGGATATAGGGAGTGGGCGGGAAAATGGAGTTGAAGACCAAGATCAGCCATGATCATATTGAATGGTGGAGCAGGCTCAATGGGCCCTGTGGTCCAATCCTGCTCCAGTCTCTTGTGTTCAGCTGACTCTTTTCACTCAGCTATATCTGGTTTGCAGCAGAAGCTGTGTTTTTCTGTTATTTGACATCCACACAGCAGTAATGTATTAACTAAGCCAGGAGACTGCGCTTGGGAGCTGTAAACAACTCCCACCATTATATCATTCAACTTGGAAACTGAACTCTCAGGAGGAAACACTAAGTTATTCAGTTTTATTCCAAGCAATTCAGATTGATCATTTAAGCCTGTGGCAGAATGACAGCAAAAGAGCGCTAGACTGAACTATGAAAATCCTACTGGGGCGCAAGTTGTGTGGGAAACTGTCACATGAAATCAAACCCTCTTGATGAAGAGGTTCTCAATTTCGTTACAGGCAGTGCACAGAGGAATCCTCCCTCATCAACATAAATCATATGGCTTACAGGATAAATATATAAACAATGACTTGTGATTCAGTTAGGAACTATTGAAATATTTTTTATAACTCCAATAAATGTAAATGATTAATCTCCAGCTAAAGTATATCATTACAAATATATTCTGTAATATATAAAGTATATCATTACAAATATATTCTGTAATATATAAAGTATATCATTACAAATATATTCTGTAATATATAAAGTATATCATTACAAATATATTCTGCTATTTCAGTGCAAAGGTATACGTCATATTAATAAATTTATTAGCACGGGTAATAAGTCAGTTATGAAATTAATCACTTTATGTCACAATACAAACCGACTCATTAATTCAGGTTTAAACTATAGATTTATCTCTCTGACTGAGCTTGTCTCTTCAAGCAGCAGTTCAAATCTTTCACTTGGATCTCATGCAGAGTTCCCCACTGTACTCATTATTCAAATCACTAATAAAACCTACTTTACAAGATTTAGGGTATATTTGGGGTATTTTGGTTTAAACCACTGCGTATGTTGTGAGCTCAGGGAGTGATACACATTTAGGCTTGGAGTTTCCACTAGGTCGCACTGTTAGCCAACCCGTGTAAAAGATTGAAGGATTTCAAATGCAAATCGTGTTTCTACAATCTTTTGTGCTAAATTAAAAAAAAACATTGGGCAGGATTTAATCAGCCCAACAGAGGTCTCACTCACTGGTCAGAGAACCTGCAGGGGTCTCCCATTAATTCCATACTGGAGGATGGATAGAATCAAATGTCCCTCAGGCACTTGAGTGGCCACTATTGGGCCTTCTCTGTGATTGAGGACCCCCATGGCGCAAATCTCACCTGCCAAGAGCTGCCGGCTGGCCAATCAGACACCAGCAGCTCCTCATTGCCGTCAGCGCCACCAAGAGCGGTGGCAGCTACTGGTAGTGCGCCCACCAGAGGCCCTGGATCAATGAGGAACCCCCGGGTCAAAGGTGAGTGAGGGCGGGATGAGGATCGTAGGTGGGAGGGTGGGAGTCAGGGGCAGAGGGGGGACAACGAGGGAGCCCCCTCCCCACCACCAACCCCCAAGAGGCCATTGGCAAACCCAACAGGGATAATGGATGTTAATTGACTCATTAACGATCCAATTGACAACGCGCTTCTGACGGGGCAGAGTCCTGTTTTAGCCCTGTCTGTCTTCCGACAATCGGGGCAGATTTTTGTCGCTGGGGGACTGATGCAGGGCCTCTCCTGGGATTAAGTGGGCCCGGCCATCAGGATTCACACTGTGAAGAGCTGGATCAAATTCTGCTCATTGTGTTGGAAGCTGGCCCCGCCCCCAGACCGAATTGGTCACCATGGCGTATTGCGTCGTTTTGTGGGCCTTTGAAGAAGCCCTTAAAATTATGCTTCTTTTAATGTCAAAATAATACACAGCACTTCTAAAACCTTTCAAATATGACCAGCAGCTCCATCAGTCCCGATATTGCCAGGAGGATGTCGGTGGCAGCTGCCGGGACTGCTGCTGAAGAGAGGAGCGCAAGGCCGAGGATCCTCAGAGCAGTTAAGCCCAGGGTCTTGGGCCAGGAGGGTTCAGGAGCGTTAGGGACAGGGGCAGTGGAATAGGGTGGTTTAAGAGAGGGAGCGGGTAGGAAGGAAGGAGGGGGTTCAGTCTAAGGGGGGGAGGGGGGGTGCGGGGAGATTGGTAAAGGGCAGCCTCCTTCCCGCCCTTTAACCATTTGAGGTTAAAAATCGGGCTTCCCACTCCTGCCCTGCTGCCCACACCAAGTGTATTATGGCTTGGGCAGCGTATTATTGGGGTCAATAGGCTGGATAACAAGCCTAATTGACCTGTAAATAGTCTTTTTAATATGGGGTGAGCTCGGGGGTGGGCTGGGAAGGTGGTGGGATGGGCACCCTCTCCATTTTACATGTCCCTCCCCTCCAGTGGGAAACACACCGACTGGGAGGACATAAAATTCAGCCCACTGCCTGATTGTGTTGGAACATCAGGACAAGAGACCCTTGTGCCTGTTGTCACCATTCACTGATCTCAGAACCTAATTCCATATCCCGCCTTAGCCTCACATCCCCTAATATCTTTGGATAACAGAAATCTATTAATCTCAGCTCAAAAATTTACAATTCGCCCACCCGCATCAACGGCCATTAGCAGAAGGGAATTCCAAACTTCTACCGCCCTGTGTTTCCCATATCTCAACTCCTGAAAGTTGTGGCCCTAATATTCTCAATCAGCAGAAATAGTTCATCTATATCCACCAAATCTGTTCCCCTTAATATCTTGAAAACTTTGATCAAATCACCCCTTAACCGTCCAAATTGCAGAAGAATACAACCACATATTGTGTAACCTCTCCCCGTAAGTTAACCCTTGGAGTCTAAGTATCGTTCTGATGAATCTACGTTGCACTCCTGCCAGGGCCGATGTATCCGACATAAGGTGCAGTGCCCAAAACTACTCACAGTAACTCCAGGTGTGGTCTAACCAGGGATTCATATAGCTGAAGCATTGCCTTCTACCCCCTTGTACGCTGGTCCTCGAAGCACAAAAGGCCGGCATTCCAGTTAGCCCTTTTGGATTATTTTCTATACCCTGTTTGTGATATTTTGGGATGTTATGTACCAGAGTCCCCCCAAGTCTCTTTGAACCTCCACTGTCAGGTGAAAGAATTTACATTCAGTGATCGGCAGTTTGAGCAGAATCTTGTGCAAAAAATTCACTTTCAAAGCGAGGGGAATTCGGAATGCGATTTGCACCCAGGTCACCGATCGCATCGAAAGCAAAAAAAAAACCTCAGGTCATAATGCTCACAAATTGTGTTTAAAAAATATAGTTTAGTTTGTTGCACACATTGTCCCCCTGCTGGAAAACACTCCTCCAAAAATCATCAAACAAGTATTCAAACAGGATATTAAATATAAGGCGCCTCACTACAGAATAGGTAACAACGGATTCAAAATGGGGGAATTGCGGGGAAGTGGGGTTTGTTAGACAGGATTATCAAGGGTCTTTACTAATCATTCCTTTTTTACCTTTTCAGCTTTGTCCAGCCACTCTTTGTTTGATGCCAGCTCAGCCATAAACGCTTGGTGTTTCTGCCATTTTGTGTGAAGGTTGTGGGCCTCATCGTAAGAGGTGTCCTGCGCTGTCAACATCTTCTCATTGATCCAAAAGATAAGCTGGAAGCAGAAGCAGGCAGTGAATAATTTCGGGACGCCGTAAAACGATGGAAGACTTCAGCCTAAAAGAAGACAGCGGGCAGGACATTGCCATCGGCATGGGGGTGGGGGGTGGGGGAGGGGAGGCAGGCCCAACACGCCGACGTGTGAAATGACGCAAGATGATGTCAGGCGTGTGTCCCGACGTCATCGCGCGTCATTTCGATATATTAAGGCCATTAAAAAAGTAATTTCACTTATTAACTACGCTGCCCGTCCAACCTTCAGGTTGGGGGGCAGGCGAAGAGCCCGAGTGGCCTTCGCGTTTTTCAGGAAACCTCATCCATGGGCGGGATGAGGTTTCCTGAAGGTTTTATAAAATAATTAAATAAATTCTGCAAATTTCACAAACATGTCCCAGCTCATGTGACACTGTCACACGAGGGGTCGTGTTTAAATAATTTTTTAGTTTGCTTTTTAAAAGTTTGATTATCTACTTAATCTCCCTGAGACAGCTCCGTGCCTCAGGGAGAGTGCTGCACTCTTTCGCGTGTAAAATGGCGGCACGCAGCCAATCGTGGGCAGCAATTGGCTCTGCGCCCGGCCCCACCCCCGCCCAGCCCTCCCGCCAGAGGAAAATTTCTCCCCGGCATTCTGAACTCAATTTGACCTCCAGTGACAATTGCTGAAACATATTTTTAAAGGAATATTCTGTGGTTTGGCACACAAGAGGTGAACAGGCAGCCACATGCATGCTAAACGGGCAGGCTATTTAACTTAATCTATGATCACAAGATTTAAGGTCAAAGACCGTCAAACCTCAAAGAAGACAAAGGATAAGAAGATTTTTTTCCTCTCTCAGAATTACATCACGTGCACAGCATAAACTCTGTGAATGAATACTTAATGGTATTTTAATCCACTCAAGATGCACTGCAGAAACTCACCAAGGCTCCTTAGGCAGCACCTTCCAAACCCACGACCACTACCATCTAGAAGGACAAGGGCAGGAGATACATGGGAACACCACCACCTAGAAGCTCCCCTTCAAGCCAATCACCATCCTGACTTGGAAATATATCGCCGTTCCTTCACTGTCGCTGGGTCAAAATCCTGGAACTCCCTTCCTAACAGCACTGTGGGTGAACCTATACCACATGGACTGCAGCAGTTCAAGAAGGCAGCTCACCACCACCTTCTCAGGGGCAGTTACGTATGGGCAATAAATGTTGGCCTAGCCAGCGACGCCCACATCCCATAAATAAATGAGTAATGTAAGAAAGAGAAAAAACCTAGAGGAATACCTGCTAAATGCAAGGCTGCATGAGGATAAGTAGCTATGGATGCTTGAATCGTCTAGGATGGTTCCGGTCAGGATTAGGTTCTGGAGAAGGTCAATGTGCAAACATGGTGAGATGTCATGAATATTGCTGATTGATAGCCTGTTTAGATGGGTGATATTTTGCAGAGGGGTCAGGGTGAAACTTTAGGGAGCTTTGGTGAAAGGTTCCAGTTGTGATGAAAGGTGCAGAGACCTGATGTGTTAAATCTGTTTCCCTTCCCACGGACACCTGAGCTGCTGAGTATTTCCAGCATTTTCTCTTTATATTACAGAGAGCTTTCTCTCTTGGGAAATTCAATCGATACTTATTTGCCTCCAGCCTTCCCTCCACAAAGTTTGGGTAGGCCCTGACATTGCAACTGGCACATGACGTGCGGAATTCAATGGGTAAGCTTCCTGGCTGACTGTTTAGCAATGCATTGAGAGTCGGAAGCTCATCGTACATGAGATCACGGAAGCAAACCTGCAGCCTTCCAGCCCTTAACATAGCGCTTTGCGCTCCCTATCCAGTGTAGTGAGCTCAAAGTCAAAGATCTCTGGCTGCCAGCCTGAACAGTAGTTTTAAAAGATGACATATATAGAATTTAAAAATATGATTGCATTCATTTATGGCAAGCAGCTTGAATTATTAAATGCATGGATCTCGAACGAAAATTACTAAAAGTTACTGTAGTCAGATTAGGGTCAACACACCTCTTGGCAATTCTGCAGGAAATGCTGAAGATCACGGTTGTCTTTTAGATGTGCAGCCACCTCTTTTGACTGTTTTGTATTCTCTTTGTACCTGGATAACAGCAGAATCACATAAGAACTGGAATAATACAAGCCAGTCGCATCCTTTAACCGTACATCCTGTGAACTCTGTGCTCTAAACGTTTACGTTTTACCTTTCATCAATAGATTTGACCTTGTCGAGCACCTTGTCCTTAAAAATATTTCCATCATGAATGAGCTTTTCTCCTTCAACTATCGTCCCAGAGATTTTTTCCTTATTGGCTTCCAAGGTTGTCACAAAATCCTCGTGTTTCTTGATAGCAGCTTCAGCTGCTTCCAGTGTGTTTGGCTTTTCAATGTGCGCTAAACTGTATTCCTATAGGAAATGTCATAGTTTACCCAAAAAGATATTTTGCAACATTTACGAATATTTACCATTTGCATTTAGACAGTACTTTAGACTTGGAAGTTTAAAGAAATTTGTCCCTTTCTTTCCCTCAACTTCAATTTCCTTCTTCTGATCCTCTGCACGATGTACCATTATGAACATGATGCATGACACACTCCCAGGTTGTTGCCATTGCCACCACATAGCCAACAGGTACAAGGCAGGTAAGAACTGTGAGACACCTGCCCTGTGACCTTTCCTCCAATGCCAGGCTATACACCTGGCCGTATATTTTAATAGCCACCATAACATCCCACTGATTTTTTTTTCGAAGCTTCTGTTAAATGCATGTATTTCACAAAATATGCTTACATGAATTAATCAACCCTACCACACAGCAGATTAGCATATTCCAAATTTGAAAAATAAATGCCACAACACTGTGACTTCAGGAGACATGTGGTTAAATGAAGTCAAAAGAATTAGATTCTTCAAAATTTGTTTTTTATTCATTTATGGGATGTGGGCGTTGCTGGCTGGGCCAGCCTATACTGCCCATCCCTAATTGCCCTTGAGAAGGTGGTGGTGAGCTGCCTTCTTGAACCGCTGCAGTCCATGTGGCGTAGGTACACCCACAGTGCTGTTAGGAAGTTCCAGGATTTTGACCCAGCGACAGTGAAGGAACGGCAATATATTTCCAAGTGAGGATGGCGAGTGGCTTGGAGGGGAACTTCCAGGTGGTGGTGTTCCCATGTACCTGCTGCCCTTGTCCTTTTAGATGGCAGTGGTCATGTGTTGAGAAGGTGCTGCCTAAGGAACCTTGGTGAGTTCCTGCAGTGCATCTTGTAGATGGTACACACTGCTGCCACTATTCGTCAGTGGAGGGAATTAATGTTTGTGGATGGGCTGCCAATCAAGCGGGCTGCTTTGTCCTGGATAGTGTCAAGCTTCTAGAGTATTGTTGGAGCTGCGCACAACCAGGCAAGTGGAGAGTACTCCATCACTCCTGACTTGTGCCCTGTAGATGGTGGACAGGCTTTGGTGAATCAGGAGGCGATTTACTCATTGCAGGATTCCTAGCCTCTGATCTGCTCTTGTAGCCACGGTATTTATATGGCTAATCCAGTTCAGTTTCCGGTCAATGGTAACCCCAGGATGTTGATAGTGAGGGATTCAGCAATGGTAATGCCATTGAGTGTCAAGGGGTGGTGTTTAGATTCTCTCTTGTCAGAGATGGTCATTGCCTGACACTTCTGCGGCGTGAATGTAACCTGTCAATTGTCAGCCCAAGCCTGGATATTGTCCAGGTCTTGATGCATTTGGGCATGGACTGCTTCAGTATCTGAGGAGTCGCGAATGGTGCTGAACATTGTGCAATCATCGGCGAACATCCTCACTTCTAACCTTAAGATGGAAGGAAGGTCATTGATGAAGCAGCTGAAGATGGTTGGGCCTAGGACACTACCCTGAGGAACTCCTGCAGTGATGTCCTGGAACTGAGATGATTGACCTCCAACAACCACAACCATCTTCCTTTGTGCTAGGTATGGCTCCAACCAGTTTTCTCCCTGATACCCACTGACTCCAGTTCTGCTAGGGCTCCTTGATGCCACACTCGGTCAAATGCTGCCTTGATGTCAAGGGCAGTCACTCTCACCTCACCTCTGGAGTTCAGTTCTTTTCTCTATGTTTGAACCAAGGCTGTAATGAGGTCAGGAGCTGAGTGACCCTGGAGGAACCGTAACTGAGCATCAGTGAGCAAGTTATTACTAAATAAGTGTTGATGAGCTTTTCCATCACTTTACTAATGATCGTGGGTAGACCAATGGGGCGGGGCGGTAATTGGCCGGTTTGAATTAGTCCTGCTTTAAGTGTACAGGACATACCTGAACAATTTTCCACATTGCCGGGTAGATGCCAATGTTGTAAATGTCCACCCAACCTTGGCTAGGGGTGCAGAAAGTTCTGGAGCACACGTCTTCAGTACTATTGCCGGAATATTGTCCGGGCCCATAGCCTTTGCACTGACCAGTGTCTTCAGCCATTTCTTGATATCACGTGGAGTGAATCAAATTGGCTGAAAACTAGCATCTGTGATGCTGGGGACCTCTGCAGGAGGCCGATATGGGTCATCCACTCGGCACTTCTGGCTAAGGTTGATGCGAATGCTTCAGCCTTATCTTTTGCATGGATGTGTTGGACTCCTCCATCATTGAGGATGAGGATATTTGTGGAGCCTCCTCCTCCAGTGAGTTGTTTAATTGTCCACCACCATTCACAATTGGATGTGGCAGGACTGAAGAGCTTAGATCTGATCCGTTGGTCGTGGGATCGCTTAGCCCTGTCTATCACTTGCTGCTTAAGCTGTTTGACAACAAGTAGGCCGGTGTTGTAGCTTCACCAGGTTGACAGCTTGTTTTTAGGTATGCCTGGTGCTGCTCCTGGCATGCCCTCCAGCACTCTTCATTGAACCAGGGTTGATCCCCTGGCTTGATGGTAATGGTAGAGTTGGGGATATGCCGGGCCATGAGGTTACAGATTGTGTTTGAGTACAATTCTGCTGCTGCTGATGGCCCACAGCACCTCATGGATGCCCAGTCTTGAGGTGCTAGGTGTGTTTGAAATCTATCCCACTTAGCACGGTGGTGGTGCCACACAACACGATGGAGGGCATCCTCAATGTGAAGATGGGACTTCGTCTCCACAAGGACTGTGCATTGGTCACTCTTACCGATATTGTCATGGACGGATGCATCTGTGACAGGCAGGTTGGTAAGGATGAGGTAAAGTATGTTTTTCCCTCACCACCCACCACACACCCTGTATAGCAGCTTTGTCCTTTAGGATTCGGCAAGCTCAGTCTGTGCTGGTGCTACTGAGCGACTCTTAGTGATAGACCTTAAAGTCACCCAGAGTACATTCTGCGCACTTGCCACCCTCAGTGCTTCCTCCAAGTTCAACATGGAGGAGCACTGATTCATCAGCTGAGGGAGGGCGGTACGTGGTATTCAGCAGGAGGTTTCCTTGCCCATGTTTGACCTGATGCCATGAGACTTCATGGGTTTGGAGTCAATGTTGAGGACTCCCAGGGCAACTCCCTCCTGACTGTATACCACTGTGCCACCACCTCTGGCAGTGGGACAGGACATACCCAGGGATGGTGATGGTGGTGTCTGGGACATTATCTGTAAGGTATGATTCTGCGAGGATGACTAGTCAGTGAGATAGCTCTCCCAATTTTGGCACTAGCCCCCAGATGTTAGTAAGAAGGACTTTGCAGGGTCAACAGGGATTGCCGTTGTCGTTTCCGATGCCTAGATCAATGCCGGGTGATTCATCCAGTTTCATTCTTTTTTATTGACTTTTTAGCGGTTTGATACAACTGAGTGGTTTGCTAGGCCATTTCAGAAGGCATTTAAGAGTCAACCACATTGCTGTGGGCCTGGAGTCACATGAAGGCAGACCAGGTGAGGGAACAGCAGATTTCCTTCCCTCAAGGATATTAGTGAACCAGGTGGGTTCACGGTATCATTAGACTTTAATCCCAGATTTTTACTGAACCCAAAATTTCACCATCTGCCGTGGTGGGATTCGAACCCAGGTCCCCAGAGTATTACCCTGGGTCTCTGGATTATTAGTCTAGTGACAATACCACTACGTCACCACCTCTCTGCATGCGGTTAAATTTAGGACAGTGAGGTCAAAAGAATGAGATTCTTCACAATGCCAGCTGCTTGTTCAAACATGAAAGTAATTCTACTGTGATTCCCTTTTGCAGTCTTTGGACTGCATTTTACTTTCGTTTGCCTTTTTGTAATTTATTCGCTGGTACCTATTTTCTGACTATATGGGTGTGAAATAAGTCTATGTCAGCAGCATAAAACTGGCTCGTTGATCTCCTTTCAACTGAAGTTCGCAGGACGACAGTTCAGACTCTTTCCCAGGGGAGAATTTTTGGCTCGGCGGGCAGGGGCAGGGCCCACTCGCCAAGGTGTAAAATGACGCGGGGTGATGTCGGGCGTGCGTCCCAACGTCACCGCGTGTCATTTGTTTTTCAGTTCGACTCAGCTGCGTGCCCGCCAAACTGTCAAAGGCCTGCTAAGGCTATTAATTAATTAATTAAAGCTATTGAGAAAGCTCAGGCGGCCTTCGCATTTTGCATGGAACTTCATCCATGGGCGGGATGAGGTTTCATGAAGGGTTTATAAGTTAAATAAATTTTTTCATTAAAGCGCATTGACATGTCCCAGCTCATGTGACAAGTCTTAAATTTTTTTTTTATTTATTAAAATTTTTAAAACTTAAAACTTATCTCCTTGTGCGTCAGGGAGATTTCTGCACTCTTTCACTCACATGTGCGAAAAAGCGCACTCCCGACTCAGGGAACCCACCCCCCCTTCCCCACCTGCACAGGGAGCGCGCGTCATGCTGGGCAGACCTTAAATGGCCCGCCCACGTAAAATGGTGGCGCAGGCCCGATCAGGAGTGCCAATCGGGTCCGTGGCTGCCCCCCGCACAACCCCCCTGACAGGGGGGTGGGGGTGGGGGTGGAGAATTCTCCTCACTTTTACTTGATTTGAAATTAAAAACCTCGTCAATATTTTTCCAAGCCAATTGAAAATAAAAGCTGACGCAATGTAAAATGAGATGTTGGTTCTCTGAGAGCCTGCTTCGCCCTGCTGGTAGAGACCCCAACATTAGCCCTAAAGGCGAGGTGAAACACTGCACTGCAGAACAGAAGCAAACCAACCTCCTTAATGCTTTTAAAGAAACAGGATTTTTTTTTTTAGTTGTAATTATTGAAAAAAAGATTTTCTGATACGCACCCAAGTTAAGATCTCAGCACAACTGTGCAAAATATTCTTAATTAAATTCATAGTACCGTGATTTTAAAAATGCAATACATTGAAGGGTGATTTTCTGAGGCAGAATAGATCGTCAAGGTGTTCCAAAAATGCTAATAAATTTGTTCTGATGTCTACCATATTTCTAGTGCCCAAATGCATACATGCTCTCTATCCTTAATCATCTCCTGAATGCAATAAAAAAAAATCAGTATCCCATTTTGTCTTGTTAATCAGAAGTAAAGATGAAGGGTGCATTTACATGAAAAAAACACATCACTTCAAAGGTTTGGGTAACACTGATGCTGTATTCACTGTGCAAATGCAGTGTGTTTCCAGATTCAGAACTCAGTCTGAAAGTGGAGTGAAACTCACTGAAGGCAAGTTCTCTAACTTTGCTTTGCTCCCGAGTCACTTTGGTCCTTACCATCCTATTTATATTATACTAGTTTAGCTTCACTGGGCAGCCGAAAGCACTTCACAGCAACACTAGGCTGGTTGTCTTATTGCACAAGATGATAATAGTCAAGTACCTGATTGCTGAGAATGCCACCTGCTTGTTTGCTGTCCCTGAGGAACTGCTGATATCCATGAGACTGAAAGAGAAGATCCTTTCTGTTTTCCCACATCTGATGAAGCTCATTCCAACCAGTGTCCAGTCCTTTCAAACGCTGCTCTAATATTTGAAACTGTGGGTCTGTTTCTTCCTGCGTTATCATTTTTCCAGTATCTCTGATCTTCTGGTAATCTTCCTCATAGCGATCTATCTCATTTTTTATGGCATTGTGCTGCCCGAGGAGAGCGTCTGCTTCAGGTAAGGAGTTTGGCACATCTTCAGAAGCAATAGCTTTTTGGGATTTGGACAGCCACAACTGAAAGTCATCTAAATCTTGCAGGAATTTCTGCAGTTTGCTGGCCTCCCCAAGTGACTCCTCACGACCTTGAAGAGTGCGTTTTAGTTCATCCCAAACATCATTGATTTCCTTAAGCCTATTCAAGATATCTGCAGCATGCTTGGGGTGCTCATCTGCCAATGCATGGGCCTCCTTCTGCAACTCTGGAAGCCTTGATTCAATGGCAGCCAGATCCCTCTCTATTCCACACAACTTGCGCTGAATGGCCAGGACACCGACCAAGTCTTTTTCCAAGGCCTGGGTTGATTCAATGAGTTTGGTTTTCTCATGGATCCAGGCTTTGGTCTCATCACATTCAAGACAATAATTCTGAAGACTCAACGCCGAGTGTATGTTGTTCTTTTTGATCTCCACCAACTTCTGGAACATCAGCCATCTGCCAATCGCATCAAGGTTATTATTCTACGTAAACATGCATCTCAAACAGAAAACAAACCTAGCCATCAGTTCACAAATATCACAAAAATTAAAAGGGGAAATTTTAACATAAATAATCTTTCTTAAAATAAACCAAAACATTTTCCCAAGCCTCTTTTGATATATATTTTGATCTATGTTTATGTTTTAGGTTCAGGATAAGTTATTTATAGCAATGCCAGCATAGTCATTTTCACAAATGTCACAAAAATTAAAAGGGGAAATTTTAACATACATAATCTTTCTTAAAATAAACCAAACATTTTCCCAAGCCTCTTTTGATATATATTTAGATCTATGTTTACGTTTTAGGTTCAGGATAAGTTATTTATAGCAATGCCAGCATAGTCATTTTACCCCATGCCAATCATATACAGGGGTAGTATCGTAGCTTAGGATATTCAGTCTTCCTGCCTGGAGAAAACGCTCTAGAAAACTAAAGAGGATAACATTTGGGGAGATACAGGAGTGCAACACATTGGGATGATTTGGTGATGTATCAGAGAGTTGGGTTTTGCCCTTTGTTCATTATTAAATCACAATCTTGACTGAGGCATGGGAAGCAAGGGATTGGAGGAGAGATAATATATCGTAGAAAACGAAAAGAAATTTTTTCTGGAGTGGAGTCAAATTTTTCAGAAGGTGACAGTGTTTGGCAATTCTTTTTCTTGTGTCGATTTGTGTTTCATCCAGACTTATCTCTTTCCCTGCAACGCCTCCTAGCAAAACAAGTGCTTTTTGTACTCAAATTATACATTAGAAATTAATTAGGCGCCCCAAGAAACATTATAAATTAGAGCATACATTGGATTTTTACGTTTGTTTAACTTGCTTGAGCATCTCTCAAGGTGAAGGTACAAACATGATAATTCTCCCCTTAACCAGGACAGAGCTATCTCGCTAACTCTGTAGTCTTCTATTCAGGGATTAAAGCAATCCTACTTAAGTAATATACTTAAAACATTTTACTGTAACAATAATTGAATTTAAAAGCTGCATTCTCTACCAGAGATAAGATTGTACTTTCTCACCTCCTGGAGCTTGTAACATTGTAATTTACTTTCTCACCAAACTATGGATTTCATGTTCAACTCTTTAATAAACATCTATATTGTTTAGAATTTATATTGTCTCACATGGCCTTCTGTATCGATAACTCATGAATCCGACTCCATTCCCTGTTTGGTGTCGGTGGGAGACGGCGGGAAGGGAAATTACTGAGGAGTTATTCCTGGTCCTTAATAATATCCAGGATATAATAATCTGCTTGAAACTTGTTAAAATGGTATCCAAAAGGCAGTAATACTGTCAGGGGGTTCCTTTCCTTTGGAGAGAGATAGTTCAGTCCTTCAGGCCCATTTAGCATCTTTGACATCTGTCTTTCTCAACCTAAAGTTGAGATGAATCGTCTGAGAAGTATACTTGACCTGGGATTGTCCCAAAAAGGGTCTAGGATTATAATCCACCGCCAATGGACTGCATGCACGCTAAATAGTGGAAGCAGCAGGCAAAGCTACCCCACAGCCAATATATCAGATCAAAGTTCTGCAGTCCTGCCATATCTAGTCCTTTCCAGTTTAGCGGGAAATGGAAGGTAAAAACTATAACTGCTAAATTCAACAGGATTTGTGTGTCCCTCACCTTGCCGGATTTCTCCTGCTCTACTGTACACCCCCTGCCTTCCCATAAATATCAGACTCAACGCCTCTGTTTATAAAGCCAAGGATCCTGTGTGCTTTTTTAACAGCCTTCCCAACTTGTACTGGCAGCTACAAGGATTTTTGTACAAGGAGCCCCCCCAGGGCTCTCTGTTTCTGCAACTCCTTTAAAACTGTACCATCAGAGAGAACGTAGTTCATTCAGATTAACCAAACCCGTTAAAAGGAAGGTGCAGCAATACTTATTGAGAAAGTGATAGAGAGTTATGCTGACTTGAAAGCATTATTTGATTTATTTCACCCAGGAAAGATTGGGATAGAACTTAGTGTTCCTTCAATTAGGAGAAAGATTCGAGATAAAATTATTATTCATGGTCTCGGAATGAAGAGGGCTTGTTAGACCAAATTGCCTTTTCTCACTAGTTACGCTAGGCAACTCTCACACATATCCTACGGCTTGTCCAAAAACATCTTTGGCAGTGATCTGTAATGAGGTTACCTGATAACAGGGGGAAAGAGCAAAATACGGTCACTTAATGAAATGAACTGAGACTTCATTAAAGAACGCAAAGGAGAAATGGGCATGTCCAGCAAGGGGAACTGAATTGGAAGCAAGGGGTGGAAGGGGACAATGGTCTCTTGATTGGATCCTTTATGTAAAAACTAAACGGAATGAGCAGCTTATTTCTCTCATCATCTTGCGAGCTTCAGAATGCTCTTTTGCAGGTCAACAAACCACCAGTGAATCATGCCCGCTATGTGTGGTGACCGGCAACAAATTAGGAGCATACCTGCGGTTCACATGATCCTGACATTCTTTAATTTCTTGCGTACTGGGGTGGCCACTCTCTACCAGGCGGTTAGCTGCTTGGTTTACTTCAGTGATCTGAGACCCCAAATTGTTCATTTCCTGTTCCAGGGTTTCAAACCTAAGCAAAAAATAATGTCGATTATAACAGATTTAGAAATCACAGCGAGCAAGATGTTTAATAGAGCAAATATAAAGCCTATTCATTATATCATTTATTGCAAAGGTGCTGATGATCATCACTCAATTAACTTGAAGCGACGAGTTGCTTACTATGCTGCTCACCAGGCATCAATGATGTTCATCATGATTAGCCAAAAATCACTAAAATGAATGTGATGCAGCAATTTCAAAGCTATAATGCTATTTTGGGGTTCTGATAATATTACAAACTATTCAAATATCATCCTTACAATTTTTAATGCGACTTAATCCTGGGATGAGGTTACTGACATGTAAATGCTCTGTTAATGCCCATATAATTTGTTTTGCATTTTCTGGGTAACGAACATTAGATTAACTTTGGCTAAACCTACAGTTAGGACTGTTCCCCCTCCTGTTAATCAAATATCTGGGATATAACATCAGGAAAAACAGAAGGTGTCAATGGGGCCATTTTAATCTAACCCATTCGCGGGGAAACTCTCAGGATGGGTGCAATGCTAATTCTTACACCCCGGCCATTTTACTCTTTATTGGACTAAGTGGAGAGCAATATTGGGCAGTGTTACCACCAGGATAGGAGAAGTGTGTGAATTATCAAGCCCCACTACTCCACAGGCCATACCATTAATCTAAATGTTTAATTCTCTCATCAAAACGGCCAATCGTTTACCTACACTTCTAGTACCCAGAAAAGAAACTCTGACCAGGCTTCTTTTAAAAGATTCAGAATGATTAATTTATTATAAAACACAACCCCTTTTAAACAAGTTTCAAGAACTGGTTGACACACTATTGTATTCTGGAAACGTAACTAGTTAATCCTTAAACTTCCCCAGCACACACACACGTGGATACACACACACACACACACACGCTGACACACACAGACACGCTGACACACACAGACACGGGCACACACACAGACACGGACACGCGGGCACACACACGGACACGCGGGCACACACACACGGACACGGGTACACACACAGACACGGGCACACACACAGAGATACGTAGTCTCTGCAGGGTCGGGTGGATGGAAAAAAAAACTCTCCTAAAAAGAGAAAAAGAAATTAAAGCTCATGGAGGTTCGATGCTGTCAGTCTGAAGTTCCCTCGGCTGAAGGCGTGCCACTGGGCCCAGTAGATGTCGGAAAGTTCATCAATGATTCTTCAACATGGAGGAGAGTATAGCTGGACCGATTATTCCTGTCTCAGCTAGCTAGTCCAAAATTATGCAGACAAACGACACTCAGATGAGGATTATCTGGCTACAGGTTGAGAACCACACAGGGTTTCACAAAGCAGAGAGGGGGAGAGAGCTCGTCAGGGTAGCCTCCTGTTCTCAGCCATTCCCCAACAAGACTGAAAGCAAAACCACTGGTTTTAACTTAAGGTTTGCCTCTGCCATGTGATTGCCTTTCTGTCTTCTAGCTTCATTAATTAAAGAGCTCTGCAGTTCAAAACAAACAGCTCCTTCTCAAGTACCATAAAGTCAGGGTATTGCATGGAAAAGGCCTGCTTGTTGGCAGTTCCATGACCCTTTTAAAAAATAACTCTTGGGCAGCCTCCAATTTTGGGTGTGTATGTGTGTGGATTACAATCGTGTGTCAATCAGTTCTTGAAACTTGTTTAAAAGAGTTTTTGGTTTATAATAAACTAATCGTTCCGAGTAATGTCCTTCCATATTTTAAAAAGAAACATCCAGTTTACAGAGGTATGATTCTAACAGGGTGTAGCTTTGCTGATTTCCTGCCCAGCAAATTAGCTTGAAATGATCCCTATTGTGTCTGTCCAGTGCTAACACTTCAACTGGAAGTGTATATCCCTGGCCTTTCTTACAACCAATTTTATTCTTTCTTTTCCAATACATTGGAATTTCGGAAATAGGAGCAGGCATAGGCCATTCGGCCCCTCGAGCCTGCTCCGCCATTCAACTAGACCATGGCTGATCATCTACCTCAACACCATTTTCCAGTGCTATTCCCATATCTCTTGATGTCATTAGTATCTAGAAATCTATCGATCTCTGTCTTGAACATACTCAATGACTGAGCCTCCACAGCCCTCTGGGGTAGAGAATTCCAAAGATTCACCACCCTCTGAGTGAAGAAATTCCTCTTTATCTCAGTCCTAAATGGCCTATCTCTTATTCTAAGACGAAAGGCGGAATCATCCCAGATTTGCACTAAGTGCAGTGGTGGGCAGAAAGAAAGATGTTTTCCCTTTGGCCACAATGGCAGCGTTTCATGATGTATTGTCCGAATCCCGCCTCATTAGTCATGCATTCCCAGGAAACACGTCGTGTCGCTGGTCTCTCATTCGCCCACTCCACCCCATCAGGCCTTCAGTAAACCAGACACCATATTTAAAGGCCACCCCTGCAAAGAGCTACCAGCCTTCATGGGATAGGAAGCTGCTGCGAACCAATGGCTGCCAAAGGGAGGAAACCTGCTGCCTGCAGATTTAGCGACGCCTCCCTCAGGCGCCTACTAGACGCAGTGGAGGCCCGCCGTCAAGTCCTCTATCCCTGCTCTGGGCAGACGCCAACAAGCAAGGTCAACAATCCAGCATGGGAGGCGCTGACAGCGGTGGTCAGCGCCAATGCCCTGCAAAAGATGACAGCCACCCAGCCCCAAAATAGGATGAATGGTCTCCTCCGTTCTGCCAGAGTAAGTCACTCTTCTCATCACTTTCTACTCACACACTCATAAACCCATCACACATCCACAAGGATCTCACATCTCAACAGCACTAACTCTCGCACACACCCTCACATCTCCATCAGGCTCATATCCTCTCGAGCTCATGTCCTCATCCCGTCCATGGCTCCGCTCACCACACAAATATTCCACACAGTGCCATGTGTCCTGCTCACACTCTCTCCATCTGTTTTCATGCAGCAGAAGCTGGATCACATCAGCAGGGAGAGGTCCCAGACCTGGGGGTGGAGTGGCCCACATTAGGCCCCTCACTCACTTTGAGGAGTGTGCCATCATGCTGACTGGTGAGGACGTGGACCATGCCTGCGGTGACAGTGACGTTAGCGGCAAACACCCACGTGAGGATCCTGCACCACATCATCCCTCTCTCAATGCAACTGTGAGTGCTCTCTCTCCTGCTTTTGACTCTGCTGCCATGCACGAATTATCTCTACTTTAGTTCACAGGGAGCCCTGCCAAGCAACTGACACCCTCAGCCAGCCAGTCCCTCAGCTCCATCCATGTCCTCACCTCTAGCCAAGAGGACACCTCTTCTGTTGAAGAGCTGAAATAAGCAGCCTGGAAGATCCGTCACAGTGCTTACCCACACCCTCCACCAGCCGAGAGACACAGACCTCGGTGGGACCTAGATCTAGAGCAGGCTCGGGTTCACAATCTGGTGGTCACCACACGGACACGTGTCCGCAGCAGGAGGAGGCAGGTTCAACCAAGCACCCCAGCACTCGGAGGGCTGCTGGGGAAGGGGCATCTGAGGTCCAAGTCAGATGACAAGCCTCTGGATTCGGCCTACCAACTCATCCTGGAAAGTCAGCAGAAGGAGGGAGAACATCACGCAGAGCTGTTGGAAGCCCTCAACAGAGTGGCACGCGAGTCAGAGGAGTGTGTCCACCTGCTCTCTGGTGAAGCGTTGCCAACACATGCGCATATGGAGGTCTCCTTGGGAAGGATGGTGAATGCCATGGAGACCCTGGTCCAGCAGAACACAGAGATGCACACAGACCTGCACTCCATCGCGGTAGCCATGGATGAGTTCCTGCAGTGGCTACTTGAGGGGGAAACGGGGCACCTCAACACCCCTCCAGGTGCTCCTACCCCTCAAGGAGTCAGACCGGGGACCAGAAGGGAGGAGGAGCGGGAGCTGGATTCCCCTGGGTAATCCATTCAGGAATCTCAGAGGCTGTCCTCTCCCTCTGAGTTCCCTTTGCTTGTGACCCCCTCAACCTCGTCCTCTGTCATCGCAGAGGGAGCAGCTGGCCCACAGTTGGACAGCCAAAGCAAGCCGGGGCCCTTAAAGCCTCGGCTCTCCAGTGGACTCACGTCAAAGTCATCAGAGCCAACAGGGCCAACCATTGCACAGGCTGTCTCCACCCCTGCTGCGGATGTCAGGGCAGCACCTTGTAGTGGTAGGCCAAGAAAAGTTACGAATCCCTGATCACAAGTGGTTGCACGGGTGAACACATTTTGTCACTTTATAATCTGAAAATATATTCACTTTCACTAAATAATGTGTAATGGTGTCTTTCAGCTTCACTTACAGGCTTTGCGAGTCCTCCCCCTCACCTCTAGCAGTTCAGCTGCACACAGCCGGCCCACGAGTGATTCTGGAGGGAGAAGTGTGTGTGCAGCAGGGCGTTTTGGAGCCTCTCCCACGCACGGGGATCTTTCCTCAATCCCACTCATCTCACTGTCCTGAGCATTCTCAATGCTGCCTCCTGGGGTTCTCTTTCAGTTGTCCATCTGAGCTGACCTGCATCTCCCATCACACTCCCATGCAGCACCTGTGCCCGTCCAACACGAGGCTCCGCTCACTTTTGGTTTTAGAAGCGCAGAACTGACGAGCTCCCCCATCCTTTCCCCTCCCCCAGTCACCCATGTCCTAGAAGGTTTCATTCTTCTAAACTCTAGGGAATATAGGCCCTGTCTCCTCAATCTGTCAATCCCACCATCCCAGTAATCGGCTTGGTGAGCCTTTATTGCACTCCCTTTATGGCAAGTATACCCTTCCTTAGGTAAGACGACCGAATATTTACACAATACTCCAGATGTCGTCTCACCAAGGCTCTATACAACTGCAGCAAGACTTCTTTACTCCTGCACTTAAATCCTCTTGCACTAAAGGCCCTCCCAACTCCCTTTTAAGTGGTCTCTGCTTTACTAGTCACTTGTGACTAAACATTCCATATCCTAATAACCTGTGTTAATTCATTTATTTCTAACTGCCCTCCTGGTTTTTCTAGTGATAATCCACTTCTGACCCTTCATTTCTGTTTCGCCAAACAATTTTCACCATTTACCTCTTCAAAACGTCTCATAATCCCCAAAATCTCTGCCAGCTTCTGCCTTAATTTTCTGTGTTCTACTGAATAGCCTTGGTGAATGTTAACTGAATGATGAGTCAGCATCTGTACTGACAGGACTGCTAGAATACAGCAGGCCAAAGAATAGCTCACCATGAATAAAATCACAACAGGAAATATTAGGGTGAATAAGAAATAATAGAGAGAATGGTTATAAGGCTGTAACCTTCAGATGCATGTTCTAAATTATTCATCGTTGTTTTTTTTCTTTATTCTTTCACGGGATGTGGGCATCGCTGGCTAGGCCAGCATTTGTTGCCCATCCCTAATTGCCCTTTGAACTGAGTGGCTTGCTAGGCCACTTCAGGTGGCAGTTCAGAGTCAACCACATTGCTTGTGGGTCTGGAGTGACATGCAGGCCTGATCAAGCAAGGAGGGTAGATTTCTTTCCCTAAAGGGCATTAGTGAACCAGATGGGTTTTTACAACAATCGATGATAGTTGTCATGGTCACTACCACCATTACTGATGGTAATTACTGACTAGCTTTATATTCCAGATTTATTAATTGAAATTAAATTCCACCAGTTGCCATGGTGGGATTTGAACCTCCTGACTCCACCTGGATTACTAGCCCAGCGACATTACCACTACGCCACCACCTCCCCTCAAACCATGGCTTGTTATGTCATATGCCCCTCTCAACCTGCGATAATTAGATTATGGTTTTGTAATCGCTCTCAGGTACATTAAATTAGAAAATGGTATAAGCTTAAAAAAATGTGGCTGAAAAGGAAGATATATATTATACATACATATATATAATAGGGGTCAGTTGTGTCATTTTAATAAGGGGAGGGTGGGAGGTATGAAGTGGTTCACGGTCACTATAGTTCTAAAGTGATTTTGGTTCCCTATCAATTAATTTACACATCACCAGTAAGTAACCTTGATTCACGAATTCAATAAGGTTCATTCTTATGAAGCATCCACGGGTCGGATAACGTGCAATTTCCAACTACTCAGGGGTTTTAACTCTGTCACTCAGGGTGATCGCAATGACAAGTGCGAAAGCGAAATACCGCGGATGCTGGAAATGTGAAATTAAATACAGAGTCCGCTGAAACTATTCAGCAGGTCGGGCAGCAACTGGGGAGACCGGCTGAGAGGTCACAGACCCGAGAGGTTGGCTGGGATTTTCCGGCCCCCCACCCACCACCACCAGCACGGCGGCGGGTTTCCCCCCCGGCGGCGAGCCATTCAAATGTCCGTTCACTTCAGCGGGACAGGAAGATCCTACTGGTGAGTCGGAGGGGGGGGGCGGAAAATCCCGCCCTGTTAACCCTGTTTTTTGTTCTCTCTCTTCACAAATGCTGCCTGACCTGCTGAATACAATCGCCAGGGGACCCTCCCAATAGTCCACTAAAACTTGCGAAGATGTGTGAGGATATTAAGCGTTTGACTTGCACACTATGAATGAACATGCAGGAGAGAGACAGATAAATCAATCTGTTGCATTTGTACCTGTGCTCCACGACTTCCAGATCCTCCAGTTTCTTTGGAATCTCTATTCCCTTCAGCCACTTCTCTTTCCCGTTCATCCACAATTCACACGCGTCGGCCTCACTGAACATCACATGAAGGGCCAGGGCGTCCTGCAAACGCTGCCTCCGCAGGTCCGAAAGGGCTACCAGGTCGGCGTACAGCTCCACAATCTCCTGTTGCCGGTCTCTGATCTCGGGCAGCTTCCTGAACTCCTCGGGGAGGCTCCGCAGTTGTCTGTTCAGCAGGTCAATAGCCGCCCCGGACTTCATGATTTCATCCGTCAGGTCCTTGTGCTTCTTCGCCAGCGTCTGCGTTGAGAATTCGTCATGACCCACGTTGTCCGAGGACACGATGCGGGAGGTGTCCTGCAGCCAGGTTTTGACATCGTCGGCATCCACTTGGAACTGGAAGAAGTTCTGCGCGTCCTGGAGGTTCTGCTTGCGGAAAGCGGCCAGCTCCTCCAAATCCTTCCACCTCGCAAGGACCTCGTCCGTTCGCTTCTGGATCTCCGGCGAAGCGAAGTGCTTCTGTGCCACCATGCCCCGGCCTTCCCTCACTGTCTGCTGCAGGTGGGTGCTGAGGCCCCCCAGCTCGTCCTCCAGTGCCTTGTGCTTGCCCTGCAGGATCATAATGCTGGTGATGTCCTTCCCATAATCCTGCGACGAGAAGATCTGCTCCCTTTCTCGGATCCAGCCCTCGGTCTCGGCCATTTCCCAGAAGAACCTCCAGAGGCGGCGGGACTGCTCCAGGCGAGCTTTCCGCTCGGCCGCCAAGACGCACAGCTCCTCGTAGCACAGTTCCAGGTGGTTGACACGATCCTTGATCACATTGGGATCACAAGGGGTATAACCTGGAAAAGAGATCCACAGGGAATATCAGTGATCCCTCTGTTGAGAATGTTGTTAAACCACATTTGGTAACCATTTCTCATGGGAACAAAAAAAAAAATCATTTTTTTGGTAGCACAGATCTTGAGAATAAATTGACTTTGCCTCCTTTCAATCATATTCATAGAACAACAAAATGCCTGGAGTATAACGTAATAGCACAAGGTGTATTTACATATGGAGTAATACAAAGCTCTGGAGGTTATATATAGGATAACACACAGGGCAAAGAAGTCACAAACGTATTGAGGAATTTAGAAAATACCCCCAAACTGAAGAAGTGAGCTCCATGCGACTTATCAGTATCACCTGACCCTGACCCCCATCCCCACCAGACTATGTTAGGTCTTAAATCTAAACTACTTCTCACATGACCAGGTTGAGCTCTTAAAGTAAACTTGTTCTGTCCAGCAGATTATGGGGCGATTCATCCTGGCAGCCAATGTTATGGGAAAGCAAGTTCCTCAAGCTAAAATTGCATAATGCAAACTGATGTGATGTTGGGTTTTGTTTCATAGAATGATAGAATGGTTACAGCACAGAAGGAGGCCATTTGGCCCATCATGTTTGTGCCAACTCTCTGCAAGAGCAATTCACCTAGTGCCACTTCTCCTGCCTTTTCCCCACAGCCCTGCAAATGGGCCCTCTTCAGATAACGAAGCAATTCCTTTTTGAAAGCCATGGCTTAACCTGCCTCTCCCATTTTCAGCCAGTGCATTCCAAATCCTAATCACTCGCTGCGTGAAAAAGTTTTTCCTCATGTCATCACTGGTTTTTTTTGCCTTAAATTAGCGTTCGCTGGTTCTCAATCCTTCCACCAATGGGAACAGTTTCTCCCTATCTATTCTGTCCGGACCCCTCATGATTTTGAATGTGTCTATCAAATCTCCTCTCAACCTTTTCTTCAAGGAGAACAGTCCCAGCTTCTCCGATCTATCAACATAACTGAGGTTTCTCACCCCTGAAACCATTCTTGAACCATCTCATGAATCTTTTCTGCACCCTCTCTAATGCATTCATACCCTTCCTAACATGTGGTGCCCTGAATAAGATGCAATGCTCCACTTGAGGCCGAGCCATGTTTTATACAGGTTTATTATAACTTCCTTGATTTTGTACTCTATGTCCCTATTTATAAAACACAGGATCCCGTCTGCTTTTTTTAACCATTTTCTCAACTTGTCCTGCTACCTTCAACAACTTGTGCACATATACCCCCAGGTTTCTCTGCTCCAGCACCCACTTTAGAATTGTGCCCTTTATTTTATATTACCTCCCTGCATTCTTCCTATCAAAATGAATCACTTCATAATTACTTGCAAGAAATTTCATCTTCAACTTGTCTACCCATTCCACTAACCTCTCATTGTCATTTTGAAGTTTAACACAATCCTCCTCCTCACAGTTCATAATATTTCCAAGTTTTGTAGCAAGCTCAAATTTTGAAATTTTGCCCTGCACATCCAAGTCTAGGTCATTAACATATGTAAAGAACAGCAGAGCTCCTAACACAGAGCCCTGGGGAACTCTATTATAAACCTTCCTCCAGTCCAGAAAACAACCATTCACCACTACACTCTGGGTGGAATTCAACGCCCTCCCCTGTAGTGGGTTTGGTGGCAGGCAGGCATTTAATTGGGCAGGAGGGTGGCAGGTGGGGTCTCTGCCATCTTCACACTCTGGCCTGATTAAGTCCATGGTGGGAAGGCTCATGGACAACCTTCCCGCCACAGCCCGCCCCTGCCCCCGCCAAACACCAATTAATGTCCATTTAAGGGCCTCATCCTGCCATCGCTGGAATTCACCCAGCAACAGGCAAGGGATTTGCCATGCAAGAAGCCCAAAAAGCAAACCCTGTGTGCTTGCAGGCTTCCAGTGGCGAGGGAGGGAGTCTATGTTCAATGGCACAGTGCTTGATTGAGGGACCGCCATCAGGAAGGTGGGTGGGGGTGGGGGGGGGGGGGGGGGGTGGGGGGGGGGGGGGTGAGTGGAAGTGCTGAGAGCCAGCCCCCTGCCCTTGTTGCTGACCACCCCCCCCCCCCCCCCCCCACCAATCAACCTCCCCCACAACCCTCCTCCCACAATCCTCTCCTGCTATCACTCACCTATTGCCTGGATTCTTGGGAGAACCTGGGCCTTGGTTGGGTGCAATACTGGCAGCAACCACCGCATCCCCAGTGGCGCCAGCGAGCAATGAAGAGCTGCTGGCCCCTGTTTAGCCAGCAACTCTTGGCGGGTTGGACCTCTGCACCCAGGGTCCTTGATCTGTCCTGGGGAAGGCCGCCACTGCCTAGTTAAGAGTGGGATTGGCACTTCCAGTGGGCCTTCCCAGAAAGAGATAACGCAGGGCTCCCATTGGCTCTCCAGCTGGCAGGCAGGTCCCGCAAAGCCTACATTAAATTTTAACCTGTGTTTCTTTTCACTCAGCCAATTTCGTATCCATGCTGGTACTGTCCCTTCTTTTCCATAAGCTTTAACTTTGTTCAAAAATCTGTTGTGCGGCATTTCATCAGATGCCTTTTGGATGTCCAAGACGACCACATGAATAGCATTACCCTCATCTACCCTCTGGTACCTCATCAAAAAGCTCAAGCAAGTTACCCTTAAAAATCTGTGCTGCCTTTACTTAATTCACCCAGGTGCATTTGCCCAGGTGATTGTGTATTTTAGATGGAGTTATTGTTTCTAAAGCTTTCCCACCACCGAGGTTAACCTGCTCTGTGGTTGCTGCGCTTATCTTTACACCCTTTTTTGAACAAGAGTGTAACGTTTGCAATTCTCCAGTCCTCTGGCGCCACCAGCCTCAAACCCACCCACCGCACCGCGTCTAAGGAGATTTGGAAGGTTACAGCTGTTGCCTCCTTACTTCTCTCAGTATCCTTGGATGTATCCCCATCTGGTTCTGGTAACTTATCGGCTTTAAGTCCAGCCAGTCTATCTAATTCCTCCTCCTTATCAATCGTAAACCCACGAAGTGTCTGAACTGCCTCCTCTTTCACCATTTCTTGGGCGGCATCTTCTTTGGCAAAGTACTCACATAGTACCTCAGCCATTCCTCCTGCCTTCAAACATAAATCCCCTTTTAGATCCATTATTGGCCCCCCTCCTCACACACCACTCTGTATTTTAGAAATTATATATTAAGGTAACTGAAAAATTAGACAAACCATATGATGAACAACTCTGGCCAACAAAACAAATTACTGCAGACCTCATTAATCCTTTCCCATCAATGTTTGTCCGGTATGACATTGCTAGCTGCTCAGAATATATCCTACATGCCCTTCAGCTCCAGTCACTGCCAACGCCAGACAAGATAAAGGATGCTAGACTTTTCAGTTTTAATTACAAGTAACAAAACTGTAGTTTTACCTCTAGGAACCCAAATTCTCAGTCCAGACTGGTTCCAAATCTTTTTCTTTGCTGAATGTAAGGATCCGGCAATCATAATCTAATGGGTTTAAGTCTCCAGCCTTCAAATCCTCTTAATTATGGCAACCAATTAGCACCAAAACAGCAATCCTGCTCAAAGTCTACAAAGGTGTGATAAATTGGAAGTTAACTTGGGGGAGAATTTTCTCCCCGTCAGGGGGGCTGAGTGGGAGCGGTAGCGCGCAGCCGATCGCCACCTGTGATCAGCTGCAGGCCGCCATTTTGCATGGACGGGTCAATTAAGGCTGAGCGCTTCCTTTTGGTGGTGGGGGGGAGGGGGGGGCAGTAGGCTGAGTTGGGGCCCGCGCTCTCCTGCACATGCAAGCGAAGGAGTGCAGAAATTTCCCTGAGGCACAGAACTGGCTCAGGAAGATTAAAACTAAAGAGAAAAAAAAAAATTTAAGATATGTCCCCTCATGTGATGGTTTAATTAAAAAAATGTATTTAATTTATAAACCCTCTGCCGTTGGATGAGGCTTCATGATATATGCGAAGGCCGCCTGGGCTCTTCACCTGCCCAGCTAACTTTAAGGTTGGACGGGCAGCTCAGTTAATAACTTTAATTAGTTTTTAAATGGCCTTAATAGGCCTTTGACGGTTCAGCGGGCGTGCAGCCAACTCCGCCGCACGCCCGCCAAGCTGAAGATCTGAATGATGCGTGGTGATGTCAGGACGCACACCCGACGTCACCGCCCATCATTTTATGCGTCGGGGAGTGGGGCCCGCCCCCACACGCCAACCCGAAGATTCTGGCCTTGGTGAAGTAAGAAATATATTCTTGGCACAACATCAAATGCAAACTATACCTGACCTGGAAGGGCGTGGAAGAAACTAAAAATTGTCTAAGTTAGCTGAATTGATGAGTATTATGTAATATGGGGGCCATCTTTTGGATGAGACATTAAACTCTGAGAGAGCTATCAGCTCTCTCAGGTCAACAAAGATCCCTATGGCATTATTCTAAGTGCAGGGTAGTTCTCCTCAGTCTCGTGGTCAATGCTTATTCCTCAAGTCATTGAGGAATGATGACTATTAACAAAAACACTAAGACAGATTATCTGATTATTATCACATTGCTGCTGTGGGCCCTTCCGCTGTGCAAACTAGTTACTGCATATTTCCCAACTATACAACAGCATCTTCAAAAAATACTTCATTTTCCATTAAGTGCGCTGGGACATGCTGAGGCTGAAAGGCACTCTACACACAGGGGTTGGTTATCTCAGCTGGCTAGATGTTTAGAGTGTGGTTCAGAATAATACCAACAGCGTGGGTTTGATTCCTGTTCTGGCTGAGGTAGACATGGGACCTGCCTCCTTGCCCTGCCCCTGACCGTGGAAGACAATGGCAAACCACCAGTGATAAAAACTACCAAGAAAACAGCTCAGGCTGAATACAGTAAACTTTGTGTTATCCGGCATTCCATTATCCGGAATTCTCCAATAAGCGGAATTTCTGATGTTCCCCTAACACAAATCATCACTTTACCAACCGGGAGGAATTACAAAGTTATCCGGAGCCCATTCCTGTATTCTGTATTATTTTGTACTTTAATTTATGTTTTAATGTACTGCTGAAGATTAGAAGTAAAAAGAATACTGTTCTTTACTTCCCGAGTACTTGCATATGAGTCCATGCTACAAGCATTGCGCTGCATTCCATTGGTAAATGGAACTCTCAGTTAACTGGCATTTTTGGTTAACTGGCACTACGCATTCCCCGCTCATGCTGGATAATAAAGATCTTACTGTGTATAGATATTCATATGAACACACAGTGTTCAAAGTGTTCCATGAATAGACACAGCAACAAAAATTGAAAATCAAAGCCTTGCAGTTGCTTTTGCCAATTATCTGATTGTCCTTGGCATCCAGTCTGATGACAAAAGGGTTAAGCAGCATGTGAAGCAGAGGGCTTTTCAGAAACATCAATATGTACCTTCCCCTTCAGCAAACTTAAGTGCCCCTGCGTTGACCAACTTCAGTCTATCTGCCTGAATCGCGATGTCAGCTTCCACCAGTGTATGTTTCTGAAGCAGGTCCTCTACACCCATTAAATGTTTACCAAAATCCTGTGATAGCAGTTGTACCTGAAAGGAAAATTAAACTATTAGCTTTCTAAAATAACTGAATATGAGTAAAAAGACACACATGCACACACATAAACACACACAAATAGAAACGCCATTGATTGTTTCTAAAGCTTAATAAGTTATAACGCTGATGCATAAAGAGACCTTTAGGACTTCCAAACAGCTCAATTATCACCACTTGCTTTTTACATTGTTACCTACATTGTAGTTGGTTCATTTTATGAACCTCACTGACAGATTTGCCAGCATAAAAATGGGTTATTTTTATCCATGTATATTGTTTAATCAGGACAGGGTATAATTTATTTCTTTTCCGCATCCCCTATTTTTCTTTCCTGCTCCAGCTTCTTCTAAAAGTAAACGTTGTAAGCAAAATATTGCTTTTTAAATTAACCAAATGCCAGCCCATTTCTCAAAATATTGCTGTGCCTCATGAATCAGGGAAATATGTGTCTTTAAAGATCAAATAGACACCTTGAACACTTTAATTGGAACTATATATTATGAATATGTTACATCTAATTAAGACACGTATCAAAGTTCACTTATCATATATCCAAATTTCTGTCACATTCACTAAATTGTGCTTTACGTGGTATAATTTCATGTCCTTACAAAACAGCATATTGTTTGACTTATTACAAGAGATTGACAAGCTTTTTTTTTATAATTATATGGATTTAATTTATCCGATAAGAAACGGGAAGGAACAATTAAGTCACATTTCAAAAGAGCAGGGGATACAACTGGAGCTTGTTTGCTGCAAATAAATCAGTACAAATAATCATTAATGATAATTGTATACTGTTCATTACTCCCTTGTACTAAGCTGGAGAGCATTTGCTGAGGAAGGTGGATTAACATACACAATTAAAATGGAAGGCAATGGCAAACCACCACTGACAAAAAACTGCCAAGAAATCTGGTCAGGCTGAATACAGTAAACTTTGTGTTATCCGGCACTCTACCAACCGGAATTCTCTACTGACCAGCATTCCTGATGTCCCCCTAATACGAATCATCACTTTACCAACCAGGAGCAATTACAAAGTTATCTGGAACTCGTACCTGTGTCCTTTATTGATTCTAGTTTCTAAAAACTGTCCAAACTCGAAAGAAATCTGAACACAAGCAATAAAAAGGATCCAACAGTTATGTTGTGATTTTATTTTTCAAAAGTAGCGTTGACCATCTTAAGTCCTGAAAAATCCAACCAATCAGCCTTTGTCCCATTAGTAAAAGAGCACCAACATGTGCGTACACTATAGATAAACAAACATTCTTAACACATACTTTCATTTCGTCCATCCAATCAATGATGTGAAGCATCTCCTGGAAAATCTTCTGAAGGGCCAAGTTCATTTCCAGCCTTGCTCGGCGAGCATTCAGCAGCTCCAACAGATACTCCCACAGTCGCATGATGTTGTCCCTTCTGGCATTAATACGTTTAACATCGTGGTAATTTTCAGCCTCTAGCTCCTTTGACACATCCACAAGGGCCTGCACACGTTCCTCATAAGCAGCGATGTCTGCCTCAATTGCCTCATGCTTCTTCATGGCCGCTTCCACAGCAGGTAGGTCATAGCCAAAGTTATCCTGTGGTCAAATTGGATAAATAGAACTATAAATACATAGGAGACTGGAACTGTTCCGTGACAAGTCACATTCCTATGACTGAATCCGACAGGAAACAGCAAACTTGTATATTAACTTTGCCAATTTTTAGGCCAAATCAATATCAATGTAACATGCTTGGCACTATAGTAGAACAACACGATTCAGAAGCATCCATACATTACGTATTGTTTTCATGTTACAGTAACATGCAAGAGCACTGCACCAGAAGACAGAAACACCAGCACATTGAGACAGCCACTGGAAGGAGTAAACGGATCAGAAGCTAATTCAAAAAGTAAAGTAAACACCATGTAGGCCACAACACAACATTACCCTACAAAGTTACACTGCTTCTTGAATGCGCACAATGTTTCTAAGCCTGAATTACCAACTAAATGCACTGAGCAGCTCATCTAATGCAATGCAACATAAATAAACACCAAAGCACCTTTATCCTGGCTATAAGGTCTGAATGAACAGATTCTGTGGTGGGAAGGTGAACTGATTAATGCACGATTTAGCTCCAAAATGTCATCATCAGCTCCAAATCCCAAGGTCCAGAATAGAAGCCGTGTATCCAGACAATATAACCACTAGTAGATAGTTGCATTAGAATGTGCGCGGTGGAGTTTGGATTTTGAAATAGTTCCTGTGCTTCAATCATTTTTTGTGTGTTTTAAAAGCACAATGGCCTGGACCTTGCTGGAAAAATAACTGTGGTTTAGCAATGCATAGAGTTATTAATGTTATAAATGACCAACAAGATCAGGAGATTAAGAGATAAGGCAAACCTCCAGAGTTTGCCATTTGATTTACACTGCTCTACTGTTTTCATTGCACAAATGGCATCTCAGCCTCATCATTATTTTTAAAACTTGCTGAATTTGTTTGCCCACTAAATTCACCACTGAAAGTTAAGCCTGGAACTTAACAGAGTAAGTACCTCATCACCGACACAACAGCCGTTAATGCAATGTAAATCAACTATTCTTGTTCAGAAAGGGGACAATTTAAACTGTCCAATGTCATTCCTGCATGTGGTCAATTGTTGTTAGAGGTTTTAAAAGTACCAAATTTTAAGTTTAAAAATGGGTTTCTTAGTTGTTCTTCATCTCTTTTTCCTCTCCCTTAATCCAATCTCTTTTCCTTCTCTTTATTTCTCATTCTGTAGTTGATTTTACTCTAATTCATCTTCCTTCTCAGTCATTCCTCCGTTGCTGTCTGAATCCTTAAATCTCATTGGTTAAACACATACACTGTGGTCCCAATGTTCACTAAGGGTCCCAGATGCCCTGTTAGTGCCATTATCAACAGGCACTTACAACAAGTTTTGGCACAAAACTATTTTGAGCTGAAGGTTGGAGGCAAGAGTCTAGCTAATGGCTGACATGATAAGGTGCGCCAGTCCAGCAAGATCCAGTCCTTTTATGTTATAATATTGGGCTTGAGCAAGGAATGTGTGCCTGTCCAGCCAGCCAGATTCGTGGATCCTAATAAACTATCTACTGATGTGAAGCAAAACATTGCTCAAGTAAAACCGACAAAGAACTTTATTAATACTTTGCCTTCGCCATCCTGAATTGCTGCTACACAAAATAATATTTTTTAGTGACAAACCTCTGGGTGAGGGCAAGGAGTTAAAGACACAACAGTTTCACATTGAATAATTGCATCGAAACAGACTTCAATACCAAATACATTCACTCACATCCAAGCCAATGCAACAAATGAATCATTATAAGTTAACGTTTAATAGTGCTGATAAGCTCTATGGTAATTTCACTGCACATCCTTCTAAAAATGTTTCTTGCCATCTTTGGGGAGCTGGGTAGGGGCAGAGTGTACGTGGGATCTTAACTTGAACATTTGAAAAGTGCTTCACAGCTTAATGGTTAACTTCTGGTGATAAAACTATAATGGGTTCCTGCTACATTCCCATTCCGATTTATGATGTACAGGCCATAGCTGCACATTTCGGTTCATCTGTAAACTGATCCCAATTCCAAGGTAACATGCTCACCATTGTATCTGTCAGTTCAGCAGTCACGGACGCATGGTAAGGGGAAGCAAGACTGCTTGGTTTCGGGTGAAGTGATTAGAAAATAAATAGAAGACATTGATAATACAGTTCCTTCAAATAACCAACCCTCATTTCTCATTTGAAAATAGAATCATCATCTGCATTTGAAAAACAAACCAGGAATGGCTTCATACAATTAGTTATATGACAACGTATCTACTCCATAGTCAAGGAAACAGTGGGCTGAATATTATGCTGATCGGGCAGGCGCCCGCCCGATCCAATCAGGCCTGAAACAGTGTGAGATGATGTCGAGCGAACATCCTGATGTCATCCCGCGCTTGCGCAATATTTCAGTCGGCGGGCGCATGCAAAACTTCGGAAGTGTGCCCGCCGACAATTAAGGCGGCAATCAAGCCCGTTAACAGCACAATTGTCTGTCATTTTATGTAGCCCGTCCAACTTTATGGTTGGCGGACGGGCGAATCAGCCAGGCGGCCTTTACATTTTTCATCAAACCTCACCCAAGTGCGGGATGAGGTTTCTGTTATTAAATAAAAACGGAAATCTGTGCACAGCATTTTTATAATCTAAATGTTCAGGTGCCTGATTGTGATGCTTGGACATTTTTTGCCTATTTTTATAAAAATTTTATTTCCTGGGTTTTGGGTCTTGAGCTCCAAGGCAGCCCTCTACCGTCAGGGAGCTTTCTGTCAGCGCTCACCCACGCCCGCGCCGACTTCATCGCCTACCCTCCTCCCGCCCCCCATCCCGGCAGCGCTGAGCTTTTCAGCGTGCATTTCACGCTGGCTGGCCGTTAACTGGCCGTTAATTGGCCAGCGTGAAATCTCAGTCGGGGTCCAATCACAGTCGGTGGTCCATTTCCCAGCAGCTCCCGGGCCCACTGATCACACCCGCCCGTCGACTGAAAGTTCAGGCCAGTGTGTTTGCGTGTGTGCGCAAACATCATGTGACAAATTATACACATTTTTACACACCGCATGTTTACAATTTGCTACCCAAGTCCCTTAATTTTATTTGAAAATCCTAAGAGATGGTCCAAATGCAGGTCTACCGGTTGGTAACTAAGCAGAATTTTACATCTTTTACACCAGCCTTTGAAGCCCAGGGCATCGCTTGTGTGTCAAGATGAAAAAATTACTATTAATGATGGATGACGTAACAAGCTGAGATCAACCCTGACTTCCCATATTGTGAGCTATATGGGGAGGAAGCGGGCAATTAGTGTCATAAAACCATCTTCAAGTCACGTACAATGCCATTTGGGGGTCAGGTGAATTCAGATAAAGAGGGAATAGGGAATCAATCTCAGGCTTCACCTTGTTGTACACAGCATTGCCAAGGGTGCGTGAACAGATTGTTTGCCTGTTACATATGGGGCAGAATTTTACGACAGCGGGATTTTACATTCCCGCCGTCGTCAATGGCATTTATAACAGCCCACCGCATTTTATGGCCCCACCCCCGCCGAAATGGGGCCATAAAATTCTGCCCGTGGTGTGTGTACTGAGGAGGAATACAGATCTGAAATTTGGCAGTAAGCAATACAGAGCTATAAAGCCTGCTTGCAAGTGTACAGTTCAGTGCATAACATTTTTACACTACATGCCTCAGTTGACTCCCTGAGCGTGTTTCGAGTTTTGGTTTTATCAGGCATTAACTGACTTAAAAACTCCCATGGATGAATAGGCGCTACGGTCAGCGCAATCTGAAAGTTGAAAAGGTCATTCGATACTTTAGTGATAATGCTGTATTACCCCATTAACTACTGTATGTATGTTTCCCAAGGTAAAATGAAATAGTTCTTTACCTGCGAGACAAGTCTCTGATTTTCACACAACCACGTCTCTCTCATTAGGGCCTTGCGGTCAAAGCGACGAGCCAGCTGCTCCAGTTTCTCCTGTCTGATCAGTTCATTTCGGAGGACCAGCTCACGTTCGTGCTCTGCTTTCTCCAGCCGTTCCCAGCCCTATCCACAATCACCAGATACAAATGTCACCAACAATGAGATGTTGAGATGATTTCTTTTTTTGAAAAAACAAATCAATATCTTTGCTTAGTTTAGACCACACTGAATTCAGTGCATTGAAGTTACTGTCCCATGTGGATGCCATTGCCCTCACTTGTTGACTTCACGCAGAATGGAAGTAAACGTTGGTGTGATATGTTGTCTTATGAGGAAAGGTTGGACAGACTGGGCTTGTTTCCACTGGAGTTTAGAAGTGTGAGGGGTGACCTGATTGAAGCACATTAGATCCTGAACGGTATTGACAAGGTGGACGTGGAAAGGATGTTTCCTCTTGTGGGTGAGTCCAGAACTAGGGGGCCACTGTTTTTAGAATTAGGGGTCCCCCTTTTTGGACAGAAATGAGGAGAAATTTTTTCTCTGAGGGTTGTGCGACTTTGAAACTCTGTCTCAGAGGCGGGGTCACGGAATATTTTTAAGGCAGAGGTAGATAAGACTCTTGTCAGGCAAGGGAATCAAAGGCTATCTGCGGTAGATGGGAATGTGGAAATCGAAACACAAACAGATCAGTCATGATCTTATTGAATAGCAGAGCAGGCTCAAGGGGCCGAATGGCCTACTTATGCTGCTATTTCCAAGTTCTTATGTTCTTATATTGCAGTATGTTGTGTTATAAAAGTAATCCTTGGAACCAGAGCAGTGGGGGACTTGTTGGTTTAATCCCATGTCCCTGAGTTCGTTATCCCAGCCACGCTGCTGTGACTAGGTACTTCATGCAAGCTGCTTCAGAACAGTATTGAAGGAGTTTTACAAGCTACTCATTTACTTGCCTTCTCAGCTGAAGGCAGTGCATGATCCTATGAGACCATGGAATAAGCTTCACAAATAAAGAGCACAATGTACATAAGTGACAGAGGGAGAGTTGTTCCAAAAAATCTTCTTATCTAATCTATATAATAAGAAATTTTTAGAATTGTGATTGAATCCTAATTTTCATTTAAGTCTATTTTCAACGTATTTGGTCTTCACAAACATCAAACAAGGGCCCCTTGAACACCTTTTAAATGTGCTATACTTTGTAGGACAGTATCAAACACACTCGAGTTTGATTCCCTGTCTCTGCCGATTTCAGGATGTCTGTGAAAGCAATGTGGGCCTTTGGTGTCAGGGGGATATGTGAGGGAGTGGGCCAAGTTCCCGCTCCTGATCACCATCCAGTAATGTGTCTGGACGCACTTCATGAGCCTGCCCTCTGCTGCAGAGCTGTTCAGAAAACCCCGTTAATGAAGCGCATTTAACCCGATGTTTGCAAAAAGGTCAATAAGGGATGGGCAATAAATGCTGGCCTTGCCAGTGACATTCACATTCCAAAGAAAAAAATTGGGCTGGTATCAGAGGGTTGTCACTGTATGATATGCTGTCGTAACATCCGAGCGCCAGGGCGTCATATCTGGAGGGTACCCCAGAGATGCACCGGGGAACCCCCGCTGGAAGTTCCCAAATAAGGTATGCATGGCAATTGCCTGGAAAGTGCAAACTTCCCGGGGCAATGGCCCTGCACTGGGAACTATCCGAAAATGCAATTTAGATTGCAAACTTCAGACGGTTCAGACTTGTCGCATCAATAGTTACTCAGAAAAAGTTAGAAGAATTAAAACCACTGCTTTCTTCTGGGTAATTATTGTACAGACCCACATCGACCCCCACGGGACTCCCCACCCACTCCCCTCTAAACCCCTGGGGACAACCCGTGCCCCTGACTCCACTTCCACCCCCCACCACGGGTCTCCCACATCCCCCTGAGCCGCCCAGGGGAAGCCCTCCACCCCTCCTGACTACCCCATGAGTCTCCCCCCACCCCTAAGGGACTACACATCCTGATGGGAACTCCCCTACCCACGGGGCTCCCCCCACCCCCCACCCACAAAGACGATCTCCCCTCCACTACCGACCTGCCCCCATCCCTACTTTCACCTCCACCCACATGCACCCCACCACCCCCTAAGGTCCGAGCCAACTCAACACCCCCACCGCCACCACCCCCCTACACCCGGGCCCAACCCGACCTCCCCACCCACCCCCACATGCCCAGGGCCCGACCCAACATCCTACCCCGCCGCCCCCACAAGGTCCAACCCGACTTGACAGCCAACCCCTTCCCACTAAGGCCCAACACAATACCCTCCCTAATCCTACCCACTTACCTTAACGCACTTACCTTCTTCCTACCTTGTCAAGGGCCTTTAAACCTGGTGGGGCCTTTACACTTACCTGGTTTACAGCAACCAGTGCCGTAAAAAAGGGGGGCGTGGCTTACTTACCTGCGACTCTACAGCCCTTGACACTGGGCCCCAGGGATGTGCTTGCACCACCCAGACCTCGCCTGGTCTGAGTCGGAAGGTCAGGAGAGATAGGATCGTCTGGGTTTCAAGGTAAGTACTTTCAAGCAGGATGGCAACCCGATTCAATTGCCACTCCATCGGAAGTTATGGCCCAATATCAACTGTTGCTACACAGCACAGGTGGCTGCATTTGACAAGGTCTCACTGCTTGTGATGCACTTTGAGACATCTGCGACGATGTCATATCAAAACAAACTATTATTCCACAGGAGCTAAGTAAACAAAGTTGGTAGAAAATATACGAAGTCCACTATTGAAAAGTTATTTTCAGTCTGAAAATGTTCTTAGAAGTGAATCAACTCTGCACAGCCTGCATTCTTCTATGAATGAAATGTTACTTTGATAAAAGAAAACTTTTCAAAAGCGTTACAAATTAAACACCAACCAAAAGCTGTTTTCCAACATATGGAACCTAAAACTGAATTTTGGAACGAAACTCTGATGACTTGATTCGTGTATCTGCAAACTACAGATGGAAAGGAACATGAATGTACTCCTTACATCTATAAACTCTCCCCTGAAAGTGTTTAAACGAATGCCAAGCCTCAGCTGTATTGCTATATCAGAAAGCCTCCGCAACTGGCAATGTTATGTTGCCAGAAGAATAGCACAGGGATTAAATTCAACCAACAGTTAAAATGATTAAAGACGCCTGGGTTTATCTGCACTCTCAAATAGATCGATGGAAATGACGAGTGAAGAAAGCTCTTACCCTGTTGATATCGGAGATGAGCTTGCCCTCGTGTGGAGTGTACACTTTCTGATTGTTTGCTCTCATCCTGCTCTGGATGGAGAACAGCAGCACCTCGAGGTTACCCTTCTCCTGGAACCTGTCGGAGGACGGCAGCTTCAGTTATTTTCGATGCAAGTCAAAAGAAACCTTTGTATGAAAACCTGCCACAAATCAACACCAATGATACAACAGCTCTTGAGGCCGGCCTGCTGGGAATTAAACATTAGCAGCATTACAGAGGAGGGACCCGTGACAATTTGCAAAAGTGTTTCGTCCGTCATTTCAGCGAGATGCCACAGATGCCGGAACAATGCTCTGCAGCTCTGCAGGTTAAGTTTTCTTGTTGATCAGGTCTATTTTTTAGGTACCAATATGATTGAGTATTTCAGGCTTAATGCAATGGAAGCTTTTACAATTTAAATCTTGGGTTTCCCACAGGACCAGACTTGCCTTTCAACAGCGTATGGAAAAAGAGTGCTGTCTGAAATAGGCTCCTACAGCACCAAGTTTATGTAATAGTGCTGGAATGCTAAGCAAAAATGTTCTAATGTTCAACTGGTTAATAATCTTTACCTGGTCGTATACAGGTTCTGATCTCATAGCACTGCACTGATGGGTAGGCTTTAGGCTGATTTTCAGCTTGTCTGTTGTAATGGAGGTTACCATTAGAAGTTCTGGAACGATTGCTGGCGGTGAGCGCACAAAGTGTCAAAAGTAATCACCTGTGCAGCTAAAAGGACCACAGGGGACAGTGTTGGAGAGGATTTTTGGCTCGCTCCCTGAAAACTGTGGACGACTCGATGGCTGGCTGGAAGTCCCAAATGATTATGTGACGGAAGCTGTGAGGTGGCAGGCAAAACAATTGATCAGCTATCACAATGCCAGCTGCTGTCGCTGGCAAGAGTAATCGAGATGAGCTCAGTTGGAAAGAACTAAGGCGAGTGATGAGAGGCAAAGTAATCAACAATGTAATCATTCGGTGGGGGGGAGGCTCGATTTCTGACTGGGGTAGGAAGGGGGGGGAAGTCCGCTCCATTATAACTGGTATTCAAAGTTCCACTGTCAGCTACTCTAAGTTGACATTAACAAGCTAAACTTCAACAAAGATGAAACTGATACGTATTATGCAAAGCAAAAGACTGGAGCTGATAGCCTGAAATGAATCAATGAGACATTCAGATGATTTTTAAATTATTTGTTCTTGGAATGTGGGTGGCAGTGACAAAGCAGCATTTATCCACAGTTACTCTGAGAGCATTAAGAACCCACTACATAGTCTGAGACTCGAGTCACATATTGATCAGACTTCCTGGGGTTGACAGGTTCCCTTTCATGAAGGACCTGAGTGAGCCAGATAGGGTGGCATTACAGCAACTGCACAATGAAAATTACAGGAGATTTCCAATAAGTTCTTGCCCCCAAGCTCCCTTTGACCATTCTCCCCTCTTTTATTGTTAATAAAGCCAAATCGTATCTTGATTTATGTAATGGTATTGTTCTGGTAAATTTGTTTTCCATTGTCTTTGGAAAAAGATATAAAGGGGGCCAAATTCGAATGCCCTCGCGCCCCTCCTCCCCCCCCCCCACCCCCGCCCCCCCCAAAACAGGCATGGGGTTTGAGATGTGCAATTAACCCACGGACACTGATCGCAATGCAGGCGACACATCAATTTCCAGCTGCGCGCTCATTTCAATGATTTCACCGGGCAGCCGCACGCTGTTAATGGACTGGGTGCCTGAGCAGGAGGCAATCACGAGTGGCCTGCACCAGCTGAAGCTAGCCTGCACTGCTTAAAGGGGAGACGCACTGTGGCTGGAGCAGGTGCCAGCAGTTGTGCAGGGAGCGAATCTGATCTGGGAAATAGTGAGTTACGGCACAATGTGGGAGAGCCTGAGCTCCAAGATTTTTGGACGCTGCACTGGAGCTTTGGTGGAGGAGGTAGAAAGGAGGAGACACGCCCTGGATCCATTAGGTGCCAGGAGGTCATCCAGACACACATTCAGAAGGCACTAGAGGTCAATGCCAGGAGTTGGGTCAAGGCCCGAGGACTTGAGCTAAGTGTCGCAAAAGTCGAATGGTTGAGGCCAGTGAATTTTTCTTCAAATGTGAGACCCTACCAACTGCACCACTAGCCTCACTCACTGCTCAGTGCACCACACCCCATCACTCACCTACTAACAATCTCTATCAATCACCACTCATACATAACGTTCAATGCTTCACATCATCCTCACACCCAACTCTCTCAGATTGCCAGCTATTCAATCATGACAACCACATCACCCAAACAGACTGCTAGGACAGACCCACCAAAAATGGCGGCATGGTGACATACAATTGAGAGGGGGTTGCCCTGGGAGTCCTTAACATTAACTCTGAATGCCATGAAGTCTCATGGCATCAGGTCAAACATGGGCAAGGAAACTTCCTGCTGCTTGCCGCCTATTGCGCTCCCTCAGCTGATAAACCAGTGCTCCTCCACATTGAACACCATTGAGAAGAAGCACTGAGGGTAGCAAGGGCACAGAATGTAGTTGGGTGGCGGGCTTCAATGTCCATCACCAAGACTGGCTTGGTAGCATCACATTTGACCAGGCTAGCCGAGACCTGTATGCCAGACTGGGCTTGTGGCAGGTGGTGAGAGAACTAACATTGGGGAAACACTTGCACATCCTCAACAGTCTACCTGTTACAGATGCATTCATCCAGGAAAGCATTCATCATTGATAGGATTGACCACTGCATAGACCTTGTGGAGACGAAATCCTGTCTTCGCGCTGAACACACTTTCCATCATGTTGTGTGGCAGTACCACCCGTGTTACATGGGACAGATACAGAACAGATCGAGCAGCTCAAAACTGGACAGCCATGAGGTGAAGTGCACCTTCAGCAGCAGCAGAATAGCTTTCCACCACAGGCTGTAGCCTCATAGCTCGACATATCCCACATTCGACCATTAGCATAAAGCAGGATCAACCATGGTTCAATGAGGGCTCTTGGACAGCATGCCAGGAGCAGTGCCAGGAATACTTAAAAATGAGATGCCAACCTGGTGAAGCTACAATACTGGACTACATGCATTCTAAAACAGCAGTAGCAGCATGGAAGTACAAAGCTAAGCAGTCCCATAACCAACGATTCACATCAAAGCCCTGCAGTCCTCCAATATCCAATCGTGAATGGGGGTGGACAATTAAATAACCAACAGGAGGAGGAGGTTCCACAAACATCCCTATCCTCACTCATGACAGAGTCCAGCTGGTCAGTGCAGAAGACAAGGATGAAGCATTTGAAATCACCTTCAGCCAAAAGTGCCAAGTGGACAATCCACCTCAGCCTCCTCCCGAGATCTCCAGCATCACAGATGGCAGTTTTCAGTCAATTCGATTCACTCCATGTGATGTGAAGGAATGGCTGGATACAGCAAAGGCCATGGGCTCCAGTAACATCCTGGCTGTGGTGCTGAAGACATATGCTCCAGAACTCATCCCACCTCTTGCCCAGCAGTTTCAGTGGAGCTAAAACACTAGCATCTACACAGCAAACTGGAAAATTGCTCAGGTATGTCCTGTTCACAAAAAGCAGGACAAAGCTAAACTGCCTCATTAATCTACTCTCCATCATCAGTAAAGTAATCGAAGATGTTGTCAACAGTGCTATCAAGCAGCACTTACACAGCAATAACCTGCACATCAACATTCAATTTGGGTTCCACCAGGACAACTAGGTTTCAGACTTCATTACAACTTTGGTCCAAACAGAGACAAAAGAGCCAAGCTGCAGGGGTCAGGAACATTAAGAAGACATTAAGGCAACATTTGACCAAGTGTGTCATGAAGGAGCCCTAGTAAAATTTAATTCAATGGCAATCGGGGGAAAACGCTCCACTGGCTGGTGTTATACCAATCAAAAAGGGAGATGGCTGCTGTAGTCAGCTAACCCTCACCCTGACCCAGGACATCTCTGCAGGAGCTTCTCAGGACAGATCCTCAGACCCAACCATCTTCAGCTGCTTCTCTCCATTATAAAGTGAGGATGTTCACTGATGACTGCACAGTATTCTGTACCTTTCACAACTCCTCAGATACTAAAGCAGTTTGTAGCAATAGCTACAAGGCACAAGTCAGGAGTGTGATGGAATACTATCCACTTGCCTGGATGAGTGCAGCTCCAACAACATTCAAACAGCTCGACACCATCCAGGCCGGATCCACCTGCTTGATTGGCTCCCCATCCACCACCCAACCTTGCCATCCTTTGGTGACAGCCCTTGTTACCAGCTCTACAGTGAGAAACCGTGGAGCAGGAGCATGACAAGAAGGAACAGGAGGGGAAGAGGCAATCTGGGCAGATCACCACGAATCTTGACACCCACTCTGCCAAGTACCATGGCAACAATGTTTACCACTACAAGATGCACTGCAGCAACTTACCAAGGCTTCTTCAACAGCAGCTTCCAAACCCACAAGCTCTACTGCCCCGGAGAGGGGCAGCAGATAAGTGTCAACACCACTACCTTCCAAGTTCCTCTCCAAGTCACACACCATCCTGCTTGGAAATAAATCACCATTCCTTCATCATTGCTGGGTCAAGATCCAAGAGCTCCCTCCCTAACAGCTCGGAGGGTGTACCCCGAATGCTGGACATTCTTACACTCATCAGGACAATTTGCAAGAATAGCAATTGTGAAGGGAACAACAACTAATACTGTATGAGAAGAGATGTTCAGTTTTCACGCCATCATGTACGCCCAAATAGATGGTGTTGCCATGGGATCCCCTCTAGGTCCAGCTCTTGCAAATATCTGTCAGTTTCCACAAGAAATGCATCTTTGATGGAATGACCCCTAACCTCCTGCCCCTGTATAATTCCGATATGTAGATGATACGTTTGCTACATTTGAATCTGCAGCTTCATGTAAGAATTTCCTTATACACCTTAACGGGCTCCATCCTGCGCTCAAATTCACCTTTGAAATGGAGCCATCTAAAATGCTTCCTTTTCTTGGCATGCTAGTTGAGAAATCTGCTAATGGGTTTTCCACTATTGGCTGCTGCAAACCTACCCTCACTGGTCAATGTGCGGGTTGGGATTCCTACAGTTCCACACGCTAAGAGATTGGCCTTATTGGCAACCTCGTAAGTAGGGTCTAAGTCATTCACTCACCGTGCAAGCTTGATACTGAAATAGGGCGCATCAAAGCAATCTTCCAGAAAACTGGCTACCTTGATCAGATTATTACTCGCTGTATATCGCGCAAACTCAAGAATGGGCCTAAGGCTGCCACTTTTGGTCCTGAAAAGTGCCCCATCTACCTCAAATTACCCTGGAAAGGTAAAGTGTCTCAAAAACCTGAGGTGAAGCTGTTTCACGCTGCTGCTATGCAGTAGCAACACAAGTGCTTTTCTCCACTAACAGTGGCCATCAAGCCAAAAAGATGTTCTACCTATCACACAAATGAGTGATATAGTATGTGAATTTCAGTGCTGGTGCGATGCCAGGTGTGTAGGTCATACGTCCCAACAACTGGCGGATCATATCAAACAGCATGTCCCTTCGGCTGTTTGTAACAGGCAAAGCACCAACCAGCCCATACTTGCAGGATTCAAAACATAGTGTCCAACACTGGATGTGATTGCACAATTGGACATCACTTGCTGAACAATCCTGACTGTGCAAAGAACTACACTGAAAGCCAATTTAAGGTTATCAGTTGGGTTCACAGTGTGGCTTACTTCCTCATGCTTGAAGCTACATGTATTCACACACAGGGCCCTGTCCTTTGCAGACAGAAGGGGCATGTCCACGCATTGTGCCTTTTTCAACTAAAGCAAAAGCTTGGGTGACAGCCATTCCCTGGCTCATTCCCCAGGGCAATGCCTTTGCCAAATAGGGTCAACCTACCTGGTTTGAATTTAAACAAAAGCTTGGCAGTTAACTGTTCCCTGGTGATTCTCCATGGAAACATCTCTACCAATCACAGTCCACTTGCCAACCAATCAGCACTCTCTTATGCAGTAAAAATTGCTGTTCCCTTTACAATTGGTAAATAGAATTGCTCTGATGGGTGTAAAACGAAAAGCTTTGATAGCGCGTCTCTTTTTTAAGCAATGTTCAAGCTCTGTACTACAAAATGGCTATTAATGCACTTCTTGGTGTAGTGGTTTCACATATTGTAGCATCACGGTGATTACAAAGAAAAGAGTAATGTTTTCCTGCGTTCGACTTTGGGTTGAGTGACTATATTTTGGTGACCCAGTTCAGTGATAGTACAGTCTTACCTCATCTTCCTACATTGTCCCTGCCCCTACAGGTTTGTGGCATGTAGTTAGTTGGTGGCATCATTTTGCAAAGGTTTCCAAGAAGAGGATTCGCTACCTACACACAAGTGGGAAACCAAGTGGTCCAACTAATCATCTGTGCACCCAGCAGTCTGAACCTTGACATCTTTTTTGCACAAATTTAAGTGTGAGTTGTTTATCCAGATCTGGGAGTTGCTCAATCTGTCACCACCTATCGCATTCCCGAACAATATGCATTTCTGAAAAAAAACGACATGTCGCAGTTTCTTGTTTTGCACTCATCAGGACATTGGTATTCTTGCAAAGTGTCCTGATGAATGCAAGACGAAAAGCGTCAATGTTTCTCTTTTTCAGCAATATGCATTTAATAATTCCAGAGGACGCCAGCAGGATCAAAAACATCAAAAGGGTAGTTGGAGAACAGAACTCGTCTAAAAATTTGTAACCAGACACTAAAGCATACAGCAGCCCTCCTTCTGCAACTTACTTGGAAGGTTTCTCCACTGTGCGGTAGGTATTGAAGGCTTGCAGTTGCTGCTGCACTCCAGTCAATGAGTTGGCAAACTTGCGGCTGTTGAGGAGAATGATGGTTTGCTCGATCCACGTTAGCAGGTCTGATGCCAATTGTTCATACTTGTCAATCATCTTCTGGGTTTCAATTGCATTGTCCAGCACCTGGATAAAGATGTAATACACTGTAGGATATCTCGAGTTCTTAATCCATCCTGAAATACTGCAGTAGCATCAGTTTGATCCAAATAAATGAAACAGGCTGTTCTATGGCTGCTTGTGAGATAGCAATTCATCCTACTCTTTCTTAAATCATGGATAATGACAAATTTTCAAAGATAAACAAGAGTGAGCAGCAGGACATGAAAAAGGAAATCACAGACCTCACAAGCCATGAGCCCACAATAAGTTGCTCATGTAGTCCTAATGTTACTGGGTTAATCAAAAGTGAAAGAATTTGTCTGTCTTTAAAATCATGTCAGATTGATTTTCTCACCAGCATTCCAAGAAAGTGGCTCAAATGTACCTGCTTGGATGGAGTTGGTTATTTAAACAAACAAATCCATTTAACACAAACCTTCCCAATCCTTTTCCCCTCCACCGCTAATGCTTTCATCTTGGAGAAGTAATGGTAAAATGCCACCACGTAGGTAATGATTGACTTCTCATCCGGATTCTCTGTAAAAACATCTGTAAAGAGGAGAAAATGACAATTCTTTCTTAATCAGGCATCACTCTTTACCAAGGAAGGGAGAACATTCATTTTTATCATGACATCTGGCACAACTCCATTTTTGAGATCTAACAGCACATTTCAGTCTGAACTTGGCCTAACATCATCTGCCTGGCAAAATGGCTACACCCTTGAAATATATTAAATAAATCTTTTTTTTTGCTGTGGTCAGTGACAAAAGGAAGTCAATTGGAAAGATGTGGACAGAGCTATTAATGGTAAAATACACAGGTGAAGGGCATTGTTTAATTAAGTACCTGGAGCACTTATAAAGAGAGACTGTTGAGACACTGGATTAGTAGGTAGGAAGAGGCATAGGTAATGCTGCATTCTGTAAATAAACCTATTATCATAGAAAGCATTAGTGCCTAGTTTCATACTTCACCAACTGGCTTGGGATCAAATTATCAAGAATTGCAAACCAGCTATGACAGGGAATCAGGGTCACATGACTGAAGGTTGCAGGCTACATGTGTTACCATTAGCAATGAAATTTAGTTACATGGCAGTCAAAAGAAAGGCTGGTTACATGCATTATTTTACTATAACACATTCTCGTAAAGTTGATCAATTTTATACTAGTCCAAAATCATAGAACAGCAATGCAGAAGGCAGCCATTCTACCTTTCATTTCTGTGCTGGTATGTGAGGGAATGCAGGTCAGAGAATGAGGGGTGCAATGTTGGCACCCTATATCTGACTCCCTCTGTGTATGCTTGATGTTGGGAACACGGGATTGGGAAATATATCTTTTTAATCCATTAGGCACCCTCTTTTTATTTAGATAAATACTTCATATCTCTAAAGTTTATTTGGCTACGTATACACATGTAACTATCTTGCTGAAACTTACCCTCAGGATCAAGCAGTTTGGTTACACCCAGCTGCTGCTCGGCGATGTTGAAGGCCTGCTGTAAGTTGTATGTGGCATTAGACTGTTTCAGTTTGTTAAAATCGACCAGATCAGGCCTGGAGAGAGAGAGATACAATTTAAATATGTCCAGTCTACCACAGATGTTCAATGTTGAATAGCTTGCTGAATGTTTGAGAAACTCAAGCTACATGAGATTTTAACAGAATTCTGGAATTCAGATTTAGCCATTTCCATGTTAAACCTATTTGGTTTTGCAATGTTATGGCAGTCTTCTTTACCTTATGTTATGGCAAAATCCAGCTCCTTAAGCTGGCAATCATACACCCTACTGGCAATAGTAATTAATGGAAGTACCCAATTGCAAATAGATTTACATCCTAAACTTGCACTAAAAAACATGAAAAACAGTTAAGATTAGAACGTGTTCCAGCATGAAGTAGTAACAGTTCGGTCAGGTCCATCAAAGAAACAAATGAAAATCCAGCATGAGGAAACATCATGCCAATTAATAGAAACTTCGACCCTGGCCATGCAGAGAATCATGGACGCTTACAGCACAGGATTAACCCATTTGGCCCATCATGTCTCTGCTGGCACTTTGCCATAGCAAAACAAAAAATTATTCCGTGCAGAGAGATAAAGCCATAAAAAAACAATAGCAGCATTTTTGGTTTTATTGATAGGGGCATCATTACATAAATAAAAGAGGTCTTGATAAATTTGTACCAGGCACTGCCAGACAAACTGTGCAGAAAAACCTAAGTCAAGCAGCAGCTATATTTGCCAGGAGATTTGAGACAATGGAGTTACTTCCTCCACAGCAAGGAAGACTGATAGCAATCATATGGAGGTTTTTTTTTAAATTATGAAACGCAGTGATAGGAGAAAGGCTATTTCCCCTGTTTGGGAAGTTGTGTAACATGTTTCTTATGAGACATGTTATAGAATGCCTTCTGAAAAATCTAACTACACTACATCTGCTGCATCTGCGAACTGCTGCAGTCCGTCTTTCCTTCAGAAAGTCTTAAGTTTGGTGAACATCACTTATCTTTAATGAATCAATGCTGGCTGTCCTGGACTATCACAAACATCTCTAAATGCTTTTGTTTGGCTTTGAATTCTGGGTTCCAAGTGTTACCTGGTCTTTGTTTCTCTCCCTTTTTGAGCCAACGTTTAACATTGGGTAAATCCCCCTTGCCCAGTACAATTTGCAACATAAGGGAGATAGGAAAATTGGGCAGAATTTAATGCTCTCCCCCATGGTGAGTCTGGTGGTGGAGGGCATTTAATCAGGTGGGAGGGCAGTGGGTGAGGACTCAGCCACCTTCCTGCCTACCACCACTCCGATTAAGTCCATGGCGAGTCCATGGGGAGACGGTGGTGTAGTGGTAATATCACTGGACTAATAATCCAGAAACCAGGCTAATGTTCTGGATTTATGGGTTCAAGTCTGGAATTGAAAGGTAATCTCAGCAATGATGACCATGAAACAATCATTAATTGTCGTAAAACCCATCTGGTTCACTAATATCCTTTAGGGAAGGAAATCTGCTGCTCTTACCCAGATCTGGCTGACATGTGACTCCAGACCCACAGCAATCCAATGTGGTTGACTCTTAACTGCTCTCCGAAATGGCCTAGCAAGTTTCTCAGTTCAAAGGCAATTAAGGATGGACAACAAATACTAGCCTTGCCAGTGACTCCCACATCTAATGAAAGAATGAAGGGATTGCCCATGGACAGCCTCCCCACCCCACTGTCAATTACTGCCCACCTAATGGCCTTATCCCACCCAGGTGGGGGTATACCACGTAAGGAGCATGACCCTGATGGGTGGGGGGGTGGGGGTGTTCCCACTGTGAGCCTCCCCATTGGCACTGCCATTCAGTAGAGCTGCTGGCCTCCAATTGGCCAGCAGCTCTCATGGGCGGGATCTCCACCCCCAGGGTCCTTGATTCCAGGGAAGGCCTGCCGCTGTCCTATTAAGTGTCTGAGTAGTACTTAATTCGGCTAAAAGAGGCAATGCGGGGCTCTCGCTGGCTCTCCCATAATCCACACGGTCTGTCTTTGCTTCAGAAGGTCTTAAGTTTAGTGAACATCACTTACCTTTAAATGAATCTATGCTAGCTGTCCTCGTCTCTCCGAGATGCCCCCACCCCACCCCGTCACCTCAATTAAATACGGCCCATTGTGGTCAAAGCCTCTGCTATGCCCTTTCCAACTTCCTTTGCTTTCCAGTGAGTTGTCTGCCTTGAGTTCTGCTAACACTTTCCAAACCAATTTCTCATGCGTGGTGCTCTCGAACAATTGGTCCGCATCCTCCTTTACTACGCTTACATTCCCACATCCTGCTGATGAGCTTTGTCTCATAATACCTGTGTTTGTGGATCAGGGCATTAAATGCCATTCCGTCCTTCCAGCTGGATGTGAAGTTTCTGATGTTTACATTGGTATACCTAGGCAATTAAAAAAAAAATGCTTTTGTTTTAAAAGTAACTTATAACAAAGAAACTGGACAGCTTTGACAGTGGTTCAGAGTATATGCTTTCAAACAGCCATTTGCATTGACATGATAGAAGGTTAAGTAAAAGAGAAAGGACAGGTAAGAGTAGCTCACCCTGCTGTTTTCATCTGACACCAAAGGAGGAGAGCATCCTTTGCTGACCGAGTCTCATGACTGTCATGTGTCTCCACGGTGATATCCTGGATCTAAAAGAACAGATTGATTGATTTTTTTTTAAATTTAGTAGATATTTGAAGTAATTCAACAAAAAGCTCTAGTAAAGAGCTCACTGGTATTTTTTTTAATCTTAACAATAAAAAGGAACATTTTTGCACTAATCCACACTTCCCAGTTCTGGAAAATTGATTTAAAAAAACACAATTTCTTCAGTTTTACAACCTGTAATTGAAGCTGTTTGAAGAATTAATAACTTAAGTACTGAAGACTGAGAACAGAGAGGGAAAAGGTGTAACACAGGGTGGAGGAGGGGGGAAGAGGGAGGAGGGTGGAGGAGGAGAGGGGGAAAACTGATTGCAGAGCTAAAGGGAAATCGCTGGGTGAAGAAACAATTCACAAAGGGGGAACCAGAACTGGGAGTAACTTTGATTCGCCGTGTAACTAATGGTAATGCACTGAAGTTGCCCTGTTAACTAGCACTAACGCTGGTTATTTTCAGATTCCTTTTACAGCGAACAACATTATAACTCACTGATAGTGGAAATGTAATTGGTTGTAATAAAATAAATGCTCTAGTATCCTACCTATAGCTACTAGTGATCCTATAACCCACTAATATTCACCCTGACGCCATAACCAGGAATCCAACGCACTGCAAAATGTCAAGCTCCCAGTTGATGCTACTTTTAATAAATGCCATTACTCTCTCTAACTCCTTGGATTCTGATTCCATGTGATGCCGATAACTTGCTGCATTGGGACTTCATACATCAAAACTAGCTCTCATAGACTGACCTGAACCAAACACAGAGAGGGCACAAAAAGGCAGTGGGATCATTGTCCCAAACATCATGCCAAACTCAGCCCAGCAGAAGCACTTCTGAGCCACTTTAACAAAAGCAAAGTGCTGCAGATGACAGAAATCTGAAATAAAATAGAGGAAATACTCAGCAGGTCTGGCAGCATCGGTGGAGAGAGAAACAGAGTTAACGTTTCAAGTTGATGACCCTTCCTCAGAACTGGGGAATAGTTAGAAACGTAGAAGGTTTTAAGGAAGTGAAAGGGGAGGGCGGGAGTGGGGAGGAACACAAGGGGAATGCTTGTGATGAGCTGAGAGGCAGGCGAGATCAAATGACAAAAAAAAAAGTGTTGCTGATGCCATGCCAAAGGGAGCGCAGGCAGCAGCTCCCTCCACCTCCCAAACTTTGCAATGTGCGACGAGTCGTGGGTAGAGAGCAGCTGATTTGCGTGAACTGGTGTGACAGCAAACTTTTAACCCAAGTTGTCAACAGCAGAGCGGAGGAAACAAATCTCCGATCTCAGCTGACTCCCCGCCCAAATCTGGAAGGATTGGGAATCCTGCTGCGTGCACAGACTGAGCCGGTGTGTTTCTTTTGAGTTACCACTGACCTGGAAACGAAGGATGATGGTCCAGATGAGGCCGAGTGTAAGCCTGTGGCTCCCGTCAACAATGTCGTGGGAGCCCATGTTTTCCAGGTGCACTTTCTGTTCTTTCAGAAACTGAAGAGCCTTGTCCACATTTTCCAGACAATGTATCCGCATCCGGCCTTTGGTTGGTTTTGGCTGATGAGGGAGACGACGACATTGTGGTTTCAGTAAAACAGCGAATACTCAATAAAATAAACAGTGAATGTATGAAACACGAGCAGTTAGTACAGATAAAGCATGCCGATCTTTCACCTCTGGGAAGTGGACACGACTTCTACTTTCCCCCCTTGGGCTCAGTAAAAGGTCCCGACGTGAAGTGCGCTCAAGTAGTTTATGAATGGACGTGTTTTAGTGGCACAAAACTGACAATAATTCAGCATGGCTTGGGACTACATCGGCAAACTCATTTAGAGAAACATAGCTGAATGAGAAATATTAAAAATTCACACTGGATACTCTTGGGAGGTTGGGATTGTAGTACATTTATGGGATTAAGGGGAACAGCTCACAAAAAACTCTGCACTATAGCTGATCAGGGAGCATTTAAGACTGCCATTGGGTACCCAAGATGGATAAAAAGGCCTCAACATTAACCTCCCCCACCCTCCCACAATAGGGGAAAGGGTCAAGGGGAGGAAAATTTATAACAAGGGAACGCTGCCCCAACCTGCCATGCATGTGCTCATTAACATTTTTATGGCTGTGCGTTTCAGGCGTGCAACTGCTGTGGACACTTCATTAACATTTTTTAACCAGGCTGCCACAATGCGTTTAGGGACCCAAACTGAATTGGACAGTAGCCGGCTGGGTTTTTTTAGGGCTGAGGGATGCTGGCAATGAAAGGAAGGTAGGAGCTGCCAGCTCAAAAAAAAGGTTAAGTGCATTTTACAGCACTGCTTGTGGGCCCAGGGGGGGAGCAGATACTCCAGACACTCAAAGACAGCTTTAGTCCCCCCACCTCTGCTGATTGCGACCTCTCTCTCTCTCTCTCTCTCACTCACACCCCACTGCAAATGGCCACCTCCCCCCTCTCCAGTCCCCGATTTTTTATTCCCCCTCCCCTCACAAGGTTTGTTTTCCCACATGCGCGCCAGTCAGGTTTGTCAACACGGGCAGCTGTTGGGTGGAAAACGCAAGGGAAGAAAAACTTAAATTCAGCGGGTTCTCTGCATGTCTAGCTTTGCCAGGTTTACCGCCTCACACCCCTGCACACTCCCTGGCTCCCTTTAAGCAGCCGGGTCCAGTGTTTCTGGGATGCAGCACTGGTTGTCATCCATAAAGATGAAGGAAACTGAAATGTGAAATATCATTGGGAGCACAAAAAAATAACGTTAGTGTATTGACGCCATACATTTCTATCCATAATTAAGTAGGAAATTTGAAAGAGCGCAGCCTTTATGTTAATTATGAAATAAGTACTCTCCACGGGTAATTTCACACAGCGTTGGGAGATTTTTTGAACTAATGCTGTACAAAATGTTTTCATTTTCAGAAAGATTTGTGAAGCAGCGCAGAGCTTATAAACGCTCTCTGGACATTCTGAACTTTAGTTATTCTGAAGTTGAAATCAACCATCAACACCCAAGACAGTTAAAGCCACAAACTATGGACTCCAACGGATCGCCCGACATACCAGGTGCTCGCCGGAGAGAATTTCCAGCAGTTTGATCAGCATACGGCCATCTCGGAGGTCGGTGTACAGGTCCGTAATGCGGCAGGTTACGCGCGCCAGGTGAGAGTTCACCCATTTCGTAAAGGTTTTCTTCTGCACAACTTCGCGTTCATCTGTAAATAAAAAAATTCATCAATCAATTCACTGTCTGCCGCCTCGACATTTGGCTTTTAAACTTTTGTACTTCAAACCTTTAGCTGGTGTCGGGTGACAGCTTGCACTACTTAGCACTGACAGCACTAACAAACACTTCTGATTCAAGTCATGCTCATGTTGAGCCAGGCTGAAAATATTTCCAATCAGTTCTCTTGCTTTTGGTCCTTGACTGGTTGAAATAACACAGTGGGAGGTAATTGGCAAAACAGCTAGTGCCTGCAACTTAATCTTGGTTTTGGTGATGGAATGAGTGGAGGTGTGGGGGTGGGCAATATCTGAAGGCTTAGGGAGCGGTGATGCGACAATAAAGGTATTGTGGAGTCCGGAATTATAAAATAGGTTTTACTGCTGTGACTAAGATTAAGAGTCCTTATCTGTACAATACAAACTATTCTTTAATTTTACTGTATGGTGGTGCTGGATTGTGCCAACGATTCCTCACACATGGAGTTCCTGATCACAGTCATGCCACTCGTGGAATAAATGCTTCCCCACAGGGAAGGAGGGAAAATAAATCAGGGCCGGGATTCTCCGTGCCCACTGGCGTGGGGTGTGTGCGGTGGCGAGATTGGACAATGTGGCGAGAAGGCCAAAAATCGTTTTCACGACGGCGTGAGACCAGTTTGTGAACGTCCACTCAGCCTGCCGATGGTCGGTCGCATTCCCTGCTAGTGGACATCGGGAACCTCATTGTAATACATCAGCGTATCATTACAAGGCCAGCCTGCCGGACTCATCCCTCCCCACTGGATCGTCCACCCAGGTTGGCGGGAAAACACACCGACGTGTTTCACAACAGCATTTATAAGGTGTGTACTTGGTGGGCTGCACTACGCTCAGGTCTTCACGGCTTGTTTGCTGACCTTGCTTCGGGCAGCACTCGCAGTCATCAGCGCCAGGCTTCACAAACAGCACCACATCACTTTTAGGGGGGCTCACGGGCAGGTCTCTACCTACCAGACCAGCCATATGTGGGCGGCTTTTCAACAGCTGCAGAGTTAGGGCTTGCTTGGGGAAGGGGGAGAAGTGGCCTCAGGTAAGGGAAGAGGCTGCAGGGTGAGGGCTGTACTGGGGAAGGGGGGTATCCCAGGGTGTGTGTGGGGCACGTGTTGATCTGTGCAAGTGGCTTCAAGGTGGTGAGGGCTGAGGAGGCAGCCTCCAAAGGAGATGAAGCCAGATGGCGATGAGAGGGTGTGTGTGAGAGAGTGAGTGGTGATGTCCCTTGAGCTGGCAGTGAGTGAGATGCCAGTGAATGTGTGATGGGCTTGAGTGTGTGAGTTTAGAGTGATGAGATGATTACCTTACCCTGGCTGCACGGATGAGATCATTCATCCTCTATTTGCATTGGATGGCCAACCTCTTCTGTGCAGCATTGGCACTGATCACCACTGCTATTGCCTATCAATCTGGAGTGCTAACGTAGCTGCCCCTCCTGCAGCCAGAGCAGGGCTGAGAGACACCACAGTGGCCTCCACAGTGTCTAAAAGGCGCTCAAGGGCTGCAGTCTTCTTGCTTTTTAGAGCCATGTCTTCATTGCTGCAGTCCTGGGCTGGAAGCACTGAGTGCAACTGTACTTTAAAATGTGGTGCCTGGTGTGATGAAGCGGCGAGGTGACAGTGTGGCAGGCGAATCGGAGCCTGTCCACTACCGAAATGGCATGTATCCCGGGAATGCATAATTAATACAGCGTGTTTGGGACAATACGGCGTGAAAAGCCACCATTGAGGCCAGCAGGTAAAACGTCGTTTTACCGCACTTAGTGCAAATCTGGGACAATTCCGCCCTAGATGTTCAGCAAGGCACTAGATGAGGTCAAAGAGCCAGCTGCCTGCTTGCCCTCTTAGTCAGGATGGTGCATAGCACAGGGAATCAATGCATATTTATATTGAGATCGTTACGAATGTGGGACTTTAAAAGATGGCTACGTTTTAAAATTTCTCCTTTAACTCTAAGTGAAGGAGAATTTTCTGGATAGCATGGAAGGTGGTCATACTAAACCTTTGCCTGGAGAAAGGCCCATGTGACCTGGTTGCCAAGGAAAAGAAAATAAAACCTACAAAAAAAAAACCAAGTGACAGTTTTCACACCTTGAACCAGTAAAGGGATGGCTGCTTTTGTAAGAAACAGGCAGAGAGAAGGAGATGAGGCAGATAATGCTGTGTGGAAGCAGGATGTTAGTAAGATTCAGTTCGTCTGTTTGAAGCGAGGGAACCAAAGAGATGGGACTTTTGGAAATTTAAGGAATAAGAATCGCTGAGGCAGGCCTTGCTGGTGGAAGTCATATCTGCAAGACTCAGGCTGGGTGGACCGACTTTCGAAGGGCACTGGAAGTTGCCACATAGTGTGGCAGGGAGAGGTGGGCCCTCTGGAAAGCTGTGAAGAAGGTGAGGTTTGTCCTTCTAATGCTACATCTGCCAGTAGCGCAGTGTGCAGCGAAAGGAGTTTTAAGATACATTTCAATTCAGTTAGTTAATGTGAAAATACCTTTACTGTAGTTCGATGTATTAGTTGCCTATTAAGTAGTGTTTGATTTATACCAACATACAAATTAGGAGCAGGAGTAGGCCATTCAGCTTCTCGAGCCTGCTCCGCCATTCAATAAGGTCATGGCTGATCTGATCGTAACCTCGACTCCACATGCACACCTAGCTCCGATAACCTTTCACCCCCTTGCTCATCAAGAATCTATCTAGCTATGCCTTAAAAATATTCAAAGGCTCTGCTTCCACCTCCCTCTGAGGAAGAGAGTTCCAAAGACTCATGACCTTCTGGGAGAAAAAAAATTCTCCTCATCCAAGTCTTGAATGGGCGGCACCTTATTTTTGAACAGTGACCCCTAGTTCCAGATTCTCCCACAAGAGGAAACATGTATGTTGATTTTAGTTTGTTTAGTAAAAATTCTTAAAATGTGAAATCTTGTCCATCGGTTTATTTCCCTCAGTCACTGAGAAATCCTTTTTTTTAAAGTTATAGGTGTCTACGAGGATCATAACAATAATTATATATAAAAACAAAGACCATAATCTACAAAGAAAAACATCAGCAATTTATCGCCAGTAGACTGCAATAAAAACAAACTTGTAACAAGTTGCATAATACTACACACTAAAGTCCAATATCAAAGTCAAGTTTATTACCATTTTACCGTTGAACAGCATGTCTGCCAGAAGTGCTTCTAAAAGTAAATAATTCAGTATATATTTCATAATGCAATATCAATTGTATATATGAAGCCATTGTCCAATAGGTTCTGACACTTGTAGATAAGTCAAACTATACAATAAGTACCCCATGATTGAGGTAGGGACTGATCATTAATACCCAGTCACATATTATTCTATATTTATTCAAGTTTTAAAAAGTTTCCAAAGAACATCTACTGACATCTATTAAGTTTATTCTACTGACACCCCTTGCCAATGTTCTGGCCAACTTACTGATGGTATTTTATATTTATAACAGAAATGGCAAATCCTTCATATGACAAGAAAAACACTTTGCTACTGCTCAAATTACAACAGTGACTACATGTCAAAAGTACTCCTTAAAAGCTTTTTGGAAAGCCTTGCGGTTGTGAAAGGTTAACAGCCACAGAACTGCAAGGCCTTCTTTTTCTCAGGGTAAAACAGAGATACGCTATTTTATAATGAGGCGTATTAGGCTATGTAATGCATGATGCATTATTATACAATACCAGTTGATCTCCCATGGTGAGACACAGCAAGCTGAACCCAAGTTCAGTATTCAGGTTAAGCGTGTTAGAAAGCAATGAGATCCAGCTGGGGGAGAGAGTTCAGGAATGGAGGGAGGAGCTGTTGGAATGGCAACCAAAGGTGGCTGTTCTCCATCCTCCAGTGGAATTGCCTCTCTCCTCGCTGCTACAGGCAAGATAGAAGGGGAGTTGCTATGTTAGGGGAGTCGCGACAGAGGAAGGTCATACAATTTACCCCACTCCACTCCTCATCATATTAATGCAGTAGGACAGCACTACAGGAGTGGGTTGTGGAGAAAGGCAGGAAAGAGAGTAGGGAGAAAATATTCTGTGGAGCTGAATTGGGGCAAGAGTTGAGCTATAAGCCACACCACCCCAACTTTCATCCACCCTCCCAGATTCATCTAGAGTCGGGCTGCTAAACAAAGCAAAATCAAGCCCAATGCTCCTCCATCAGCTCTACGTAGTAATATATGCACTCAATATGAACAACTTTAGCCCTAATATGAATAAATAGGTTTTTGCTGTCTTTGTAATTAAGGGTTTATTATAAGTTTATTGGTTTTTGATGGAGCAATAGGTGAGCACTGGATTAATTTAAGACAGCACTGAATCTGTCTGTGTGGTTCATAAATCAATAAATGTGCATACATGCATCAGTAGAGAAAACAATTGTAGCCTGAGTTTTCAGCTCGGTGGGTGGGTGCGATCAGCAGGCCCGAGTGCAAGTCAGCAAACGGACCACCGACCGCGATCAACACTCGACTGCGAAACAGGCACTGAAAAGCTCAGCGCTGCCGGGGTGAGGGCGGGAAGGGGGCCGGGCAATGACGCCAAAGCGGGCGTGGGCCAACGCTGAGAAAAAGCTCCCTGAAGGCAGAGAGCTGCCTCAGGAAGCTGCAGACCCGAAAACCATGAAGTAAAGTTTGAAAATTAGGAATAAAAAGTGTCCAAGCATCACAATCAGGTACCTGAACATGCACATGATAAAAACGCTGTCCGTAGATTTTGAGTTTTATTTAATTTAATAACGGAAACCTCATCTTGCCCTTGGATGCCGTTTCGTGAAAAATGCAAAGTCCGCCCGGCCGATTCGCCCGTCTGCCAACCGTAAGGTTGGATGGACCACGAAAAATCGGAGTCAATCGCTCCGTTAATGGCTTAATTGTCAGTGGGCACAAGCCTGACTTTTGCGCGCGCCCGCCGACCAAAATATCACGTGAGCATAGGGTGAAGTCGGGCACTCGCTCGATGTCTTCTCACGCAATTTTACACCCAATCCGGTTGGGTGGACGCCTGCCCGCGGTAGGTAAAATTCAGCCCTATGTGTCTTGTCAGTTGACCAAGCTGAATGTGCATAATGCACTTAAGAAATATTTGAGCTATGTTTTCCCTCTTTTCTTTGGCCAGTGATACAAATGGCATATTGTGGGGCTCACTGCTCCACAGGCTATTGCAACTGCCTGATTATCTGATCATTCTACACAAGACCTACTTTACTGCTTCGCTGTTTGAAAATGGTCGTAATATTGATAGCTATGGCTTAGTGGGAGCCCCCTCGCCTTTCAGTCAAAAGACTGAGTTTGTGGTCCCAATGCCGGGACTTGAGCACAACAACTAAAGCCTACACTCCACTCCGGTACTGGGGGGGTGGGTGGGGGGGATGCTGCACTGTCGACTATGCCATCTTTTGGGTGAATCATTAAAATGAGGTCTCAGCTGCCCTATGATGTCAATGTTAAAGATCGCGCAGCTCCATTCGAAAAAGAGCAGGGGAATTCTCCCCAGTATCCTGGCCAATACTCATCCTTTAACCAATACCAGCAAAGCAGATTATCTGGCCATTTATTTCATTGCTGTTTGTGGGACCTTGCTGTGCACAAATTGATAGCTGCTTTTCCTACATTACAATAGAGACTACATTTCAAAAGTCATTCATTAACAGTAGAGCCCTTGGGGACATCTTGATGTCATGAAGGACATTTTATAGCATTTTTTCACTTTCTTCAAATTTGTTTTAATTTTGTTCAGAACACTGCATTTTATACCCCCAATGGAGAAAGCATGGATGAAAGTACTGCGGATTATTTAATAACTACAACTTCTGTCCTGCTGGGAAATTAACTTTTTAAACAGTCTGTCTAGTTCAAAATTGTAAATTAATTATATGAAAGCAGATTGGGTTGTGGCTATTTTTAATGATATGCAGTTAATGCCATACCTACGAGAGAGAAAGAGACAGTGTAGAGGAAAGTAAGATAGCCATTATTTAAACACATTACAAAATATACGTTGCTGGGATGAGCACATTGCTAAATTCAGCAAGATTGTCACATCAAAATTCTGCCCCATTATGACGGGGAATCATTCCTTACAAAAAGGAACGGACAAACAAGGCTAAGGACTGTCATCTGTTACGGTGAATGAAAACTCTTATGCCAAGTTGAGATGCATCATTCAACGGCCCAGCTGACATCAGGTACTACCTTGTACCGACACAAAAGGTTACAATCAAATGTGTAACCATTGGGAGGTAAAAGTGATAAGCTGCCACAGAAAAGCTCATCTGTCTTCTATTGTTACATCAACACTCAATCTGATAGTATGACGCAGATATCTAATGCATTTCTTAAATGGTGAGCAGTACTTTCATCAACTATCAGATAAAAGATTTCTTGCCTTTAGTTGGTCAATTATGGCTGTTCTCCACCATCCATGTTGAGTGAATGTGAAATACTGGGGCCGTGGAAAACCCCAAGGGCATAAAGATTACAAAAGGAAGCTTCCAGTGAGACATATAGTTTCTACTGGTGCAGATACAATAGTCGAGTGTTCATAATACAGGCCTAACAAAATGGAGGTCACGATTTGGAAGCGTTTGTTGATATCAAAATACAACCTATTTTCTTAAAACTCGGGTCAATCAGGATGAAATCCCATTTGATATCAATATTTTCTGGTGCTACACAAAAGGATTTTTAAGGAATAGTTTCAATTGTTTAAGGATGAAGTTGCCAGCAGCTGCTAATTAGATGCGCCTCACAAGGACAACATCAACTGTGACCACTGAGTCAGTCTCCAGTTTAATCATGTGTGCAGTCCAGACACTCAAAACCACAATTACAGACAGCTCAGTACCAAATACAAAGATACAAGGCACGATCGACAAGACCTCCCCGATATGGGAAGACAGCAAGTCAGGCAGGTTCTTTTTATAACTGAGCCAAAATACATGGGTGAAAATGAGTTCTCTGTTCTTTAGCTCAATCATAATATAACAGGACAGGACAAAAAAACAGTTTGTGTGCACTCCGCACAAAGCGTGTTGGCCGAAGAAAACAAAATAAATGGACTGATACAACAGTACCTTACACATTACACAAATATATCAACTAACTCTGAAAGGTGTCTGGTCATGATAAAACTGGAGGCAAAGGACACGCCAAGGCCAAGACTCACTCCTCCGGAGCTGGTCTTCAGCTCCCCATCAGCCGCATCCACCAATTGTTGTGCAAGGCCCACCCATGCTGAGTGTGTCAGGGCAGGAGCTCCTGTCTACCTGGGGTATCTGAACGCTGCCCTGGGGTATCTGAACGCCCAGATCCTTGAGCTGGCCGGCAACGCGGCCCGGGACAACAAGACGACCGGCATCATTCCCCCGCCACCTGCAGCTCCCCATCCGCAATGGAGAGGAGCTCAACAAGCTGTAGGGAGGGGTCACCGCAACCCAGGGTGGGGTCCCGCCCAACATCCAGCCTGCGCTACTGCCCAAGAAAACCGGGCACCCCAGCAAGGTTTATGACTGAAGGGGCGAGATCAGAGAGAAAAAAATAACTATGTCACTTCAGGAGGAATCAATGCCCCATTTAAGAAACATCTGAACACTTCTCTATTCCCTGATGAAAAAAGGGTCTGCGTAGTAAAGATTGTGAAATTTTGAATGAACTTAAAATAAAAATGTAAGCTGGGCTGTTCTTTTAGTGCTATTCTTACTCCAGACAGCAAACCATTGTGAACCCTCCATCCCTGTCTGAGTAACACTGGACACTGCCCACAGTCAATTACTTAAATAACAATGTGTGATAATTACCTTTTTGCTTTGAGTCTAGCTACAAAATCATTTTCATTTCCTTGAGCCAGAATGCACGTCCCAATCTTTGTTAATGCGAGATATTTGTTGTTTTTGTATCTTTGCACACTTCCCATAACAAGGAGTGAAATGCTTTGCAGTCAGGTGAACATGGTGCCCATGAGCAACGTGAGATTCTTCCAAAGATGTAACCCATCTTTTTAATCAGCAACAGAGCGATTTATTCAAAAAAAAAACAGGAGGGATCCCCACAACCCATGTGATGAGGGTGGGGTGGGGCACTCACACCCTCCAGACATGAGTCAGCCACTGGGAAGGATGTGATTGCACCAGAGAGAGCGCAGAGGAGGTTTACCAGGATGTTGCCTGGGCTGGAGAGTTTTAGTTATGAGGAGACCTCTATGACTCTATGGATGTCCACATGAAACTCAGAGCTCTGATCTCCACTCAACAGAAAAGATCTGGAGCAGGGTTCCCGCCATGCACCTTCAGAAACAGGAATATTACCTGTAAGCCAAAGGCATGCTGCTCCTGCTAATTAGAGATTCAGAGTTACGTTAAAAGTGGGCAGAAGCAACAAACGACAATTAAGAGAACCGACAGTGTTGTAGCTGGTGACCAGTCTGGTTAAGACAAGCAATTCTGGATAATTCTCTGCTAACAGGACGCCAATTTAGAGAGACTTCCTTTTATATATAAACATGGAGAGCATTTTGTCCACTGTTTCAGATTGTGTCTCAGGCAATGCACAGTTTGAACAATGCTGAAATGTGACAGACACACAAAAAAGTTACACAATGGTGGTGCAGCAGCTGTAAACAAACAAGGTACATGAAAAGATACTTAATTAGAAATCCAAGCAACATCAACATCAAAATGTTTCATGTCACCGAAATGGCAAATAGTCAGCGATAGGTAACTTAGCCTTGTTAAATTCTAAATATTATTTTTCAGCCAATCATAGCTTCATATCATAGAGGTCTACAGCACAGAAAAAGGCCCTTCAGCCCATCGAGTCTGCACCGGTCAAACAAGTACCTAACCATTCTAATCCCATTTTCTAGCATTAGGCCCATAGCCTTGTATGCCATGGCATTGCAAGTGCACATCCAAATACTTCTAAAATGTTATGAGGGTTTCTGCCTCTACCAGCCTTTCAGGCAGTGAGTTCTAGATTCCCACCACCCTCTGGGTGAAAAAACTCTCCCTCACATCCCCTCTAAACCTCCTGCCCCTTACCTTAAATCTATGCCCCCTGGTTAATGATTCCTCCACCAAGGGGAAAAGTTCCTTCCTGTCTACCCTATTTATGCCCCTCATAATCTAATAGACCACAATCATGTCCCCCCCTCAATCTCCTCTGCTTCAGGGAAAATAACTCCAGTCTATCCAATCTCCCCTCATAACTAAAACTCTCCAGTCCAGGCAACATCCTGGTAAATCTCCTCTGCACTCTCTCTCTAGTGCAATCACATCCTTACTATATTGCGGATTCCAGAACTGCATGCAATACTCTAGCTGTGGCCTAACCAGCATTTTATACAGTTCCAGCATAACCTTCCTGCTCTTATATTCCATGCCTCGGCTAATAAAGGCAAGTATCCCATATGCCTTCTTAATCACCTTATCTACCAGTCCCGCTACCTTAAGGGACCAGTGGACATGCACACCAAGGTCCCTCTGATCCTCGGTAGTTCCCAGGGTCCTACCATTCATCGTGTATTCCTGTGCCTTGTTTGTCCTGCCCAAGTGCATCACCTCACACTTATCCGGATTGAATTCCATTTGCCACTGATCAGCCCATCTGACCAGTCCGTCTATATCCTCCTGTAATCTAAGGCTATCCTCCTCACTATTTACCACCCCACCAAACTTCGTGTCATCCGCAAACTTACTGATCAACCCTCCTACATTCAAGCCTAAATCGTTTACATATACCACAAACAGCAAGGGACCCAACACCGATCCCTGTGGAACCCCACTGGACACAGGCATCGAGTCACAAGAACACTCTTCGACCATCACCCTCTGCTTCCTGCCACTCAGCCAATTCTGGATCCAATTTGCCAAGATGCCTTGGATCCCATGGGCTCTTACCTTCGTTATCAGTCTCCCATGCCGGACCTTATCAAAAGCCTTGCTGAAGTCCAAGTAGACTACGTCAAATGTATTGCCCTCATCTACACACCTGGTCACCTCTTCGAAAAATTCAATCAAATTGGTCAGACATGACCTCCCCTTAACAAAACCAAGCTGACTGTCCTTGATTAATCCCTGCTTCTCCAAATATAGATTAATTCTGTCCCTGAGAATTGCTTCCAATAGTTTCACCACCACTGAGATTAGGCTGACTGGCCTGTAGTTCCCTGGTTTATCCCTTCCTCCCTTCTTGAATAACAGTACCACATTAGCTGTCCTCCAGTCCTCTGGCACCTCTCCTGTGGCCAGAGGGATATTGAAAATTATTGCCAGCGCTCCTATCTCCTCTCTTGCCTCACTCAACAGCCTGGGATACATTTCATCTGGGCCTGGAGATTTATCTACTTTAAGCCTGCCAGACCACTTAGAACCTCCTCCCTTTCTAAGCTAATTTCTTAATTATATCACAGTCCTTCTGCCTGATTTCCATACCCACATCGTCCCTCTCACTTGTGAACACTGACGCAAAGCATTCATTTAGAACCCTACCTATGTCTTCTGGCTCCACACACAAATTACCACTATGGTCCTTAATGGGCCCTACTCTTTCCCTAGTTATCCTCTTACTCTTAATGTACTTGTAAAATAACTTTGGATTTTCCTTTATTTTACCTGCCAATGTTTTTCATGCCCCCTTTTTGCTCTCCTAATTTCCTTTTTAAGTTCCCCCCTACACATTCTGTACTCCTCTAGGGCTTCCGCTGTTTTGAGTCCTCGGTATCTGCCATAAGCCTCCTTTTTTCTCTTTATCCAATCCTGTATATCCCTTGACATCCAGGGTTCCCTGGATTTGTTGGTCCCACCCTTTACCTTTATTCGAATATGTTGGCCCTGTACTCTCCCTATTTCCTTCTTGAATGAGTCCCACTGCTCTGACACAGATTTACCTAAAAGTAGCTGCTCCCAGTCCACTCTGGCCAAATCATATCTGATCTTATTAAAATTGGCATTCCCCCAATTTAGAACTTATTCCTGGCCCATCCTTGTCCTTTTCCATAACAACCTCGAATCTAATGGAGTTTTGATCACTATCTGCAAAATGTTCCCCCACTGATACCTCTATCACTTGCCCAGCTTCATTCCCTAAAATTAAGTCCAGGACCGCCCCCTCTCTTGTAGGGCCTTCTACGTACTGGCTTAAAAAGCTCTCCTGGGTGCATTTTAAGAATTCCACTCCCTCTAAACCTATCACACTATGACTAACCCAGTTAATGTTGGGGAAGTTGAAATCCCCCACTATTACTATCCTATTATTTTTACACTTCTCTGAAATCTGCCTACATATCTGCTCTTCTATTTCTCTTTGACTGTTTGGGGGCCAATAGTACACTCCCAGCAATGTGATTGCTCCTTTTTTGTTTTTCAGTTCTACCCATATGGCTTCAATTGAGGAGCCTTCTAAGATGTCATCCCTCCTTACTGCTGTAATTGATTCCTTGATCAATATTGCGATACCCCCTCCTCTTTTACCTCCTTCCCTGTCTCGCCTGAAGACCCAATATCCTGGAATACTGAGCTGCCAATCCTGCACCTTTCTCAACCATGTCTCTGTGATAGCAATGACATCATACTTCCATGTGTTAATTTGTTCCCTCAACTCATCTGCCTTATTCATCAGACTCTTTGCATTAAAATAAATACCATCCAATCTTGCCAAACTCCCTTGTGCCTTAACTGGCCTATAATTTCTATGCCTTCCAGACTCACTTGCTCTCTCTTCTAATTTTGGCTGTGCATCTCCCCCTGCTGAACCTCCTCTCAGGATCCCAACCCCCTGCCAAGTTAGTTTAAACCCTCCCCAACAGCACTAGCAAACCACCCCGTAAGGATGTCGGTCCCATTCCGGTTCGGGTGCAACCCGTCCGCCTTGTACAGGTCCCACCGGGAAAATCAGCTTTTTGGAATGGGCCTGCAACAGCTTTTCATTTAGCCATGCTAAATCATGCTCGGTGAATATAATCACTCCAATGCTAATCAAGAGACATGCAGCAAACAAAAATAGCTGAAAGTGGCAGATGGAACAAAATACTGAGAAATCTCACATAATCCTTGTATTTCTTAATATAATGAACCATTGTTATGGTTAATAAATAAGAATGTGTGGGCACATCTGACAATAGCTCCTCCACTATAGCAATTACTGCAGGATCCTGGTCAGCCAGTAAGGTTCCTCTCATTATATGGCGCGAGTGTTGTGGAACTGAGTACATGATAAGTGACTGGCGGTTACACAAAAGGGTATAACTCTGCTCTCTGAAACACTTATAACCATCGTCATGCGTACATGTTAAATTTTAATTACTAGCTCAGCTGGATCATACATTTGACTAAAAAACTGCAGAGATGACTAACAGCCCTAACTTATCACTTGAAACACAGCTTTCAAAGGAAAAAGGACCCGTGGGTGTTAATTTTTAGTGATCCTCTCTGGGCAGAACTGGAGGTGTTGGAGCTATTGATACCACACTGATTCCAACTTTATAAGCTTTGCCTGGTCTTGAATCATGAGAACAAATTTCAAAATACGAAATATGTATTTATAGAGCTCCAGCCTCAGAGTCACAAGGTTCCAGGTTCAAATCCCACTGTAGGGCCTGAGCACAAGAATCTAGGCTGATACTCAAGTGCAGTACTGAGAGAGCGCTGCCAGAAGTGCTGTCTTTCGGATGGGACATTAAACTGAGGCCCCCATCTGCCTGCTCAGGTAGATGGGAAAGATCCCATGGTGCTATTTCAAAGGAGAGCAGGTGTCGTGGCCAATGTTTACCCCTCAATCAACACCACAAAAAACAGATCATCTGGTCATTCTCACATTGTTGTTTGTAGGTCTTTGCCAAGCACATATTGGCTGCCATGTTTCCAACATTACAACAGTGAGTACACTTCAAAAATTACTTCATTGGCTGCAACAGCACTTTGAGACATCTGGTGGTTGTGAAAACTGCTGTATAAATGCAAGTCTGTCCTATCTTTGAATTAAATATTAAGGTCAGTCCTTTGGGGAGGTGTTTGAGGCAGTCTAAGATTCCTTTCTGGAAACCAGCCAACCAAAAATACAATTAAGAAATTAAATTCCTCTTTTATTTAAAAACAAAGGTAGAATGTGTCATTTTCTCTGTAATTCATGACCTTCATATGAATCATCGGATCATGTTTAACCAATTGGAGTTCTTTGAAGAAGTAACATGTGCCATGGATAAAGGGGATCCAGTGGATGTACTGTACCTAGATTTCCCGAAGGCATTTGATAAAGTGCCACATCAACGGTTAATGTTGAAAATAAAAGCTCATGGTATAGGGGGTAACATAATGACATGGATAGAAGATTGGCTGGAGAACAGAAAGCAGAGAGTAGGCATAAATGGGTCTTTTTCTGGTTGGCAAGATGTAACGAGTGGTTTGCCACAGGGATCAGTGCTGGGACCTCAACTGTTTACAATTTATATAAATGATTTGGATGAAGGGATGGATGGGATGGTTGCCAAATTTGCTGGTGACACAAAGATAGGTGGGAAAGTAATATGCGAAGAGGACATAAGGAGGCTACAAAAAGATATAGATAGGTTAAATGAGTGGGCAAAGGTCTAGCAAATGGAGCATAATGTGGGAAAATGTAAAATTGTCCATTTTGGTAGGAAGCATAAACGACAGGTATATTACCTAAATGGTGAGATTGCAGAGCTCTGAGATGCAGAGGGATCTGGGTGTCTTACTGCATGAACCTTAAAAGGCTAGTATGCAGGTACAGCAAATAATTAGGAAAGCTAATAGAATGTTATCATTTATTGCAAGGGGAATTGAATACAAAAGTAGGGGGGGTTATGCTTCAGTTATACAGAGCACTAGTGAGACCACATTTGGAGTACTGTGTACATTATTGGTGACCTTATTTAAGGAAGGATGTAAATGCATTGAAAGAAGTTCAGAGAAGGTTTACCAGACTAATACCTGGAATCGGGGTGGGGAAAGGTTGGACAGGCTAGTCTTGTATCCATTGGGGTTTAGAAGAATAAGAGGTGACTTGATTGAAACATATAAAGATCCTGAGGGGACTTGGCAAGGTGGATGTGGAGAGGATGTTTCCTCTTGTGGGAGAATCTAGAACCAGGGGTCATTGCTTAAAAATAAGGAGTTGCCCAATTAAAACGGAAATTTTTTCTCTCAGAGGGTCGTGAGTCTTTGGAACTCTCTTCCTGAAAAGGCGGTGGAAGCAGAGTCTTTGAATATTTTTAAGGCAGAGGTGGATTGATCTTGGTAAGCAAGGGGGTGAAAGGCTATCGGGGGTAGGCGGGATGTAGATTTGAGGTTATTGTCAGATCAGCTATGATCTTATTAATGATGGAGCAGGCTCGAGGGGCCAAATGGCTTACTCCTGCTCCTTGTTCCTATCCTGAGGTTTTAAATGCAGTTTCCGAAAGTGAAATTTTGGCAGAAGCCCATTAATTTTGGAGGGAAGCAATATGCTGTTTTATTTATTATTGAAGATGAATTCATCTACGAAGTGCGTTCAGTTTTACTCAGGATCATAGCTGAGAATGATGGAAGGTACAGGCTATGAAGGTCTCCCATCCCCAAATGGAACATTCATCCCCCACTCCTGCTAACTGCCACTGGCTACCCCTTCCCATCCACAAAAACACTGCATGCAAATGGTGGTGGGTGGAATCAGTGACCAGGTCTACTCAACTGACCGACACTTACCGGCAACACCACTGGGAATGGTGGCAGTAGGCACCAGGAGTTGATGATACAAGGTTCCTTAACAGAAGGAGAGGTCTTTATAACAGCCTCCTCTCACTTTCAGGCAAGCCTAGCACTTATCAGCAGAACCCCTCAGGCTCAGCTTAGGCCTTTTTGTGACACTTCTGCTTAAAGAGGGCCCTCAGTGCTTCAGGATCCAGCAAGTAGTAAAAGGAATGAACCCCAACCCAGGAAAACGAGTTAGGATTTGGACAGGTCTAGAGGAGGTAGATGGAGGCTCCCATCGGAGCTTCTACCCCAAAGAAGCGAATCCCCATTCATTTCTTTTCATTCTTTCATGGGATGCAAGTGTTGCTGGCAGACCAGCATTTGTTGCCCAATCCTAACTGTCCTTGAGGGGGTGGGGGTGGGGGTGGTGGTGAGCCGTCTTCTTGAACTACTGCAGTCCATCTCGTGCAGTCCCATGTACAGTGCTGTAGGAAGGGCCACCTGGTTTCACAAACTAATTATGAGAGGTTAGAGGGCTGGTGTGGGAGCCGGCAAGATACATGGGGGAGAATTTTCCTGTCGGTGTGCAGGGTGGGACTCGCACACCGACACGTAAAATAACGCCCGATGACGTCGGGCGTGCATCCCAAAGTCACCGCACGTCATTCCGATCGTTCGTTTCGGCTGGCGCACACCGGAGGCAGCTGCCTGGGCGCGATGAGGTTTCATGAAGGTTTTATTAAATTAATATTTTTTAAACATTTCATAAACATGTCCCTGCTCATGTGACACTGTCACATGAGGGGAACATGTGTAAATTATTTTTAAACTTTCTTTATTTTAAACCTTAACTTAATTTCCCTGAGGCAGCTCCATGCCCGCACAGGTTGCGCTGAGCACTACCGGGCGCACACCACACTGGGCGGGCCTTAATTGGCAGCACGCAGCTGATCCGCGCCCACTCATGCCTGCCCCAGATCAGCCCACCCAATAGGCAGAAGATTCTACCCATGGGAAAATGGTCATCTGCCAAGAGTGACCAGTGTTAGTGTTGTAGGGTGGCCAAGTTGTACTATTAATGTTAAATGTTAGAGTTGGGCAGATGCTTTTTCGATGGAAACGTTAAGTTTATTTACAATATACTCAGCAGCAACTACACGTGTGCTTTCAAATCGAACTCTATCTCTACACTGACTGCAGAAGTAGCCCGTGCTACTCTCCTATGAGTTACCAGAGATCATGTGATCTTCCTTAATTATTATTCTTAAAGGTACATTACACACTAAATAAAACCATAATTACTATATTCCTCCCCCTTTAATTTGGCTGTACATATTACATTTACAAGTACATGTTTTTCAAGACAACATAATATTTATATTGGGTAAGGAATTTACAAGTTCAGTCTTTCAGGTGGTTTCCTGGTACGTGTGGAATGTCGCAGCTCCACAACTTCAGACTCTTTGTCAGGAACTTCCCTTTCCGGAGTTGCCTGAACATCTGGTGCTTCAGTGGGCACTTGCAGTCCTGTATCCTCAACTCTTACAGGAACATCAGACATGTCAGTCCTGGGCTGAGTATTCTCAACAGGAAATGCAGACCCGGTCATGGTCACTGGTGGAATCAGATCTTGGTGATTTGTCTCTCTGTTCCCCAAATGGTCCACATGTTCACAGATGATCCAGCCTTCCACCTCCACGTGGTAAGATAAAGGTCCAGTCACCGCACTTATTTCACCCGGTAACCACTTTGGTCCTTCCTCGAAGTTTTTTTTGGAGGAACTATCACTCGTGCTCCCCACAATAAGATGCCATCCTGGCTGGTTATTTCATGCCTTCTGTTGAAGTACGGTTTCATTTCATCAGATGCGGGCTCCTGTGACCAACCATGTAGCACTTGTTCTCGTACCTGAGATAGGACTGGTCCCGACTTGTCCAGTCTCTGATCTGTCAAGTACATGCTGTCGAGGAATCTAAAGAACTTTCACAGTAAAACAAGTTCCTGTGGAACTGGGGCGTGTTCATCATTTTCTTGTAAAGGCAAACGACTAAGGGCATCGGCATTTGCGATTTGATTGCCAGGCCTATGTACAAAAGTGTATTTGTATGCTGCCAGAGTTAAGGCCCATCGTTGTATTCTTGCTGAGGTTGTGGGTGGTATAGCCTTGCCCTCACTAAACAATCCTAGCAATGGTTTGTGGTCTGAAACAATTGTAAAGTGCTGGCTGTGTATGTACTGATGAAACTTCTTGACACTAAAGATGACGGACAGGCCTTCTTTTTCTCTTTGTGAGTGTCCCTTTTCCGCTGCGGTGAGCGTTCTTGATATGTAACCTATTGGCCATTCCATGCCGTCGTCCATCCGATGAGAGGGCACTGCTTCCACTCCATAGGGAGATGCATCACATGTCAGCACCAATTCTTTCATCTGGTCATAATGCACTAATTGGATGAGTGCAACAACTGTTTCACCTTTATGAGAGCTTCTTTCTGGGGCACCTCCCGAGACCAATGTTGGTTCTTTTTGAGTAGATAATGCAGGAGGGCCGACAATGTAGACAAATTGGCTAAGAACTGCCCATAATAGTTGATCATTCCTAGGAAGGATTTGAGCTCTGAAGTGTTTTTTGGCGCAGGTGCCTCTCTTATGGCTCTCACTTTCTCCTCAACTGGGTGGAGGTCCTGTGAATCTACCCGGTGACCAAAATAGATTACCTCCCTCGCTTGGAATGTGCACTTTTCTTCTTTTAAATACACTCCAGCTTGCAAGAAACGTTTAAGACTTCTAAGTTTGCCAAATGCTCTTTTTCAGTGAGTCCTGTCACCAATACATCGTATAAATAGACCACAACTTGGGGAAGTCTCTGCAGTAAGCTTTCCATTGTTCTCTGAAAGATGCCACAAGCGGAGGAGACACCGAAAGGCAATCATGTATATTGGTATAAACCTTTGTGGGTATTAATTGTGACAAATTCCCCAGGAGGCATTATCCAACTTTAAAATTTTGATAAGCATTACTCATGTCAAGCTTTGTGTACATCCCTCCTGCCAGCTTGGTATACAGGTCTTCAATTTTTGGAATGGGGTGCCTGTCTAGCTTAGCTACTTTATTAACTGTCAGTTTGAAGTCTCCACAAATTCGGACGCTTTGGTCGGGTTTAAGGGTCAGGACTATGGATGCTGCCCATTCTGAGAACTGAACAGGTTGTATAATGTCCAAATTTCTTTAGTCTGTTCAATTCAACATCGACTTTTTCTCACAGGGCATATGGCCCCGGTCTCACCTTCATGAAGCGAGGGGTTGCTTCCACGTGAATCTTGGCCTGCAAGCCCTGGATTTTCCCCAGTTCATCCTTAAAGACAGTGATGTACTTTCTAAGTAGCTCTGGTAGCCCACTTGCTCTCAACTGGAAAATTTCAGACCATTCTAACTTAATCTCCTTTAATCATATCACCCCGGGAGGCTTGGCCCTTTATCTGCTATCACCATCAAAGATAGCTTTGCCCATTTGGCTTCCATAATGGGCAGTTACTCTGCTTATGCCTTTTATTTGAATGTCTTCACTTGCATGTTTTTAGCTTGGTGGCTGTTCCTTCTAAATTTAATTGATGTTCACCATTATTCAAATGTCTGAAGGTATGTTCCCCCATTACTGAAGTGGAAGCTCCCGTGTCTACTTCCATTCTAACAGGTTTGCCATTTACTTTCACTGTGACAAATATTGGTTCTGTCTTTCCAACTTTCAAATTAAACAACAAGTAAATGTCTGAATTTGTTGTTTTAGGCTCTTTTGCAATGTAGATTTCATTGGGCGGCTTCTTTTGTTTACAAGCCTGCTTGAATCTTTCCTTGCACTGACTCATTATATGTCCATTTCTATGGCAGTAGTAGCATTCGATTTTTTAAAACTGCCAATTGCTAAAAGACTGCTCGTTTCCACCTCTATTAAAATTATTCTTCGATTTCGCTGCTAAGTTATTTTCCTTTATTCTTCGGCTAGCTGGGGCTGTTTCCCGCTTCTTGGCCTGATGTGGAGAACCGCGCCATTTTTCACACCGTATTGTTTTTGAATCTCTTACTGCACTTTCCATGGCCAGCGCTATCTCTAGCTCCAGATTCACTTCGGACAATAATCTTTTCTGAATAGTGTCCATTTTATACCACACACTAAACGATCGCTGAGCATGTCGTTCAAAGTCATATCGAACTCACAATGTTCCATTAACTGCTTCAAATTTGCCACATAGCATGCAATTGTCTCACCAGGGGCTCCATTTCGCAAATTAAACCTGAACCTCTGCATCATGACTGAGGGCTTGGGTTGAAAATGGCCCTTCATGAGCCCACCAACTCATCAAAATACTTTGAATCTGGGGCACTGGGTGTCGTCAAACTTCAAATCAAGCTGTAGGTTTTTCTCCCACAACTACTCAAAGAGGATCGCTCGCCTCTTCCCTTCCCCTGTAATCTCATTCGTTTGTAAAAAGAACATGAGGCGTTCTATGTATTGAGACCAATTGTCTGTGGCAGGTTCAAAAGGATCAATTCTCCTAAATTGTGGCATCTTAAGAGGGGATGACTTCTTCAATTCTAATGGAGCTTGCTACTTACAATCACTGGGTGAGGTACAGTGCCGATTTCTTTATAACCTGATTTCCGTTAAATCCTGTTTTATTCTCATCGCCAGTTTGTTGTAGGGTGGCCAAGGTGTGCTATTAATGAAAGAGTTGATCAGCAGACACTTCTTGGGTGGAAACATTAAGTTTAAGTTTATTTACAAAATACTCAGCAGCAACTACACGTGTGCTTTCAAGTCCAACTCTACCTCTACACGGACTGCAGAGGTAACCTGCTCTATTCCTATTAGTTACTACAGATCATGTAATCTTCCTTAACAAGTATTATTCTTAAAATGTACATTACACACTAAATAAAACCATAATTATTACAGTTAGACTATTCAAACATTTCTCATTCCACATTGAGGATTTTAAGGAAAATGGGGACACATACATTTTTTTGGCATTTAAATAAAAAATACCGACTTAATAACAATAAGATAGTCAGAGTACCAGCCATAATGAAGCTCAACAGGAGATTGATATGGAGTGAGGCCGTGCGTTCAGCACACTAACTCGTGCATTTGTAATTAAGCAATAATCTTTCCATTACAGCAACAGCTATCTCAGATTTCCAGGTTTGCTCCTTCAAAATCCATTCCATCTACTGATCACAGTGAAAAGATCGCCCTGATATCAAGCCCTAACTTTGTCGCTTGTCGGTTTTAACCTCTACCCATTGTCCCAAGGACACATTTCAATTTGAAGCATTGTTCTGGATTTACTTTAATGTATCATTTGCTGTCTTATCCAACCCTTTGGGGGAAGGACTTCAGCTGTTGGTCGTTGATAATAAAATCATAAGGGACTAATATTTTGGTTAGAAATAATCAACAGCGGAAATCTGCTTCATGAAGAAAATTTCATGACTCAGCTCATAGGATCAGTTTCATTGCTCCAGGATTTTAACATCTCCCTTGCCTATAGGTTGTTTTAGTAGTCATTTAGTAGAATTAGTTGTCATCGTGTACCCTTATCAGAGCATTGTACATAATATAGACATATGCCACACTACAACATGATTGTATGTTATTTATTGAGTGAATTCTGTAAAAAAAACTGAGCAAAGAGAATTCCAAACTTTAAGCAATAATTAATGATTATGATTCATTCCTACCCTAAGTTGCCAACCTGCTATTGGTTACTACGGGTCATGTGATCTTCCTTAACGAGTATTATTCTTAGAGGTACGTTACACACTAAATAAAACCATAATTACTATAGTTAGACTATTGTGGATTGATCCACAGTTATGCTTGGCAAAGTACTGCAGTAGTTTGTCATTGCCCTCTGCGTTTTGGCTGACCAGGAAACTCTCAACTCTCCCCACCTGCCATGAGGTGTATCGGAAGGATTTCTAGGCTGATAATCGATCTGCTTGGCCACCTAATGAATGCACATGTCATGGGCATCAAGTCCTGAAGTAGGACTTGAACCCAGAGCGCTTAGCCCAGACGTCAGGGCGCTACCACTGCATCACAACAAGAGCTCCACTCACACGAAATCTATATAATTAAATCTAATGATACCCTTAAAGTACCGATTATTGCAAAAAGCTTTTGGCAGTCATTTTTTTGCAATGGTTTATTGTATTTTGTAAACTATCTATGCATCTGGGAATTGCCACTGTACCACTTGTACACCTTACGCTGTGGCTCAGTTCATAGCACCCTCGCCTTTGAGTCAGAAGGTTGTGGGTTCATGTCCCACTCCCGGAAAAAAGTCAAGAACTGTGAATGTACTCTAAAGAGTTACTACAAGGATGAACTGATGTGTGGCAGTTCTGTCTCTGCTCCCTCACTCCCCACAGGATTGGCACAGCGCATCTAAGCGGCATTAGCTCAGGAAATGTACAGTGATGCGACGGTGATAACAACAGGCGCCAATTTTCTTGAAAATGGGGCGGGAAATTAAGAACCTGAACACGTGTTTGTGTTATATATATATTTTTATATATATATATATATATATATATCGTGATGAGTTACAACAGCACAGGGCGGGCCATTCGACATAACTGATTCCACTACTGAGCATGCAGAGCCACACTAAATAAACAGTGGGGGGCGGGCAGAAACCCAGTTAGAGTTCATTCAGTGCGACTCAAACGGAGGGAGAACTGAAAATGCAATGAGCCTGGAATTCTGCACCCGGATTACAGCCGCAAGGCAAAGGGGGTAATTCAGCCCATCTGACTGGTTCCACCTTGAACCGTTTGTCGGCGTTCAGCAACACAACTGTGCACAGTCCAAACTACTTGTCGTGGAGACAATCCCGGAACACAAGCTTATTTATTGACGAAACTTGAGCCAACATTTGAAGGTCAGACTCAGCCGTTAGAAAGCCTAAAGAATTGTTTCCAGTTTCTGAGCAACATTATCCTAGACACGTCTAAGTCTTGATGCTCACCAATCTGTAACACCTTTCACAGGTTTGACTTCTCAAAGCACCGCCGATTGCCAAGCCCTTTATAACAAGTCTGCAGCACATTACTAAGTGTCTAAGGCACATTAATCATGCGTTTTCTATCGGGATCAACGCATCTCTTTATAAATAAATAAATAAATAATCCAATTGACCAAAAAAAAGCCTTTAAGTTCAAGCACCGCTTTTTACCTCCTCACTGACAAAGTCATTCATTAAAGCTGCCTTGATCTCTTTCATTTGTAGAAAGCCACAAAAAAAAGTTCATACCCCCTGCAGAATTTCCTTTCTCTTACAAGCGTTGCCCTAGTCCTACTACTTTCATTTTACAAACAGGGTATGGGCTGCACCCAGGCAGGGTTAACAGCACGGAGTGTACCTTGTAGCCGTTTGAAACGCCCATCCGTGGCATTGTAAGAGACCTGGTGTGTTGGGTTGTAACCAGGAGGCATCGCAGCCAGAGTGTTCATGAGTGGGAATGATTGAGGTGGCAGCGCGCAGAGGAAAACTGCCCTTGTCCGCTCCCGGTGAGGTAGATAGTGGGCTGCAGAACCTACTTTCCGCAGGCTGCTCCCTCCAGACAGCAGCAGGCACTGATGGGTGGAGCCTTGGAGTTGATCGTTAATTTCTCTCTCCCAGGTTAGCAATGTTCCAGCACTGCTTGAATGAGTTCCCGAGGAGTCAGCATAATTCTTCGAGCCGACTGAGTTCAGTGCAGAGACTCCATATCATCAGCCCTGTTCCACCTGATGCACACACTTGAAGAGCATTTATTTAACACTGACCCTCTGCTAATAATCGGGTAAGTGATGTCACTCACTGTTTACTCACGGAGGTGTGTGGGAGAAGATGTAAGTCTCCGACAATCAGGAGGCGGCAGATGGAAGACTGCAGGGCAAACATTGCAGTTTGCACCAGTTGTCTTTGTGTAAACCAATGTACATGATTAAGCTTTTTTTAATGTAGCTAGCAGACAAGTTTAATTCACAACCCTAACGAGAATGTGTCGGGGGCAGTGAAATATACTGACTTTCAGCTGTAATTCCAAGTCATAAAACCAATATTTCTGCCAATGACATGCAAATAATTAATAGAATCACATTAGTGAGAAGATATATTTTACAACATAATGGACTTTGAAGGGAAGGGGATGAGGGAAGAAGGGAAACTAAGTTGTTTAGCTGAGATTTTTAAATGGTGTGTTGGAAATTCGAGCATGGGATTTCAATGTACAAACTGCCATGCACTAATTTCAAGCTCACAATTTAGCTGTTAATTCCCAGGTGTTCACACATGTATTTGAAAGCTCTTAAGCATTCATACAATAGGGGCCCTTAGCATTATTTCAATGGGAGTGTGTGCATGGGAAGCAGTTGCTTTGCAGAAGATTATGAAGTACTTTTCTTGTGCTCCAACAACGCAATGTGTAGGGAAGCGCCATAAAACCTTGACAACACTCCCTGCACGAGGGAGCAACAGAGTATCAGGCTGGTGTGATGGTGCACTGGTTATTTAGCTGGACTAATAATCCAGAAGCCTGGGAAAATCAGCCAGAGGCGCGAGGTCAAATCCCACTATGTGAATTTGAATTCAATTGAGGGGAAAAAAAACCTAAATAAATCTAGAATAAAGCTAGAACCAGTCATGGTGGTCATGACACTGTACAATTGTCCTAAAACCCCAACTGGTTCACTAATATCCTTTAGGGAAAGAAAGGAGCCTCATGACCTTACATGTGAGTCCGGACCCATATTAATGTGTTTGGCTTGGGAGTAGCCTAGCAAGCCACTCCGCTGGATCAAATCCCTACAAATAAGTATAAGAACAAAATTTGACTACCATTCGGTTCAGCCCAGGCACTAGGTTCAAACATAAAACAAGTCACACCCAGCCCAGACGATCCAACAAAGTCCTCCTCAGTAACGTGTGGGAATTTGTGCCAAAGTTCAGACAGCTGTCCCACTCAAACATTAGCCCAACATAGATATTTATTCTGTGAGTATATCATCAGCCAGTGTCCCACAGACCCCTATCACCATCCCTGGATATATCCTGTCCCACTAGCAGGAAAACACACCAGAGGTGGTAAAAAAGTGGTATACAGACATGAGGATGTGTCCCTGAGAGTCATAAACATTGACTGTGGACCCCATGAAGTCTCCATGGCATCAGGTCAAACACAGGTAAGGATATCTCTTACTGATTTCCGCCTACCCTCAGCTGATGAATCCATACTCCTTGTTGGACATCACTTGGAAGAAGCACCAAGGACACACAATATGCCTTGGGTGGAGAACTTCAATGTCCATCACAAGGAGTGGCTCAGTGTCAGTGCCAATGACCAAGCTGGACAAGTCCTGAAGGAAATAGCTGTCAGACTGAGCTTGCAGAAGATGACAAGAGAACCAATATGAAGGAAAAAGCTACTTGACTTCATCCTCAGCAATCTACTTGTCGTGGATGCATCTGTCCATGACTGTGTTAGTAGGAGTGATCAGCGCACAGTCTTTGTGGAGATGAAGCCTCACCTTCACACTGAGGATGCTCTATCGATAGTGTGGCACTATCATTGTGCTAATGCAATAGAATCAGAACACATCTAGCAGCTCCAAACTGAACATCCACAAGATGTTACAGACCACTGACAGCAGCAGAGTTATATCCCACCACAATCTGTAAGTTCATGACCTGGTATCTCCTTCAGCCTACCATTACCATGAAGACAGCAATCCAGCCTGTCTCAATATGGAGTGTAGGAAAACGTGCCAGGAACAGCTGCTGGCTTAGCTGAAAATGAGGCAGCAACCTCGTGAAGCTACAACAGAGGACTACATGCATGCTGGACAGCAGAAGCAGAATGCTACAGACAGGAACAAATAATCCCACAACCAACAACTTAACTGGGGGCGGGGGGACTCCATGCCCATCCACACCCTCAATGATGGTGGAGCCCAGCCTGAGTGAAAAAGAAAAGGCTGAAGCCATTGCAACCACCTTTAACCAAGTAAATGATCCATTTTCAACTTCCTCCTGAGATCTCAAACATCACAGGCACGAGTCATCAGCTAATTCGATTCACTCCATTTGCTACCAAGAAACGGCTGAGCGCATTAGATACAGCAAAGGCTATGAGCCACCACAACATTCCAGGTGTAGTCCTGAACACTTGTGCTCCAGAACTACCTGCACTGCCAACCAAGCTGTTTCAGTACAGCTACAATACTGCCGTCTATCCAACCAAGTGACAAATTGCCCAGGTATGTCCTGTTCACCAAAAAGCAGGGCAAATTCAATTTACTGTCCTTTCATCCTACTCTCACTTACTAGCAAAGTGATGGAAATTGTCATGAACACCTGATTAACTGCTCAATTTGGATGTTGTCAGGATTACTCAACACCAGATCTTATTACAGCCTTGGCCCAAATATGGACAAAGGGGCCAAGTTCCAGAGGTGAGGTGAAAGTGACTGCCCTTGATAACAGGCAGCAATTGGCCAAACGTGGCATCAAAATGTCCTTGTAAAATTGAAGTCAATAGGAATTAAGGGAAAAACTCTCCATCGGTTAGAGTCGTATTGAGCACAAAGAAAGATGGTCGTGGTTGTTGGAGGAAATCATCTCAGCCGCAGGACGTCACTGCAGGAGTTTGTCAGGGTAGCGTCCTAGGCCCAACCATCTTCAGCTGCTTCATCAATGACCTTCCCTCCACGATAAGGTCAGAGGTGCAATGTTTGAAGATTGCACAGTGTTCAGCATCATTCTCAATTCCTCAAAACAATGAAGCAGTCAGTGTCCACAGCAAAATCTAAGTAATACCTTGGACTGAAAAGTGGGTAAGTAACATTCACGCAATACGAGTGCCAGGCAATGGGCATCTCTGACACGAGAGGGTCTACTCACTTCTGCTTGACATTCAATGGAATTAACATCATATTTTCTTGTTGATTATTGTTTGCATGTTCATAGGTCTAGTGTTGCCATAACTCATCTCTCCTGTACACCACCAGGAGAAGCATAAAGAGAAACTTTGATTGATCTCCATTGAGTATCAGGGAGGTAACCACGCAGAGTCAGGTGGGGACAAATCTAGGCTCAATCAGGATGCCCTCTGGTGGAGTATCTTGCTGACACTCACTGGTTATGGTCAAATATAAAGCACAGTCACTCAGTTGAGGTATTAGGTGATGATCAGTAACCAGAAATATATTTGCTAGCAAAGGAACACCACCATCAGGAGAGAAGTGGAAAATTGGTAGAAGAAAGAAAGAAAGATGAGACAACATTTAAAATCTAGTGGCATCAAGACTGAAGCCAGGATCCCAACTTGTACCTCCATTGTTTGGGATTCACTCCATCCAACTGATGTCCTGGAATTCAGAGGCAATATAACTTTTATCACGTAAAGTGGAACCCTGGCTCTAGTCCATCCATCTAAAGCAGATTTCCATACTGTGGGTGAAGTACAAAAGAATGCTTCAATCAGGGGCCAGTGAGGAGGGAGGTAATTGCATAAAACATGTTGCAGCTTTACTTACATAGAGGATAATTTGAACTTCTTGCAATTTGTAACAGGGAATGTCAGATCAGCAGCTCATTATACACTTCTCCTGGTTTAGATAAGGTATATAACTGGTGGCCAGTGCGATGCTGTCCATTACATTACGGCCAAAAGATATACCCCCATGATCTACAACGCCATTTGAACCTGCTAGTTAGATTTTCAATCTTGTCACTTCTACAATGGCTTGGATTTTGAGGTAGAAATAAGCGTGAGGCTCTCAGCACTCTCTGTTATTGAAGAGTAAATCAAACACCAACTCCTGGTGGCTGCACAAGCGCAGTTGGATGTGGAAATTGGGAAGTTGGTGTCGGAGTTACACTGCTTCTCTGAAAGTTGTGCTGTATAGGTGTTCTCGATGAATGCACTGAAACACTTGGGGCAGAGTTTTACGCAGGTGGGATTTTACGGTCACACTGAAGTCAATGGAGTTTCGAACGGCTCGCCGCATTTTACAGCCCTTCCCCCGCCACGACGGGGCCGTAAAATTCCACCGGTGGAACAGTATTGCTGGGAAATAAAAGAGACAAGCTGCCAAAGCTTTTCATCTGGCACTCATCAGGACAAATTCGCAGGAATACCAGATCTTGAGATTGAACAGGGGACAAGAAAACCAAATGAAATGATTGCAAAGCACTTTAGGTTAATGGCCATGTCACGACTGATATTAATTCCCTTCTAACACATTGGATTTAATAATTCTTTCATACTTCCTCTGCTTCCCTACATCAGCGCACCTTGTTTAAAATGAGAAAAGATCAGTCAAACTGAAATGATGTTAAAATACCCTATAGTTGCAACTAAAAACTATTTGCTTGTTGTCCATGCAATTGTACACTATGCTTTAATAACGCTCTTTGAACTGACTTGGGCCAGCTGCAAGAAGTTGCTCCTGTGTGGGTTGGGTCGGGCGGATCAGTCCGAGCTGGGTCGGCTGGGGTCAAGGCCTGCTAAGCCACTTGGAGTGTGGGGAAAAAAATGTCCGGTTTTTGGGCACCGCCCAAGATTATGATTAGCCAGATTTAAGGTACTCTGCCTGTAGCGGAGAAGCTGGGGCTGCTTTCCTTGGAGAAGAGAAGGTAACAAGGAGATTTGACAGAGGTATTCAAAATTTTGAGGGGCCTGGACAGAGTAGATAGGGAGAAACTATTCCCACTTGTAAGAGGATCGGGAATGCGAGGACACAGATTTAAGGTAATTAGTAATGGAAGCGATGGAGACATGAGAAGAAACTTTTTTAAGCAGCAAGTGATTAAGATCTGGATTGCACTGCCTGAGAATGCGCTGGAGGCAGGGTCAATCGAGGCATTCAAGAGGGAATTGGTTTATTATCGGAAAAGGAAGAATGTGCCAGGTTACAGGAAGGAGGTGGGGGAGTGGCACGAGCTGCACTGCTCATTCAGAAAGCTGGCATAGACATGATGGGCTGAATGGCTTCCTTCTGTGCTGTAACGGTTCTGATTCTGTGACTCTGTAATTCAAGTGCGCAGTCTCATTTCATCAGATTTTAATTATCATTGGAGATTTGCTTTTTTTTAAAACCTTTTCTTTGTCTCCTACATTTCTCCTTTTTAATTCCATGTTTTTTCCCCATTTTTATTTCGCTGTACATGATTTGGCATTCAATTAAATATTCTAATTTAGATTTTTTGACTCGGACCCTGCAGGCTGGATTTTTGTTTTGGAGGTCAGGACCCCGACATCAGGTGAAGTTCCAGGTCCTGATCCCACATTGCAACTTCTGTAGGGATGTTTGAGTTGACTACCTTTGATCTAAGGTGGCTTATTTGGATTGCATTAAAGAGAAATGGGGTTTTGTAGATCTGATAATACCAGATGCTGAGCAGAATATCATGAGGGGGAGGTTGGGGGCTGAAAGTTTGGTCCCGCCCCACCCCCCTCCCCGGAAGCAAAGTCGGCATGGAGCCGACCCCACTCTAAGCCAGCCTGCCCCACAGCCACAAAGTGCTGTGGGCGGGTGAAACAGGGACAGTGCGGGACTTCTGCCCCTCACTGGGGCCTTTGGGAGCTACCGGCCAATGATCCTGGCAGCGCCAAAAGCACGTTAGTGGGTACTGCTGGGACTGCAATCAGGAAGGAGAAGGTGGCCCAAAGGACCCCAGAGACAGGTAAGTCCAGAGTATAATCAGTAAGGGAATCAAGGGTTATGGGGAAAAGGCAGGAAAGTGAAGTTGAGAATTATCAGATCAGCCATGATCTCATTGAATGGCAGAGCAGACTCGATGGGCCGAGTGGCCTACTTCTGCTCCTACATCTTATGGTCTTATGGTATTGGGAAGGGAGGGTTTGGGCAGGTTAGGGAGGGTGTGTGGGCGGTGGGTGTGATGTTTAATTCAGCAGGTGGGTAGGAAGAAAGGGGGACATTCCGTCTTGGGGGGCCTGCAATCCGCAAAGGGCAGCCCCTCAAGGTGGTAGCCCCCTTCCTTCCCTTTGAAAATTCTTTTAAAAGTAATTTGGCTGCCCACTCCTGCTCCAGTACCCATGCCAACCCATGTTTTATAGTGTGGGCAGCGTATTATTGGGGTCAATTGGCTAGGTAACAACCCAACTGACCCTTGATCATCTAGTCAAATATGGTGGGTGGGCTGCTGATTTCGGTGCCCGCCTGCCCCTTGTATTATGGGGTGAGCTTGGGGTTGGGCAGGAAGTTTGTACAGTGGGCACCTGCCCTACTTTATGCTCCCTCCCCACCACCCCCCACCCACCAGCACCTGAAAACTCACCAGGCAGGGGCACGTAAAATGCAGCCCTCTGCAGTATCATGTAACAGAGAGCGATGGCTGAATGAACAATGATATTTCCCATTTTACAGTTTGTATACTTATAGATAACCATCTTGTAAACAAAGTTTCCTTTGGAATAGCTCACAGCTGTTAATACTTCATATTGTATGACTTGATCATCAATATCCACAAAACCAAGTGCACAAAATAAGCTGCACACATCCTCCATCTCAAATAACGATTGCAACAGATACACAACAATGATTTCAATATATAGAAAATGGTTCTAAATCATTTGATAGTCACCCTCAATTACTTAAAGCAAGATGTGTTACAATTAATCCAATATTATCCTCAACCAGCAAATAACCTATAGTTTAATTTCTTCTGCCAATTGATTTATGCCTTTTCCCAGGTTGAGAACCAGTGGAAAATATTTGGCAATGTCCCATGTTTTATTGTGCAGATTTCAATCTTCTGCAGCCACCATTTTTATCGTGTCACATTTATTTAAACTAAGGCAGGTTTGCGTAACAGGAACAGAACGTGACCTGATGTGTCACTTAATCCGTTATCAAGGCAGTCTTTACTTTGTACTTTTTATGTATAGAGTTATGAATGGTTCAGAGATTAAAATATGATACACTTTATTCCAGGATTGATTCAGACTTCAATTGCGGTTCATGTTTTGGTCTTACAGTCATCATAACACATCTCAGTAAAAAAAAAATAACTGTATTGAATGATACAGATTGAAAACAAATAACAATTGTCATGTAAATAATGCAGATTCTGTATCTTCATACAGGAAATGGAAGATGGTGTAAAGCACCAATGCATCAGCTGACACCGTAAACCACAAGTGCAAAGCTTGTGTCTGTCGTGAAAGGTAATAATTTTTATAACATTATTGTAACTTATTGTAAAAGTGGGTTAATAGTGGGGTTTAGATTAGTTTGTGTGTGTGTGTGTGTGTGTGTGTGTGTCTAATTTAATTGAATTGGAGACAGCTGGTCTGGAGGCTTTGAATTAACAAAAAGAAACTAGATTTGAAATGCTAAATACATAAACATGGCTGAAGTTTTAGAATGTGAGGTGTAAGGCACATTTGCATTTTTAGATAAATTAGGTTAGTATGAATTTCAAAAGAGATGGTAAGATGTTACACCTAGCCATTAGAAGCTAAGGAAAACAGTGTGTTTACTTTTCCCAAAGGTTACTGATAGAATTAGCACTATGAAAAGATTTATATTATGAGAAAGGTAAAGTTTCAAGGACATAGTGGAACAATGGAATTATGTTAAAAAGGGAGAAACATGAATAAAGGAGATGTGGCTTTGTATAAGAGGGGAAGGCATTCTAAGATCTAACACAAGTGTGAAAAGCCTCCAGCCTCTGTGCATCAATCAAGCTGTTGTCTACAGGAACCAAAGGTAAGAAAACTCACTTTGAATATCACTGTCCAGGGTATCGTGTTGCTTTGCCTGGGTCTATTTAAATCTATTTGTTTTTACTGTTGCCTTAACAGAGGTGTAACTGGGAGCCAGATTAACTAGGGGTTTTAGGAGTTATTATAATAGTAATTTGTATAACTATGTACGTACTTGAAATCTTTTGTTAATAAATGTGTAACTTAGTTTTCTAAAGACCTTTGAAGTTATATTAGTCTTATTACTTCTGAATTCAGGGCATGCATCGCAAAATAAAATACAAATTGCAAAACAGTTGTGACCGCGTGATCAAGTTTCCCTTGTGGATTTGATCCACCTGGCACATCATCTGCCACATCATATGTGTCATTTATGAACTTCTCCCATGTGGGAGAAATCTGACATCCGCCCCAGGCAGAATTGAAATGAAATGCCACAGCATTCAAATTTGGGTTTGTTCCTCATTTTCATATGATAGGCATAGTGTCAGCACTGGTTGCACTGATTATTGCTAGCAATCTATGGTGGGGGAGGGGGAGCGGTCAGGAATTCAGGCAGTTTGAACACTCAAAGGGCAGATGCACTTTATCAGTGGTGTATGCTTCAGACTTGGAATGGGGAAGATTCAGGATGAGTTTAAGATTTCTCAATTCTTTGCAGGGGAGGTCAGCAAGAAGTCCTGTTCCCAGCTAACAGAAAAAGGGTGCCAAGGCAAATCGCATGGCAACAGTGGTTAGAGGGGCTGAGAAGGTGAATGTATGTATCATAGCACCCAGACATTGCTTACGATATCAAAAATAATTCAATGAACTGACCAGAGCCACCAAAGTAAGGTCCCTACTCCTATCTTTCTTATTTTCTGCTAGCACTCATTAGCTTTCCCTCCCCAGATTCCAACACTTCTCCTATCACAGCAGCATTTCATTGCGCCTCCTTTTGCTGTGACTTGCATACTTGCTACCGTCCTCACAATTATTCCCCTCACTTCCCCAACTTATGGAAACTTTCATGTATCACCTACGCCATGCTACCTGACTCACGCATTTTCAAAACTTTTCAGTTGGGACAGACGCTAACACACTTCTTTCCTTTTTGTAGGATAAGCTGGCACACAATAAAAGGGAGCAGACATACAATGGGAGGAGGGACACCATCAGTTGAAGCACATATTCACAATTGAAGAGGCCACCATTCGTCAAGTGGCAAGAATGCAGGACAGGAGCATAGCAGATGTATTTTGCTCGGTGTTTGGCAATCTTACTTTTCTCTTCTCATAGAACTCTTGTCCTCACACATTCTACAAGACAATCTGGTGCTATCTTGTGCTGTTGCCTACCTCCTTCTGCTAACCCATGTCATGAAATGCTAATCCAGTCTATCACAAGCCATAAACCCAGTCCTAGCAGAGGAAGAGGAGAAAAGGACGCTTACAAGTATACCATTATTACGTATCAACCAACAGCAACAAATTATATCTATATAGCGCCTTTAATGTAATGAAACAGCCCAAGACACTTCACAGGAGTATTATAAAACAAGGTATGGCACCGAGCCACATACAGAAGGTCAAATGACCAAAAGCTTGGTCAAAGATGTATAATTTAAGAATGTCTTAAAGGAGGAAAGCAAGGTGGGGAAGTGTAAGAAGGGAATTCCAGAGCTTGGGGCCCAGGCAACGTAAGGCCCAGCCACCAATGGTGGAGCAATTATAATTTGGAATACACAAAAGGCCAGAATTAGAGAAGCACAGATATCTTGGAGAGTCGTGGGGTTGGAGGAGATTACAGAGATAGGGAGGGGTGAGGCCATGGAAGGACTTGAGTACAAGTACAGCTTGAGAAGTTTAAAATCAAGACATTGCTTGATTGGAAGCCAATCTAGATCAGCAAGCAGAGTTTAGCCGGCTGTTATTTGTAACTCCTAGAAGCTCAGGGAAGTTCAAGAATGAACTTCAACAGCTCTACTAAAATTAATATTAAGTGCTTTTTTAAAAAAAAACTCAGATGTGTTTTGCATGCGTATATGAGAGAGAGAGAGAGAATGGGTAATTCAAAAGGGAAGGGATAGGAATAGTGATGATGGTGATTCCCATAGCAAGTCTCCCAGTGTGTAAAAATTTGTGACTCACAGCTTCAGGAAGCCAGATTATTACAACCACTCTGCCGATTTGCACATTGGTACCTAAAGGATAGAACTTAATCCAACCCCACTGAGCTAAAAAATGCATCTTGAAGATGGGAAGTGAAACAATAGCAACTGTGTATGTTGTGAAGCCATAAAATTTATACACTTTTCTTAAAAGTAAACAAAAAGAAAAGCAAATTAAGATGGAAATGGTGAAGGGAATACTCTGGACATTGCATGGAATGTGGTGTTTTTAATAATTATTTTGGTAGTGCCAACATTCTATGTGGCAACAGTAACACTTGAATTGATTGGTCCATTCCCAAGTGAAACAATGCTTATAATGTGTTGACATTTTTTTCTATAGGTTTGGATTTTAAATCTATCTCTGGAATGCAGTGCATAGTGTGAACTGAATAATAATTAACTACATTCGTTTGCAGTGCCTCTTACCATTGCAGGTAGTTACTACATTCCTGGGCTGTGGAGTTATTGCTAACAGAATTTCTGACAAAGAGCCTCAAACATCCTGCAGCCCCTGTACATTTCCTTTGATCATTATTTCCCAGTTTATAAATCAAGACAGGAAAAGAGAAATCCCACATAAGTTGATATTTACTGGCAAGTGTATGAATGTTGCACATACCTAGGGCAGGATTTTCCCGTTGGCGAGCAGGGGGCGTGGCCCGCTCGCCAATGCGTAAAATGACGCGGTGACGTTGGGCGGAACTCCCGACATCACCGCGCCCCATTTAAATTTTCAGGAAGGCGGGGGTGCAGCAAAATCAGCTGCGCGCCCGCCGAACTGTCAATGGCCAAATGAGGCCATTGACAAAGTAATTAAACTGATTAATGGACCTGCCCGTCCAACCTTAAGGCGAGCAGGCCAGGAGCCCTGGCGGGAATTAGAAAAAGCATGAAACCTCATCCACGGGCGGGATGAGGTCTCATGTAGGTTTTTAAAAATGTAATTAAAGTTTTTGTAAAAATTATGGACATGTCCCAACTCATGTGTCAGTGTCACATGAGGGGACATGTTGGGAATTTTTTTTTTCTATTTTTAATATTTGTCATAGAATAGCTGATCTCCCTGAGGCTGCACTTAGCCTCAGGGAGATGAGTGTGATCTTCCGTGCGCATGCGCGAGAGAACCCATTCTCGATTTAGGGATCCCACCCGCACAGAGAGTGTATAGCGCTTCCATACGGATGTTGCGCTGGGTGGGCCTTAATTGGCCTGCCCACATAAAATGGTGGCGTGCCCCCAATCGGGGGCGCCGATTGGAAGTGCATCTGTGCATGTCCAACGGGGGGAAAATCCTGCCCCTAGAATTTAAATTGCAAAGTCTACATCAGTGGTTCTTAAACTGGGATCCACGACTTATAGTTTACCTTATGGATGTGTCATGAACATGTAATTGTGATATTATAGACTTTTGTAATAAAAAAAAGCTCATCTTCCTTTTAAATAGACACAAGGAGCTAGTTGCCAAAAGTCACCTGACCTTTTTCAACTACAATGTAGTAAAGCTCTAGAAGCCTCGAAGTGGATTGCAGGTAGACATATCCAGATATGTGAAGACATTTGAAATTCAATTTGCATTAAGGATAAACAGAAACTCGCTGTAGCTTCCCTGGAGGTGTGAATAGTTCTTTTTTATCTCCTCAAACCTGGGAGAATGGGAACCATAACTCCCAGAAGTTAATGGCTGAGACATTTAAAAGGTTAATTAGCTCAGCTAAAAAGACAATGGAAGGGACCATGCCCACAGACTGGGACTAACTCAATACCTAATATGGAAGAATGATTCCACAGTTTGGGATAGCAGCTGTTTTAAGCTTTGGAACTGTAAAAAAAAAGTCTGCTTGAGAATAGCCATTTGTGTGCCGAATCCCCCAGGAAGAAATCTGAAAAACAACATCAGAGAGGGTTCTTGGCCAAGGGAGAGCAAAGAGAAAGATATTAAGAAATGAACTGCTGTTTTTGCCGAAAGAGTCTAGGCAATCTGCAAGTGCCGTAACTGCAGAATTAGTGAGGAATAAGAAACCTTCTCTCTCCCTCAAAATCCTGATGACCTGCTGAGTCCATCTGAACAGGCAAACCTCTGAACAGTCGAATGCAGAAGCCATCACAGCTGCTAAACTGAACCTCAAAGTTTCAACCCCTTCACTTGGAAAAGAAGGAATTCAAGCAATGGGCCTGCAATGATATCTCACAGAGACTGATTTGAAATCTAACCTTTAAGTATCTATCTGCGTTTAATCTTTGTATCTGTATTTTAGTGAATAATTTTACCACTTTTACTTAAGTAACTTTCAGCAGAGGTTTTTGTAATAAACTAACCTTTATCTTGTTTAAGACTATAGTTTGTATACTGGGTAACTTTTTAAAATAAAATTGAATCACTCTTAAATGAAAAGGGTGCTATAAAGACACACAAATTCTTAGCTCATGGACCACTTTAATGTGCTTTTTATGTGGTCGTGACAAATGTGTGAGCTGGGCGACTGCCCAGAGTGCCATAATCAACAGTAAACAGAGTGAGCAGTGGCCTGAGACATACTCTGCTCCTCCCAAGCTCTTGCTCTCCCCCTGCTTCTTGAGGACTCCTCTGGCCTCTTGCACTCTCTCTACACCCTTAGTGATTTCTCTGTGCTCTGCTATCCGCGGGATCCTGGTCTCTCTGGGCTCCTACCAAGGAAAGTTTCTACAGTGAGGAGTAAGCCCACGCATCTCAATGATATCTGTAAGTGAATACCTAATTTCTTAAAAGCATTAGTAAAACACCTTTCACATGTAGCAGTTTCATATTATGAATACATATAGTATTAATAATTCAGGTGGAGGCAGAGTTAGTAATAACTAAACCATTAGAAAATCCATCAACTAAAAAAGTTTAAGAACCACTGATCCATGTAACAATTAGTTACATTCCTTAGGCTTCTCTTCAGGGCCATTCTGCAGCTTTGAGCTTTTGTTTAGATTTTTAGGTCGGTATGTTTGCTTCTGTAAACTGTCAATAAAAATAACATTTCCTGATCATATTTTGCTGAATAGTAAAAGAACACAAGTGTAACCTGTGAAACCTAACCCAAATCTTGAATAAAAAACCATGCTCGAAAACATTTTGGTGACAATTTTTGATCCAATATCAGGGTTCCAGAAAGGAAAAAGCCAGCTTGGAGGCTCGTGCCTCATTAATTTGTCACTTTTACAGTTTCCTTACTTGCACCGTTCCAAGGGGAGATCTAACTATAAAACTCAAGGAATGGCAGCTTTGCTGTACAGTGAAATGGGTGGTGAATATGGGACTTCCAAAAAGGAAAGACCCTGAAACAAAAGTGACAAAAATATTGCAACTTTGAACAGAAGGTATTCTTTGTGGCACTTCCCTGCTCCTATACATGTTTTTAGTTCCTGAAGTTAATTTCTAATTATTTTCTTTCTCATAAGTTTTGCGAAAATGCAACAGTATCAGCAGATCGTTTGCGATGAACTGCCCCGTCAAAAAGCAAGAATTTGCAGAAACGCAAATTGTTGGAAACTTTTCTCTGAGATGGCAAATTTCACACCTGAACTCCATCTTAATTTTCTGGGTTTTTGCTTTGCCATTACTTACATTGCAGACTGAGAAATTTATCACTCTAATGAAGACCAACCAAGGACATTGGACGTCTCATAAGCACTTGCATCATAAATTTAGTGCAACCAAAAAAGACTGGATGACAATTCATCATAGTAGACAGCAGATCCATATTTATATAGACACGATTATTTACACCAGTGGTGACAGAAATGACATTTTTCAGAGATCCATGGATACATATATTTTCCAATCGCCCATCTTTGACTTTATTTTAATGGATTTGCTCCCACTCAGTACAAATGGAGCTACCATCTTACACTCTATTAGTATAATTTTGGGTAATCCTGAAATGAAAGCCTGCAAGTCAAACACCAATCAGCTCCAATCAGAGTAATTCCTTTTTCAGTCACTGGCTGAATTTCCTGCAACAAACTGGAAGATCGGCATGAATTCTTGGAAATTAAGAGTGCTGTACAGAACATACTATAGAATTTTATAACGTGATAAACCACAGGGAAGTTAAAAGAAGTTCCTGGCTACTTTGAAGTTAAGGTGTGGAAAGAGTAAATTATCTTGCACCATTTTCCATTGCTATATTTGATATTTCAAACCCCCTCCACTGCCTATCCTGTGGTCCACATTACCTTTTCTTACTCCTACCTGTCCGAACACATCAACGATCTCCCTTTCCAATCTGGAAAGTCATTGCCAAAACAACAAGGTCCCAGCCATTACCTGCCCCTAGGGTGGTAAATGTTCCATCAAACACCTGGCTCGAGGGGTCAGGAGGGTTTTAAATTTTTTTTTCTGGGATGTGAGGAGCTGAGGCAAACCAGTATTTGTTCTGCATCCCCAGTTACCTTTGAGAAAGGGTTGGTGAGCTGCCTTCTTGAACTGCTGCAGTCCACATAGTGTAGATGCACCCACAGAGCTGTTAGGGAGGGAGTTCCAGGATTTTGACCTAGCGACAGTGAAGGAACAGCGATATATTTCCAAGTCAGGATGGTGTGTGACTGGGAGGGGAACTTGCAGTGGTGAGGTTCCAATGCGTCTGCTGTCCTTATCCTTCTAGGTGGTGGAAGTCACGGATTTGGAAGGTGCCGTCAAAGGAGCCTTGTTGAGTTGCTGCAGTGCATCTTGTAGATGGTACACACTGCTGCCACTGTTTATCAGTATGGATGGGGAGCTGATCATGCAGGCTGCTTTTCCCTGGATTGCGTTGAGCTTCTTAAGGTCTGATGCAGCCGCACTCATCCAGGCAAGTGGGGAGTATTCCATCACACTCCTGACTTCTGCCTTGTAGATGGTGGACAGGCTTTGGGGAGTCAGGAGGTGAGTTATTCACTGCTAAATTCACAGTCTCCCATCTGCTCTCTTGGCCACAATATTTATACAGCCAGTACAGTTAAGGTGGATCAGTTGTCAAAAGATCGAGATTCTGCTCTGCTCTGGCAGTTTGAGAATTTGAGTCCAAGTTCCACCCGGGCAGTTTGAGAAAAAAACGACATCCGTTAAAATCAAGTGACCCATGTCACTGTTGAATTGTCATAAAAATCCAACTGGCAAAGGATGGGTGCCCAAGGAACTCTTCCATTGATGTCCTGGCATTGTGACAACAACTAACACCTTCCTCAATGTCAGAATGACTCCAGGGTTTTATTGTTGACCCCAATTTTGCTTGGACTCCTTGATTCCATTTTCAGTCCAACGTTGCCTTGATGTCAAGGGCAGCTACTCTCACACCTCCTGTGGCATTCAGTTGTGTGTCAACATCTGGCTCAAGTTGAAGTTGGGCCAATCAGAACTGCTTCTGGCACTGATTACTGCATGCCAAAAACAGCTCTGATTGGTCCACCTTCCACCTCTAGAAATCAGTGGGAGTTCAAACATTTGTGATGTGCTGAGCTTGCCCTGTGCAATTGATCTTTCGATTTTAAGCTGAAATTTGCCAGGTTCTTTAAATTTTAAAGAAATTCTGACTATTGATGCCTAACTCCTCTGACAATGTGAGTTTGCATCGTTGACCCTTGTTGCTGACCAGTCTTTTATCCTCACACCACACCCCCAATTCCTCCTATCCCAGTTTGGCAACCTCCAATTTACCATCTATGGTGCTGGAAAGGACTGCTGAACATAGTCGTGTTTCACTTCTCAGCTCTGACATCCTCAGCTTTGACCAGAGTAAAACATCTCCACATAAAATGGTCAAGTTCATTATTAGATCCCTCATTCCATGGTTGCATGCAAAAGCAAGAATGACCGAGAGAATACAGTCAACAAAAGGGCATGATAATGGTACAAATATGTAAAATTTCAGTACTGGCTGGAGGAAAATCTAACTGGTGTGAAATGAATCTTGCAGTCTTATGCAATTCTTGATTTTTTTTTCTTCTTTTCATGGGATGTGGGAATCATTGACAAGGCCAACATTTGTTGCCCATCCCTAATTGCTCTTGAACTAAGTGGTTTACCAGGTGATTTCAAAGGGCAGTTAAGAACCAACCACATTGCTGTGGGTCTAGCCTACATGTGATTCCAGACACAAGGATGGCAGATTTCCTTCCCTAAAGGGCATCAGTGAACCAGATGGGCTTTTCAAAACAATCAAGCAATGATAGTTGTCATGGTCACCATTACTCAAACTAGCTTTCAATTCCAGATTTATTAGCTGAATTTAAATTTCACCAGCTGCTGTGAGATTTGAACCCATGCCTCAGAGCATTAGCTTGGGTCCCAGAATTACTAGTGCAATGACATTAACAATACACCACCACCTTCCCCTTTCCTAGCTGCTATTACAAATGCAAATAAAAGCAGTCAACAGCGCCGGCGGTATGTTTTAGTTCAACACACAATCAGATAGCATCTCATCTGCTCCTACTTGCCTTCTGGTTCTGGGATCAAACAAGGCTACACACAACATCAGGATGCCTGGGAGCAAAAATATGTGCTACTACATTAAGTTAAAATTAACTCTCCATACTAAAATTAGCAAAATCTTCCAAAATTTAGGTCATCAATTGTTCCTAACCAGAATCACATTTTAACCGTCTCCTCACAGAATCATATCACTAATAAACCTTTAGCACAAAAAATAAATTAAAAGAGATTTGCATCTAAAGTTGGACAATATGCGGAGAATGGCCTTTCAATGTTAGAAATGTCTCAGGCATTAGAATTTGGCAAGCTCATTGAAAATGAAGAGGAAGTCTGATTCAGTTTTAACCAGTATATGCTTCCTTTCCATACGCTGCACCTCCCACTCTTATATCCTTATTGTGCCAACAATTTCGGAAACTCTGGAGTAGGTAATACTTACCTTTAGAAGTAATAATTAAATAACAATATGATAAATAACAATAAAACTGGTGCATTCCCCAAGGCAACACCTCTGTCAATCAGAGTCCAGTTGCCAAACAATCAGCACTCTCTTCTCATGAAGTATAAATTGTTGTTCCCTGCACATTTGGCATTCTTGTGAATTGTCCTGAAGAGTGCAAGATGAAAAGACAACATGTGTCTTTTTTCAGCAATACTCAAGTGCTGTACTACCAAATGACTATTAATAATGAAAGTGCCCTACTTATAATACTTACTGTGTTTGGTTTTAAAAATAATTCTACTTAATTGCAGGACAAAGTTCTAAAGAACTGTCACAAAAAAATTGCAGAAGCAACTGTTATTTTGTGACTGTGCTTATTGCTCTTTGCAAATCAGTACATCTGGAATTCAGCACGAAAATTATCTCCACAAGTTATCTGAAAGCCAAAGAGGTTACTAGATGTTGGCAACTGAAAGAAAAGTTGATAGAGAGGAAGTAGGTTTTGCCAAGTTAATTGAACTTTGAACACGGCAACCACATGCAGAGGAGTGCTCTCACTATGGCAACAAAATCTGAGGAATGAAAGCCAATTAGTAGGTGACATGGAGTAATTATTGAAAACCGGATTTATGTTTACACACCTTGTGTAATCAGAATGTTGTTGCACCTAAGAGCAAAACTAAAATTCAATTTTGTTCTTTATTTTGAAGAAAATTTAGTGGAATGTCACTCAAGGTGTTTTTAAAATTGTGTTTATCAGCAAGCCCTTTCTTAATTTCCACTATAGAGTTTAGCTTGAAACTCTGGAAATGAAATAGTGATGAATTGTTGCTGCTAAAGGCATATTCTCCAGTACAAACACTGAGAAGGTGAACCTGGGTCACTGTAATCTTTGTACTTGCACAGCTTGCAAATGGCTGCCACTGCCTGATTTTTTTTTTGGAATCAGCCTCATTCTGTGCTCAATGAGCTTGCAGCCAGAATTAGCCTTCAACGAAACGCTCAGCAAGTGCAGGGCTTGGGAATGCTGCACAGGCTCCATTCATTTACAACCAGAAGCAGTGCATTAAAGAGGACTACAAGGTAATATAGAAGAAGGAAGGTGGTAAAACGGCTTAAGGCACCAACAAAGTCCTTAAATTCTCCGATGCAACTGAGCAGCTGTTGCTGCATGAAGTGGGTGAAAAGCGAGTTGCCCACTTTGGCAGAAAAAGCGACCCTTCTTCCCAACAGGAGAACCAACTAGAATTAAGAGGAGATGCCAGGACAGACTTAATGCAGTATCCAACATTCCAAAGAGGTTGGGGAGAAAAGAGAAAGTTTGACAGAATCAGAAAGTCTGCCCAAACTAAAAGTTACTCAACATTTACCCACAAAATAGACAGTACATGCATGAAGGTCACCAATTTCACACAACCTCTTACACCTGGATTGAGGCTGTACACAAAGCATCCATAAAGGCAAACCACAAAGGAAAGTTGTCACAAAGCCTACGTGATACATGCTCATTTGCACACAGAAGACAAGAACGCAGGTGGGCCATTCGTTGTCTCAACATTCACTTTAAACTTCAACATCTCAACATTACTAATCTTCCTCCAAGATAAAGCAGTAAATAAATCTGCACAGGAGTAAGGCCTGCAACCTTTAGCCATTAAATGTTTACAAATCTGGGTTTGGAAAACTGGCAATTCCAAAGTTCAAAACCTCCCTCAACCAACAGCACCAGAAACAGGTCATCTGGGACATTATTCAACCGGAAAAATCGCACCAACTGAAACATTGCCTCCAGCTAAAAAAAAAATAGGTCTTTTAATCTCAAATTCATACCTCACACTTCTTCATATTTCATTTGAGGAAAGATTCATGATCTGAGCTAATAGGGTAAGCATGAAGCTACTCTTCCCAAATACAAGTCTAGCAAGATAAAGAATTGTACCGACTGCAGCTACTGACTTTGCACTGATTAGTCTTTGTAAGTTCTGCTACAACTCTAAATAATCAAACATGCCGCCAATTGCAGAGTTTGAATTTCAATCTCCTATCAGAAACCCTGAACTAAAATCTAGTTATGCGATTGAAAGTTTCAAATCCAAACTGCCCCGAACAAGATGACAAATAGGTTACAGTGCTTGGTTAATGTTTAATCTCAACTCTTTGCTTGATGTGATATTTTGTGATCCATTTGTCATAGGTTGGAAATGATCCAATAGGAGAGTCACGGGTCAACAAGAGTTGTATGCATTGTCGGGAAGAGACTTTTATCTATTAAACAGTGGTCTTTGCCGCAAAGTGAAACTCTAATCACTTGGATTTTGACACAAACTTCTCCACTGAAGCACAATGAACATTAGTAACAATGCGATTACAGTGAGCAAGATTGCAAGATTAATGCATTCTAATTTGTATGAAAACTGTTCAAGTTTAACCCCACATTGTACTTTCTCTCACACACACATACACACAATTCCTTTCTTTCTTTCCCCAGCATAGATTCCAATTGGCCTGATCCTTTTTCTCTCAAATATCTATATATTGTGAGATGCTGGGAGACTTTTTTCCCTGGCTGGAGAGGCTAGAACCAGGGCTCAAGATAAGAGGTTGGCTATTTAGTACCAAGGTGAGTAGAAACCTCTTTACTCAGAGGATTGTAACTATTTGGAACTATCTATGCCACAGGGCCGTGGATGCTCAGTCAATAGGTATATTCAAAACCAAGATGGATAGATTTTTTTGCACACTAAGGTTATCAAGGGGTATGGCGATGGGATGGCAAAGTTCAGCCATGATTTTACTGAATGTCGGAACAGGCTCGATGGGCCATATGGCCTGCTCCTGTTTCTCATGTTCCTGCCGTTCTGTGTGGTGCTATATTTCTCATGTCTATGCATTGTAAGTATGTGTTTCTTTTACAGTGAAGATCCAACAACTTCTTACAATGCAATGAATTGGTAGATTTTTCATCGTACTATTAAACACCAGCATTGCACTAAATAACAGACAACAGAGAAATGGAATGATCTGTATAAGAACACCATCATGGATTTCAGTGAAAAGGATCTTAAAAGGTCAAGGTGCACTGGTACTCATGCAGGGGAGTAAGCTTAGGTTCTGCAGGTAATTTGCCTTTGTTAAAGATCAAGGCCATGGATGCCAAACCTTCACTTGAAAGTGACACAATTTTCTGCTTTAAGGAGGCATTTTCCCTTCAATGCTCATCAGTCACTATTCCCTCTCTAAAATACATTTCTGAATGAACGCCAAATAATCGTCAGTTTTTTCCCCATAGACTCATGTCTACTTCAGAATTCATTGCATTTAAGAGCCTATTTGTAAGTGTGGGAGGAAGCAAATGATCAATTACCTAACTGGAAATGTATTCATATTCAGGTCTCAACAAATAGGATGACGGTGATATAAGTCACTGCATTACTGCATGTTCAGTCAATCTGATTCATCCCACATGATTTCAAGAAATGGCTGAAGGTGCTGGATACAGCAAAAACGATGGACCCCGACAACATCTCTACAAGTAGTACTAAAGCCTTGTGCTCCAGAATTAGCTGCACCTCCAGCCATGCTGTTCCAGTTCAGCTACAACATTGGCATCTATTCGACAATGTAGAAAATTGCCAGGTTATCTCCAGTCCACATAAAGCAGGACAAATCAAATCCAGCCAGTTAACACCCCATTAGTCTACTCCCAAGTCATCAGCAAAGTAATGGAAAGTGTTGTTCACAGTGCTATCGAGCGCACTTACTCAACAATAACCTGCTCACTCAGCTCTTGACATCATTGCAGCCTTGGTCCATGGACAAAAGAGCTGAATTCCAAAGATGAGGTGAGAACAACGACCCTTGACACTTACCAAGTGCCCAGTCCCCCTTTGCCCTGCTGGCCCTCTTATGTGGCAAGGGTGATGCCCCCGGGCAGCCATGGCTGGCTACCCAAACTTTTCCCGGCTCCCTTCAGCTGGCCAGTTTCTAAAAATGCGGGTAACCTGTCAGTCCCCTTTAAAAAATTAAAGCTAAACCCCTAACAAGCTCTTAATGAGCTTTTGAAGAGTTTTAATTGACATCAGTTCAGAGGAGAGCTGAGTTCCTGTCCCATGCTCCCCCTACTTTGGTGATGATTACCGCCCTGAAACTGACACACCATCCAGCGCTAGTATTTTTGGGAGGTGGGGGGGGCCTCTAGCTCTGCTCCCGACTCGAGGACCCCAAAAATTCAACCACTTATTTTCGTCACCATGCCATCATCAACGCGCACTTTCAGCAACTTTGTGGGGAAAAGGAAACACTTTGAGTTGAAGGGTGCAGAGACAAGTCTAACTAACAGCAGATGTCCTGCTGCAGGAAATCATGATCAACTATGATTTTTTATATGACACCTGTTGTTCAAACAAATAATTGAGGTCCATATGCTGATGTATAATCAGTAATTACAGCAGTATTTTACAAAAGATCCTATCGGCAACCAATTAAATTGGAGTGCTGATATTTTTAAATCACCAAGGAATTTCTGATGGGCTTTGAACATCTTAGCTAAAAATGTTAATTTAAATATTATGTATTGAATTCTCTCAAGATAAGAAATCACTCACTTATACTAGTGCCTGCATTAATTCTCCTTGGTTCACTACAGGAACCTGTCCCAAAGGCATGTAATGAAAAAGCACAACTCATTTAATAACAGGAGCTGTGACTGAGAATTTTTGGACAGGTTATATTATCACCATCAATTAGCGCAGCAATTAGGAAGTATATGTTCTGAAAAATCAATGGCCTTTTGGCAGAACTGGAAGAAGTTGGAGATGTGACACTTATGAAGTATGAAACATAGGCAGGGAAAAGGTTGGGAGGGGGGTGGGGGGAAGAAAAGAACAAAAGGGCAGCTCTGTGGTTTCAGATCAGGACCACTGGTCCCATCTTTATGAACAACAGCTGCTGGTATTTGTCCTGTTGTCAATGTCTTATCGATTACATTGTTAAGGTTTGTCAATGTCAATTACATTGTGAAGGTTTTTTTAATGTTAATTACATTGTTAAGGAAAACAGTGATGAGTATTTGAACACATTATATGTAGGGCATAGCTGGGACACTGGGTGAAGGTGAGGAGTGTTGACATTGGACAACGTCAATAAACTCTCTCAGCAAAGAGAGAGTTCACCAACTGGCGTGGATCCTGTTAATGCTGATATTGCCATTTATAGTTCCTCTAGAGCTATTATTTGTTTGTTTCCCTGCCCCATTACCCTCACCTTTTGCCTTGCCCCATCATCTCTTCTATCATGTACTTGTTCCTGTCTCCTGTCCTCCACCCAATCATAGAATGTCCCTTTAGTTATTTCCTCCCTCCGTCCAATCTCCACCACCATCCCCCCACCCCACCTTCTTTCCCTGGCCCTGTATTTCTTTAAAAACAGTAAAATCTCCAACGTCTTCCAGTTCTGACAAAAGGGCAGCAATCTGAAACATGGGGCCAGATTTTTTGGAGTCACTTCGACACCACAGGCCTTTAAAAATTCTGGGTGGGACCTGGTTGCAGAGGTCCCACCCCCCATTTCCAGCAAATTCTGTTTGTGCCAGCAGGGAACTGGGGGCGGTGCATGAATCACACAGTCGGGAAGCCCGACCGCAGCAGGGCCATTTGAGATTCATGCTGAGTTCAAACAGAGACCATTTTTAAATGTTCCATGGGCTTTACAGTGTGGGAGTCATGAATTTAAGGAGGAGGCGTAAATGCACCTGACGAGTGGATAAGATCTGTTTAAGTGTTATGATCTGAAGTTATTTAAATCTCCAGCCCTTTAAAAATGAAAAAAGGCTACAGTTGTCAGTTAGAGTGAGAAAGACACCTGCTGCTGGAGTGCACCGATTGACAGGCCATCTAGAGTAGCTTAGAAAACAAACATTAGCCATCTGTTCCTGCGGTTTCAATAGACTTCCTTGTTGACATTTCCCAAGGGCTGTTATTACATCTGAGTGCACTGTGAATGTTTGGCTGCACTTCAAAAGCTCCAAAACCTTTTATCTCAATTGGAGGCGGGGGCATGGCTAAGCTCAAAGTTTGATTGACAGTTTAAGAGACTATTAAAAGATTAACTGCCTTTGATATGGTTAGTGAATAGAAGATCGTTTATTTCTTTTTACAACAGATTGACTATTTAAGGGGATTTAAAAGTTTTGAACGAGTTCCATGAAGGAGAGTTTTTTTTCAGTATCGAATGTGAATGAGAGGGAGCTTTCTTAAATTGTCAGAAGTTTTTTTTCATCTCCACATGGTTCCTAAGGTCCTTCCATAGTGCATACTGGGTGAGTGGCTATGGAGGTGGCACGTGAGGTATGGGGGGCACCGGGGGTGGGGGGAGGGGGGAGTAGATGGAAGGGTATGAGAGGGGGAGGGTGGGGGAGGTGCTGTTGAGAGCTAGAGGGCCTAACACCCTTTTGTACAACAGGGCCGAAGTCTCAGAAAACTAAAATACACCTTCTAACCTGCCTGCCTTGGCACTCACCCACCTCCGTGCCTACCTCCAAACGGAGGAGACATGCCCAAACTTAATCACCCCACTCCCCCCACCACTGCCCTTCGGAGCAAAAATCGGGCGTGCGGAGATAATTTCCACGGAGACCAGTCTGCCAAGTCGTGAGATTTCCCAACTCGAGCTTCCCACCTCAATGGCGAAATTCTGGCCCACGTTCTCTAATCCTCTCTCCATAGATGGTGCCTAGCATGCTGAGTATTTTCAGCATTTTCTGTTCTAACTTAAAATAGTTTAAATGCTGGGTGCTGAGTCACGGAGGGAGAGTTTGGGGACGGGGCCTGCAAACTTGATCTAAATCATTCAGCAAATTGTCGTTCTGCAACATGCAGGTACTTCAAGAAATCTCTGTTTCATTGGCATATCCCATACATCAAAAGTCACACACCAGCATCTGCGCTAACCATCGTCTCAGCACAGTCTCACTGTAACTATCAAATTCATCCCTAGCCACAGTCATCATTTACAGCCTACGGTATAGCTTGTTTATATTTCCTGGCTATAATTAAACGTGTCAAGTTTAGGAGACAGCTCATAGGCATATGCAGAACTCCATTCCCTTGGGAACATTAATGGGAGCACTGGTAATCTCAATCTGTTCAACCAATCTCCGCGTGATCTGTAGTATTGTCCAGGTGGTACAATGAACAATTTGGAAAGCAGAGACGGCATCCGATTAGCAATACGCCCCATGTGGTATCAAAGCCAACCCATGCGAAACTGCCTCCTCCCGAGGGATCTCACACCACTTCCCTCTGGAGTCATACTGGAAGACAGGTGTACTACAACATCAGTGGAAACCACTTTGCAGCAATGTCAAAATTGCCATATGAACATATCCAAAAGTGGATCCTCCTACACTGCCTTAGGAGCGATTAGTGCATATTTAAATTAAACTTAGGATATATTTAGCTCCCTTATATTATCTTGGCTTAATTAAATCTGAATAATATGATTTAATACAAAATTATCCTGAGTTAAGTGTAGCATTGGTTGAAAAGCAGTTAGCTCTGGGCTTATCAATATTAGGAAGAAATGAATGCTGATCCAGAGTTGCTTTCCTAACCGCACTCTAAACATACAAAGATAATTTGACTCTCAGCATGATAATTAAACTTGTTTGTTATAGCATTAACATGATTCACAAAATGGTATAATCTACAGTAGCATAACCTTAACTGGGTTCAATTTTTATTAATGTCCTCAGTTCAGCACTGGATTTTGCTTGTTGCATTACTTAGTCAGGTTTTGAATACATGCTACCAGTAGGAAGCCCTGCCGCCAGTGATGCACCTCGGGAAATTATGGGCATGCTGCCCAGCATATTCTTGCTCACTGCGGATGAGGAACTGTGACCAGCATGCCTGCAATTGGCTGATGTGCATGCCTGGTGGGCAAGTCCTTGCACATTAATTGATGAGCCAGGAAGGAAGGATGATTGTAAAAGGGTCACAGAAGGGATAACCTTGACGCTATAATCAACACATTCAGAAAGGAGGAGGAGGTTTCAGATTTGGCTTGTTGTATGACTGCAACTGGAATGAAGAATTTGCAACACACTCTATTAGAATGACATTGTTAAGCTGGCCCTGTAGAATTCCCAGCCTCATATCTGCTCTTGTAGCCACAGTATTTATACAGCTGGTCCAGTTAAGTTTCTGGTCAATGGTAACCCCAGGATATTGAGGTTTCAGCGATGGTAGTGCCTTTGAACGTCAAGGAAAGATGGTTAGATTCTGTTGTGTTGGTGATGGTCATTGCCTGGCACCTGTGTGGCACAAATGTTACTTACCACTTAACAGCCCGAATATGAATATTGTTAAGGCTTGCTGCATATGGGCATGGAATGCTTGTGTCTCAGGCGCTGCAAATGGTACTAAACACTGTGAAATCATCAGTGAACATCCCCACTTCTGACCTTATGATGGAGGTAAGGTCATTGATTCAGCATCTGAAATGTTTGGCCCAAGGACACTACCCAGAAGAACTCTTTGAGATGTGCTGGGGCTGAGATATGTGGCCTCCAGCAACCACAAGCAACTTCCTTTATGCAAAGTATGATTCTAACCAGTGGAGAGCTTTCCCCCTGATTCTTATTGACTTAAATTTTTCCAGGGCTCCTTGATGCCACAGTAGATCAAATGCTGCCTTAATGTCAAGGGCAGTCACTCTCCCCTCACCTTTTGAGTTCAGCTCTTTTGTCCATGTTTGAACCAAGGCTGTAATGAGGTCAGGAGCTGAGCAGCCCTGGTCAAACTCAAGCTGAGCAGCAAGCATGTTATTGTTGAGTAAGTGCTTTTTGATAGCACTGTCAATTACACCTTCCGTCACTTTGCTGATATTTGACAGGAGACTGATGGGACGGTAATTAGCAAATTGGATTTGTCCTGTTTTTTGTGGACAGGACATACCTGGGCAATTTTCCATAGTGCCTGGTAAATGCCAGCAATGTAGCTGTACTGGAAGAGCGTGACTAGGGGCACTCTGCCAGCATATTGTCAAGCCCCATAACCTTTGCTATATCCAGTGCACTCAACCGTTTCTTTATCACGGAGTGAATCAAATTGGCTGATGACTGGCATCTGCTGGGGACTTCAGGAGGTGGCACTTCTGGTTGTTAACCTATAGCTGCAAAGCACTCCTCTGTTCTGTGCTGAGTACTTTCAACTTTTAAAAGGAAACTATGGTCTGCTATCATGGCTAAAAAAAATACTATCTCTTCCATCCCAAGGTAAAGAAAAATGGCTCAGACAATTTGAACCATCGATAATTTATTTACTCTTCAAAATGGGAAGACTTTCTTTCCAATGTCACTTATTGAAACCTTCAGCTTTGTATACATTATAAAACATTGTCTATTATCTCAGCGTCAAGATCTGGGGTTGAGCCCTGCTGATCAGAAAGGCTGTCTTTATATCTTTTTACAAGATAACCCTCATTAGAAGGACTTTTCCCTTATGGCTGACATTTGCAAACTATAAGGTAAGAGGTTTTGCTTTAGCCGAATGTCAACAAGGCTTGCCCAGGCACCAGACTAACTTAAATGTTCATCATTTAGGAAATATTTCCAAAGTCAAATATGTAAATAAACTTATTTTTTCAACTTTGCTTCCTCATCTGTATGTAGTTCACTCATTGACCCTAACTTGATCTGATTTTTCATATCAACGTTTTAAATCTGGAAAGTCTTGTGTTTATAAGAACCTTTGAGTATATAAATGAAGATGGAGTTATATACCTATTGTATCTGATGGGTTTCATTCCTAATTCTTCCTATAGCTGTGTTGACCAATCATTCTAAAAGAGCGGGGCTTCAAGGCTACTCACGAATCCCCCAAAAGAAAAGAATCCAAAAATGTCTTCTCCTCCTGAACTTATACACCAATTAGAGCAAGGACCATCAACATGTGCATATTGTTACCATCTGGGGCTCATATTGATAAAAATTCCATAATACTCTTTGTCTAGTTTGCAAAAATACAAGATATGCACTTCTGCAGAAGAGAGAATCAGTCATTAATAAGATTATTACTTTCTTCAACCTAAATCTCCTTTTCATTCCAATTTCTGTCAATAATCATCTTAGATAAATGACGGGAAAACAAGCTGCAAATGTAGGAAATCTCAAATAAAATCAGAAAATGTTGGATATTGAATATATACAGGGATATACAAGTCAGTCAGCACATGTAAAGAGAAAAGTCAGGCGATTTGGGAACATAGCCTTAATAAAGTATTGGTAGCCTTCAATGCAATGAAGGATAAATACTCAAAACTTGGTAACCTGATGTGTATTTCTACCATTTTCAGTAATCATTTTCATGAGTTTTCTACCAATGTAAATCAATTGAGCTAAAGGCACAAGTTTTCAACTTTTTTTTATTAGCTTTTGATTTTTTAGCTCTTCAAGAAATGAATAATAATTCCCATTTCTATATGGGAATACAGAATTCACTCATTGTCATCCTCTTTGTCGGTTTTAATAGTTAGCAAAATTGTTAACAGCACCTAAGTTTTGCAAACTCAGAATTAAGTTTAAGTTCGCAAATAAACTCCCAACTCATAATCTCCTCAGTTACCTGACTGACATAACAATAATGTCCCTTTAGCATGGACCAGAGATCAATGGGAAGGTCTGTAATTGTTCGGTAGACCTTCCAAGTTAAAAGTTGCGGAAAAACACTTACACTCATTACAGAAGAACTTTTGCAAAATTATTAAGGTTGCCTCAGAGACGCTGTGGCTAACGGTTTGAAAACCATTCATGAACATTAGAGTGCTCAGCAATAATGAAATATTAAACTCCATTTGCTTTCTTCTCTAATTTAATTTCCATTACCTTAAATAGCATATTTAAGGTAATATAGTCAGTAGTCAGATAATAAGCACAGGCTTCTAAAGTGACATTTTATGTTTTGAGGCAAAAGTTTAATTCAGGCACAACCACCATTCAAACTGCAACTATTTACAAAAGCGGCAAAAGATTGTGGAAGACATATAAACATTACAATTGTGTTCAGCAAATCAGTTGTTCTCCATTCATTTCTGCAGTGCAATTTCCTTTCAAATCAATTGTGTTTGGTCCTACATTAAGTTTGCATTCACATTCCCATCTGTGCCATTAAAACCCTATTAACAATGTAAGGTTGAAAAGCAAATGCCTCAGACCTTGCTAATCCTATTTGCTTTTACATTTTTATGTTCAATGTGAGGTTCGTGCTGGAGAATAGAAGTCTTCCCATTTTAAACATCCTCTTACTGACCAACATGCCTCAAAAACACAGCCTCAGAAGAAAATCTCTCACTACTCTACGTGATATCTTTTTCTCCTTCCCAAATCAACTTTTCTGCAGCCTCTCTGAACAAAACGTCCAATTAATACTAAATTAGAGGTGGTTTTGTACTGCAGGTCCATACCCAGAAAGTACTACCTAAACCCATTTTACATAGCACCTTCAGGATTTCATCACATCAATTCGACATAGCATTTAACTTAAATCCCACTGCTGCATTCTAGTTCCCCAATCCTTAAGAAAAGGAGATCAATATTGCCTGGCTTTACTCTGCTGTCATTTAAAAAATGGTCTATTTGGAGTCACTTATTGCAAATGACAGTTTTGGAAACAGAGCTAAACAGACAAAAGAGATAACAACAATTTTTGATGATGGCAATTTAGTTTTGTGTGGAGGGAAATTGCATTTGTTCAAAGGAGGATATGCTTCATTGGCTTTTGTTAAAGAGCTCTGAAGTAGTAGAAGTTGAGTTTTGGGTCACCTTGATTAAAGTGTCACCTGGTTCAAACAACTCTGAACCAACAAGTTATTGGTATAATTAGACAGGACTGATACTGAGATTAAACAGCCTCCATCATGAACCAGCGCTTAAGTTGCACTCAAATACCAGATGCCTACAGCTAAATGCTGAGGTGTCAGCTGTGGCTCAGTTCATAGCACCCTCGCCTTTGAATCAGAGGGTTGTGGGTTCATGTCCCACTCCTGGAAAACCAAGAACTGTGAATGTACTCGAAAGAGTTACATGCGATCTGTTGATAACTCGAAAGAGTTACAGCTAAATGCTGCAGCCATTGTTGTGCAGTGGAGGTCGTTTTGGGGTGATTCAAGGACAAAGCTGTCGGAAAGAAGCACGTCAGTCCAAACAATCTGATCGGCTTAGCACTGCCATGTTAAAGTGCCACTGAAATTCAAAATTACCCTGTTATCTGTGGGTGAGTTTCACCATTTCTTGACTCGCTGTGGGGTGGAACCCTTCAACGCAGGTGGAAGGGCAATTAGGATATGGTAGCATACCGGTGATGTCACTGGATGAGTGATCTAGAAGCCAGGGCGAATGCTAGGAGAACGAATTCAAATCCCATCATGGCAGCTGGGAAGTTTAAAATTCAGTTAGTTAATAAATCTGGAATATAAATGCTACTCTCATTAATAGTAATCACGCGACTACTGGATTGCTGTAAGAACCCATCAGAATCACTAATGGGGAGGAAATGTGCTGCCAAAGACATTACAGAGTGACAGTACAGCACTTAATTGGCTGCAAAGCACTTTGGAATGTCCGATTGTCATGAAAGGCGTTGTATAAATGCAAGTTTTTCTTTCTTTACGCTATGGTCCCGCAAGTGCGTGAAATTCAATCCGTGCTTCACTGGAGAGTTGGCAGGCAGCTGACTTGCCAGAAGAAGTGAGGGTCTCCTGAAAGTTTATGTTGCATTTTACACATGTGATTTATCTCCCTGTTTAAACACACTTACTTGTTCTACCTAATCTAGCCATCACATCTCCTTTTTTTATCAAACTCCATAGAGCTGTAAAGCTACAAGAACTCAGAATTGTTACCAGAATCACAAGCAATTACCTAGCTACACCGGGCAACTCGCGCCAGACTGCTGGTCTCAATTCACAAATTCTAAAGGGAACTAACTCTCAGAACCAGGCCACAAGAAAGTTATTTCTTGACAAGAAACCAGGGAGTGCATTCTCAGGGTCTGGAAAAAGCTGTGCGCGGTCTCACCCAACAGGTTATGCCAAGAGGGATTTTGGGAAAACTGGTCAAGTGTCCCATTCAGAAAGGTCTTAAAGAACCTATCCACTGGAAGGGAGTGAACAATGCTCCATGCTGAATAACATACATCTAGCTACACTTCTGTCAACTTCTTCGAATACAGATCTCTTTATACACATTTACAATGGAGACTGTAATCACTCCATCTGAGGTGATGCAACATTATCATTGGCATGGGATCTAATTGCAGCAACTCAAAACTACGTAGGCAATTGCCGCTTATTGGTTATAAAAAAATTTAAAAATAAGGACCTAACTTGAGGAAATTTACTAATAATATGTCTTTCTCTTGGCAAAGGATAATTCCATGGGATAGTTACAGTGCTTTGGTTTTTCACAGATGAATAACACAAACCAGTATGGCATATGTTTAGTTTGCCACCATTTGATTTCTACGTCAGGAATGACCAGTTTCACTAGTGGGGCTGCCTACAAGTAAAACAAAGTAGGGTCAAATTACTGTAGAGTATTAGTTATCTAAACTCAAAACAAATTGGGGAAATAGCTAGATTCTCAATGACTTGAAAATCATAGGCAGCAATGCTGAGGATTGAGGTTAAAATCAGCCATCATTTGCTACATTCTGTCCAGCTTTTATATAATTACCATGGGGTATTTTACAAGAGCTCTTTCAGGGACAAGTGGCTGTAGGATAGTTGAAATTGCTGAAAAAGAGACATGCTGTCGAAGCTTTCTGTCTTGCACTCATCAGGACAGATGCAGGAATGCCAAATTTCAAAGGGAACAGCAATTTATACTGCATAAGAAAAGGGAGCTGATTGGTTGGCACTGACTGTACACAGCCAGCCAGTGCTTGCAAAACTCGGTATATAATGTCTAATGTTAGATGCGATTCCACGATTGGACAGCACTTGCTGAACAATCCCGATTATGCTAGGAATTACACGAAGAATCAATTTAAGACAATGGCTCACAATATGGCTCACTTCTGCTTGCTGAAAGCTACATATATTCAGACGGAGGGACCTGTCCTCTACAGGCAAAAGGAGCATGTCCAGGCATTGCACCTTTTCTGAATTAAACAAAAGGGGACAATAGTTCCCTGGTGTATTCCACAGCAATGCCTTGACCAACCAGAGTCAACCTGCCAACCAATCAGCACCCTTTTCTCATGCAATATAAACTGTTGCACCCTTTTAGATTTGGCGTTCTTGCATTTGACCTGGTGAGTGCAAGGCAAAAAGCTTTGACAGCTTGTCTTTTTTTTCAGAAATACTCAAGATCTGTATGACCAAGCAACTATTAATAATTGAAATCTTGTTCCAGCGTTGTATTTTGCATAGGAATATTACTAGCTCTTTTACGTGAATGAACTGTCCTGAATTGTAACATGATTCCATAAAAGAAGATGGCAGTACACATACTGTCCTTATGGTTTTCCCTCACTCCTTCGATTATTTTAAAAGCAAACAGGACAGCTGGCCTGCTCCTGCTGACTGCATAAAAACCTTTTTTTAAAAATCTTAAGGCTGCTCAATACCTGGCACTGCAGGAATTCACCAAGGCTCCTTCGGCAGCATCTTCCAAACCCTCGACCACTACCATCTAGAAGGACAAGGGCAGCAGATAGATGGGAACGCCACCACCTGGAAGTTCCCCTCCAAGTCACTCACCACCCTGACTTGGAAATATATCACCGTTCCTTCACTGTCGCTGGGTCAAAATCCTGGAACTCCCTTCCTAACAGCACTGTGGGTGTACCTACACCACAAGGACTGCAGCGGTTCAAGAAGGCAGCTCACCACCACCTTCTCAAGGGCAACCAGGGATGGGCAATAAATGCTGGCCCGGTCAGCGAAGCCCATATCCCAAGAATAAATAAAAACAACTAGAACAAGCACGTATCCATATGCTCCGTCTAATAAAATTGCAATTTGGGTCACACAATCTGGTTAGGGTAAAATTACCCCCATCTTTAGCTGTATGTGTAAAAAAATAAAAATCACACCAAGTAAATGTGAAAAGATGTGGAGAAAAAATCAAGTTGGATGTATTTGTAATGTTGCTCTCCCAATGGCTGCCTGGTTAAGTCAGAGGATAGTACAGCTATATAGATTAAGAAACACCCAGGTTCAATCATTGATCTGTGCTGCTACTTGATGTCAGCTAGGACAACTGTTGGGTTGAGACAATTCACCCCAGTGGCCTGGGAGAAGCAAGGGGAAAACTGGCTACACTGCCTGCTTCCAATAGCTTTCCAGCCACCACGGCTTCAAGAGTGCATCTGAGAGCACTGGACAAGGACAGGATTGGACTGAGCTGTGATGTTTCCTGTAGTTGAACAGCGAGCTTAACAACCCCATGCTGAGATCCACGCATACGATGACCATCTGGATGAAGTACTGGAGGACACTTGCAGCCCAGCAAAGATGCCACTTCTCCAGGGGAGAAGACAACTAGTAAATTGGAGGAAAACATAGGAAAAAAAATCTTGCTAAGTATCAAGACGTTTCCAGGTGCAAGTGTCACACAATAAAGTACCCAAGTCCACAACAGGACTTGACAACTTAATTTATCACAACAATAAATCTTTTAAGCTCTGCTTTGACGATAACCTTGAAGATGTAGCATCACTATACTGGGCAGTATTGGAGAGTTTTCAAATGAAATTCAGTTTCTGGAACAGTCAGGAACAAGTTATTACAAAAATCCAATCTTGAAGCTTGTACACTGACTGTGAGGAAAGTTTAAGTATTTGAAATGCGATTTTTTTTGCTGGGTGATTTTAACCATTTGCCTTACCTTCTGCTTAAAAAAATAAGCTGGTGTCCCATGGGGGGGTTTGTCTGGCATCCGAATTCTGCTTACCCAGTACTTCCCCTTCCCTGGAAAATGATCTAAATGATAGATTATAAACTAATTGCCGCTGGGCATTTTTCTACATTGACAACTGCTTGGCTGCCGTCCTTGGGGAGAAGTCAAGTTACCTCAGGTCAGAAATGCAGCAGGAAATCAATGGTTTGCTTTCTCTTTTTTTCTTTAAATTAAAGTAGCAAATTACAACTGACCAGGTGAAATATCTGATTGGCAGGCACTGGAGCTTTTAAATACTTGGCTGTACCTTTGCTGTTTGCATCGGTGACCCCAAAGCCGGTTACCAAGTGCAAACATCACTGAGGTTTGCCAAACACTTTGGAATGGGGGTCAAAGTGCCTTTTAAAAACCCATTTACACAGTGCGATGTGGGGAAACAAGTTGCACGAGCGACAGGCCGCACTGTTGCCGATACAGTGCTGCACATGAGCTGACATCCCTCCAAACCGTGCATTGTCTACATGTATGGCTTGCATGAATAAACTGGTCCTTGGAGCAGAAGGCACTAAAGCGCCATTACTTTAAGATGCTTTCAAGTGCTGACATTGTTTTCAAGCATGTGGAATTTATATATCGGAATTCTTTTTGTGTGAACATAAAGTTGGCCAACCCATATTCCGGTGGGTGAGATAGTGGGGCTATTTTCAGTTACAATTACATACACAGACAGGAAAACATGATGGACAATACATCTTTGAAAATAAACGCCTTTGAGGATGACAGGTACATGCTTAGTTTGCCACCTGCAAAAACTTCCTGTCAGAAATAAAACACTGAAAACCACAGTCTTCGAGATTTACTTTCAGGGTGCTCGTCCCAACTGCAAGCAAATCTTATCCTGCCCGTTCTCAGAGCTTTTAAACTGCTGCTGTATTTAATGAAAGAATTTATCTCCACGAAGGCAATGGGTTGAAGGTGCACATGCTCACGGGCAATGAGACATGATCAAACCAGAGCAGCGGAAAGCATGAGCAAATAGCCAACCAAATTCTCAGGAAAGGATCTGGAGTTGGGCAGCTTTACCTGCAAGGGCTTTGATCCTGGAGCGCTCGAACAACCTGGCTGAGCTGTTGTCGTTGTCCAGTTCACCTTCATCCGAGAGTTCCCAGCGAGCGTTGATGTGGCTGTACTGCTGCTGGATCTCCACGTTATCAAAATCTGTGGCCGATGTCATTGTGCTGGTCCTGCAGCCGGTCTCCCCCTCTCTCTCATAAGGCCCGCCTGTAGGGAGAAACAGCACTTTAACCCCATGCAGCAACAAAGGAAAAAAAAAGGCGACCTGACAACAGGAAGATCCCAGTGCGTTACGGTCTACATTTCAGTCACTGCAACTTTAGGTGGCTGGGGGAACGGATGGTACATTTCTCTTCACTGGAGGCATTCGGCTGCTGTGATAATAATGCAGCAAGAATGGTGCAAGCATCTCTTAAAATTTCACAGCACACACTGTCCAGTAGATGGAGGTCTTGCATGTGCAAACCAGCTAGAAAGTGCTATCTAGCCCACTGCACACAGCATCATTGCTCAGCGTTCAACAGAGACCATACATCATGGACAAACTGTTACTTACACAAGTATAAGGCAGGTCAAATACTAAACCAAGCAAGTGAACAAAAGCTGTGTTCATTGTTCGGTTGTCCGAGCCAAATTATATCTGGGGATTTATTTTCTGATAAAATTCCTTTGGGGGGCTTAAGACTTGAGCGAGTATAATTGGTTCACATCTATGAATGATATCTTGGAGCTGCTGGGGTGACTCAGTTCCGCATTTGTGCATCAAAATAAACACAGAGCACACATGCATTCCGATTGTCTGCAACGCTGGCTGTGCTGGTCACGGACGCTCAAAGGGCTTGTTGTACTAGTTTGCACATGATCGTCCCCTGATACGACATTTAGACACATTACTAGACTATACACTTTCAAGGCTGAAAGAAGCAACTCCGGCATTTCATCAATCGCCAGCTTACATTTTGCACCAGAAGTAGACGCAGCAATTAAAGACAAAAAGATATGGGCTGTTAATGTACCGGGGGTGGGGGTCAGGTAAAATAATATTGAGGTATTTTTCCGCGGGATGTCCAACGTGTAATCTTTGAGTTTAGTAGTTCAAATTTACCCTCATTCTTTCAACCAAATGTTGGACGTTAAAGTTGTCAAGTGCTCAGCTTGAATACAGCTGTAAAGATGCATTTGTGTTTTGCTGAAAAAAGTCTTTTTGTCTTGCAACCATCAGGAGAATCGCAAGAACACCAATGTCAGGGGAAGAAACAGCTTTATACTGCATGAGAAGAGCGTGCTGATTGGTTGGCAAATGGACTCTGATTGGTAGAGTTGTTGCCATGGGGAATGCACCAGTTAATGGTGACTGCAACACCAGTTAATGGCGTTGCTTCCCCTTACATTAGTATTCTTGCGATTGTCCTGATGAGTGGAAGGTGAAAAGCTCCAAAAAGCTCAATTTTTTCAGCAATACTCAAGTTCTGTACTGCCAAACGGCTATTTAAAGATACATTTATCATTACAGTAATAATAAAGTTACTGTTTTAAAAGGTGGCGCAGGAATGTTCATGTTTTAACCACCAGGGTTTAAGGGTCTGGTGTTGGCAGGAGCAATCAAAGGATGCATCCTTGTCTGCCTTTAAATGACAGACTTAGAAAGTCACCTTATCTTGCCAACTTCAGAAAGTGGAGGGACTATAGATAGGGAAGCTATGGAAGAGGAAATCACAGAAGAAAAATAAAGTAAAATTACACTCCTGATTGAAAATATGACATTAATGCTGTGTCTATTAGTATCATGCAGTGTTCCATCGAAACAGCAATTCCTATATTTTATTGGGCTGAACATTGGATTCCCTGAATTCTTTCTTGAAAGTTTAGAAACAGTCTGTTTGAAAACTTGACGCAGCTGATGCAAGAAATGTGCGCTCCTTCCAATACAGTGAAACAAAGAGGTGCCCCTTTACACACAGCACATGTTGCACGATGCCCTCTTGCTAGTGATCCCTCACAATGTTTTTTTTTTCCCTTTGTTCTTTCTTGGGATGTAAGCGTCGCTGGCAAGGCCAGCATTTGTTGCCCATCTCGAATTGCCCTTAAACTGAGTGGCTTGCTAGGTCATTTCAGAGGGCAGGTAAGAGTCAACCACATTGCTGTGGGTCTGGAGTCACATGTAGGCCAGATCAGGTAAGGATAGCAAATTGCCTTCCTTAATGGACATTAGTGAACCAGATGGGTTTTTATGATAATGGATGGTAGTTTCATGGTCACCATTACTGAGACTAACTTTATATTCCAGATTTGTTAACTGAATTCAAATTCCACCAACTGCTGTGGGATTTGAACCCATGTTTCCAGGTGTGGGCGTCGCAGGCAAGGACAGTATTTTTTGCCCATCCCTAATCACCCGTGAACTGAATGGCTTACTAGGTCATTTCAAAGGGCATAAATCTGGAGTCACATGAGGCCAGACCAGGTAAGGAAGATTCCCTTCCCTAAAGGGAAGGTCTTGTGGCACAATCCCAACCTCTGGGCTAGAAGTCCAGCTTCAAGTCCCATTTCAGGGCTTGATGGCCACGAAAGCTGTGTTCATAATGCCAAACAGGTTGATTATCAGCCTGTAAATCCTTCCAATACACCTGATGGCAGGTGAGTTTCCTGATCAGCCAGACTGCAGATGGCAATGGCAAACCACTGCAGTATTTTGCCAAGCATAATTGTGGACCAAACCAATGAAAGTCCATGGTCACCAATACCTTCTTAGGGCTTGGTACCTGAAGGAGGAAAGGGCATCAATGAAACAGATATGTTTTTATACCAATGAATTGATAGTTTTATGTTCACTGTTACTAGCTTTCAATTCCAGGTTTTATATTAATCAAATTTAATTCTGCCAGCTGCTATGGTGGGATTTGAACCCACATCCCAGAGAATAACCTGGGCCTCTGGATTACTAGTCCAGTAACATTACCACTTGGCCACCGTCTCCAGCCTTTAACTGGGAAAAGGAAAGTTCACATTTGCATCGAATTAGCTTCTGAACCACGCTGAGCAGTGAGACTATGGGCAGAGATTGACACATCAGAAGTGCAGAGGAGAATAAAACAGCAATAGAAAAGAAGCAAAGAAACGCAAAGAGAAAAGAAGAAAACGGAAAAAATATAAACACCGAATCTAACCTTTTCAGTATTTTTTTCTGCAATTGCATTACCATTTCTAAACTTCCCCCAGTGCGTATGCAAAAATATCAGAAAGGAAATTCAAGGGTGCAGAAATCTTGACACTGGAACACTGGATGTCTTAAAATATTGCAGCTAGTTTTACTGGTGGTTTAACTACATTCTAATGCAAAATTTTAGCAGCTCCAGTAATATACCTTACAACAACAACTTAGATCTATAAAGCACTTTTAATGCAATGAAACATCCCAAGGTACTTCACAGGAGCATGAGAAAACAAATTATGACACTGAGTCACATAAGGAGATATTAGGTCAGATGACCCAAAGCTTGGTGAAAGAGATAGGTTTTAAGGAGTATCTTTAAGGAGGAAAGCGAGGTAGAGAAGCAGAGACATGTAGACAGGGAATTCCAAAGCATGGGACCTAGGCAACCAAAGGCACGGCCACCAATAGCGGATCAAATCAGATTAGGCGTGCATATGAGGCCAGAAATAGAGAAGCACAGATATCATGGAGGAGATTAGGGAGGGGCAAGGCCATGAATGGATTTGAAGACTAGGATTAAAATCTTAAAACCAAGACGTTGCTTGGCCAGGAGCCAATGTGGATAGTGAGCACAGGGGTGATCGGAGAATGGGACTTGCTGCAAGTTAAGACACAGGCCGCAGAGTTTTGGGGACCTCAAGTTTACAGAGGGTAGAATATGGGAGTCCAACTGGGAGTGTATTGGATTAGTCAAGTCTAGAGATAACAAAGGCATAATTGAGAGTTTCAGCAGTAGGTGAGCTGAGACAGGGATGAAGTCAGGCGGCATTATCGAGGTGGTATGGTGGAGTCAGGCAGGACAATCAGCTGGAGGTGACAAGGATACATATGCATGAGAAGGGGGCAGCAGCTGTAACTCAGCCAGAGGCAGCAGTCGGCCACCTATACTGACTCCTGTCCTAAGGCTCAACGGCACTTTCCGAGCAGCAGTTAGAGGTGATTTCCCAAGGCATGGGCCTTGTGTTTGGGCAATCAGGAGCAAACATGTGACCCAGATTATGGGATGCAGAACAGGCCCACACGACCCGTGGGGCAGTGCGAAAACTGGCCCATTTGACCAAATCCTGCTGGAGGGAGAAGAGGTTGTGCTTCAGCTAAAAGAAAAGTGAACAGGAAGGCTGGATCTGGGAGCAGAGATAAGGAAAAATAATGCTTCTAATGTTGCTGCTTCAGTTAGTTTAAAAGAACTGATTGACCAGAGCCAGCTAACCAGTGCCATGGGGTGCTGCTGAGGGTCCAGATAAAGGTAATTCTAGTGACTCCAGGCCATCATGAACAAAGGTGAGGAGATTCTGCAGAAGTGCGCCATTTTGCTGAAGACCATTGGAACTTGGATGTTTGCGAGCTGCTGTCGGAGAAGGATCAGTGGCTAAATCCTCGAAGAAAAGCTGGAATTTCACTCGAGGAAGTTCAGAGCTTTGAAGGACTTTGCAGCTGAAATTGATGCCATACACGCTGAGTGAATCACCTCATAAAACTGGGAGATCTATTTTTGCTGTATCCTTATTGTAATTTGCAATTTATATTGACCGGAATTTGCCTGTAAAATCATGTTTAATTTATGTTGGTTTTGGTTTGATTGATAAACTAAAAGTTAAATAAGTGAAATCTCGTCCATTGGTTTTTGCATTGGGGGTTGTTCGGTAAATTCAGCTCTTTTGGATTGTTGATCTCCATGGGGCTGATCATAACATTGGAAATAATGATGGCATGAATATGAGGTCAGAAACTCAGCTTGGAAACAAATGTCACGCCACGTTTGTGAACAACTGGCTTAACCTCAGACCGATGCCAGAGAGAGGGCTGGAATTAATAGAATTTGGAACAGAATTTGGAGCGGGGACTGGAAACAATGGCTTCAGCCTTCCTAATCTTTCATTGAAGGAAATCTCTGCTTATCCAGTACTGGGTGTCAGATAAGCAGCCTGATAATTTTGTTACAGACATGGGGTTTAATTTAAGCAGCACCAATTTCTCCTCTCACCACCCGTCCATAAACAGAAAAGTGTTCTTGATTTGTTTCCCTTTTTATAAGTGGTGGTATATTTCCCAACCCCTCGGTTTTGGTGTGATCCAATTTTTTATTAATTACCCCACCGAAAACTTGAGGTAGGATGAACTCAAAGGGTCAGTTTATTTGCACACACTCAAAACGTGAAAGAGGGTTTGCAACAAACCCCTCGTATTCAGATAGTAAAGAGGGATAGAGAAAACAAAGGTTTACAGTACAGAGACCACAGAGAAAAGAAATATTGTTTCACATGGGGTTCCAGAATCAAAGTCCAATTAGGGATTTCTTTATGGAGGTCGGTGGGTTGAAAACCGATGCTGGATTATTCACTTTTCCAGAAGTGTTGACTTCACATGATGAGATAGGTATGTGGAGATGAATCCAGTCTTGTAGGCGTTGGTACAGACTTCCAGCAGAGGCAGGATAGATGGGGCCAAGTGTCCAACCTGGGCCAGAGCTCTTTTAGTGTAGCCTGCTAGTCAGATTTTAAACAGCAGACTGAACTCTTCAGCTCAGCAAGGCAGTATTACTTGTTTAACAAGCCAGAGGCCCAGGTCATGTGACTTTACCTCCCCACAATGTCTTCCACAAAGGATGTTTATCCAGAGTCTGGAAATTTGCTTTGTGTTCCAGGCTGATAACATTTCAGCCATTATGGGTTAAAAGGAATGTTTGAGAGGCCATTGCCTTAGTAGACGTTCCTTCTCCGTCGGCCAGCCTGGCTTATCAAATGGCATTTGTGTAGCTTCCTTTGAAGTTGGACTGTGCAATCCGCAGGTGGTCGTTATTAGCTCCACAGGAATAACAAGGTGTGAGTTTCCCTGAAACTGCAACGTGGCTCCTTTAGTTCAGGGGTCACCGATAGACATAGGGTCAGCCATTTTAAGGATCTTTGTTCAGTTTTTAAAATTTTAGAACTATCAATGAGGGCAATATATATTTTATGAAAATGTACAGTGTGAGGTCTTTGTTTCTCATAATTTAGTAACAGTGGAGGAGTCAAGAGAGGTGGTGGTGAGGTAGAGCTGGGTGTCATCAATGTGCATGTGAAAACTAATTCTGTGCCTTCAGACGATATCGCCGAGGGGCAGCATACAGATGAGAACTAGGAGGGGATCAATGATGGATCCTTTGGGGATGGGAGGGGGAGGGGGCACCAGAGGTGACAGCATGAGAGAAGGAAGAGAAAAAATTGCAACTGATTCTCTGGCTAGGTAAGAATGGAACCAGGTGAGAGCAGCCCAACCAGATGGATGGCAGTGGAGAGGCGATAAAGGAGGATGGTGTGGTCAACCATGTCAAATGCGGCAGAACGAGGAGGGAAGGGTTACCTTTGTCACAGTCACAGAGTACCGCAGTGTCGGTACTGTGGAAGAGGCAGAAACCTGATTGGATGGATTCAAGAAAGATGGAAACAGGTTTGGGAGGCAACAACACATTCAAAAAATGAAAACAGGAAATGTTGGAAAAACTCAGCAGGTCTGGCAGCATCTGTGGAGAAAGAAACAGCGTTAACGTTTCGAGTCCGTGTGACTCTTCTTCAGAGCATTCAAGAAATCTGGAGAGGAAAGAGAGGTTGGAGATGAGATGGTAGTTTGCAAGGACAGTGGAGTCAAGGGGCGATAATGGCAGATTTTAAAAAAAGATAAACACCTGAGGAGAGGGAACCATTTACAATATCAGCTAACATGGGAGTCAGGAGGGGAAGTTGGGTGATCAGCAGTTTAGTTTTAGTTATCAGTCCAAAGCCACTGAGGAGACAGGAGGTGGGTCTCATGGAGCCCAGAGAGGGCATGGGGGAGACAGGAATGAAACCAGAGAAAGATGTGAATTCAGGGTTAGGGCAGCGGGCAGAATTAAAGGAAGTTTGGCCCGGTGGGTTAGTGGAAGGGAGGGTCCCAGTAGAAACAGCTGATCGATCATCTCAGTCTTGATGAAAAAGAAGTACATGAGCTACTCACAGTTGTTGGAGGACAGGATGGAGGGAATAGGGGAGAGGATTTTAAAAAGATAGTTTGCATGAGAGAAATTAAGCTGGGGCTTATCTATGCATTCCAAGATGATCCTGGGATAGTGAACAGCTCTAGCAGGCAAAAGCAGGACCCAATAGAGTTTTAAGTAGTCCAGCCAGATCTGGCAGTGGAAGGCTAAACCAGCCGTCTATCATATCCTTTCAAGTTGGCATCCTTGGACTTAAGAGAGTGGAGATAAGGGACGTACTGGGGGAACAGCGAGGATCAGGGAGAGTAATGGTTTTACTGGGAAGTAGGTGAGGGTGCACTTGAATAATTCAGTAACTGCAAGAACGTTGTGGCGAAGAGAGCACTAAAGGCTGATTAGTTGGGATTTTGAAAGTGCAGCTGTAAGTGAATTGGGATAGTTTTTCCCCAGGGATGAATACAGAAGGAGGTAGGATTGGGACAAAGAAGAGAGAGGGCGGGCGAAGAGTGACACAAAGAAGTGATCAGAGATGAATAGTGATACAATGGGGCTAACAAGACCACATGAGATGGCAAGGTCAAGAGGGTGGCCATGAATATGGGTTAGGGAGTTTACATGGAGGAAGAGATTTGGGGAGGATAAGAGGGCAGCGAACTCAGAGGAGAGAGAACATGATGCCAGTTAGTGGTGGAAAATCACCCCTCAGAATGGTTTTGGACTGATAACTAAAACAAAGAGGCCAATAGTACTTTTAATAAAGGAATGGAAATATTGCTGACTTTACTGTTAATGCAAGTTGTGGAGGTATTTTCTCACTGGATTGTTTTGTGTATTCTGCTGGACAGCCATCAACAAAATATCAACAATAAAAGGGCAAGTTTGCTTCAAATGTTAAATAATACAACGACAAGATGTGCGCTTAACAATGTGGCAGGACTTTGGATGCTGACTTCATCTCATTTTCACATTGGGATTTCATATAGGAAGACAATGTGCACGTTTTTCCTGGATTGTCTGAGGACAGAGCAAAGAAACGTTCCCAAGTGAATGAAATGTAGGCCAGAGTTTTACGGCCCCTCGCGGTGGGGGCGGGGCCATAAAATGTGGCGTACCGTTCAAAAATCCATTGACTTTGGCGGGACCGTAAAATCCTGCTGGTGTAAAATTCTACCCATAGTTCTTGCTGAGTCAGCCAAGAGTGGCGCTGATGACTTCTGTGAGGAAGCAGAAGCTGTGTCATCTCCCTTCCCCCATGAAGGAGGATGGCATGGATTGGATTAGATAAAGGCAAAGGGATGTGGGGAAGGAAGAGAGTTGAAAAAATAAGATAAAAATTGATCACTCTCTGCCTGCCAACCAAATCAAAATTGGCAGCATAAAATCCAATTTGACACATTCTCGTGTGTAGCATTAATGAAAAATGTAATGGATACTTAGCTTTAAAACTTAACAATGTTATGATTGATCTATTTTTCTACATCCTAATAATGTTATTCCATGACAGAACAGCAGATTTATACCATGCGCCTGCCTGCATAACAGCAACAACTTATATTTATATAGCACCTTTGACACAATGAATTGTCCCAAGGTGCTTCACCAGGAGCATTATGAAACAAAATATGATTCCGAGCCACATAAGGAAATATTAGGTCAGATGACCAAAACTTTGTCAAAGAGGTAGGTTTTAAAGAGTGTCTTAAAGGAGAAAAGTGAGGTCGAGTGACTGAGAAGTGTAAGGAGGGAATTCCAGAGCTTGGGGCTGAGGCAACTGGAGGCACAGTCACCAATGGTGGAGCAGTTATTATTGGGAATGCACAAGAGGCTGGAATTAGAGGAGCCCAGATATGTCAGAGGGTTGCGGGGCTGGAGGAGATTACAGAGCTAGGGAGGGGCGAGGTCATTGAGGGATTTGAAAATGAAGGTAAGAATTTTGAAGTCAGGGTGTTTTTGAACCAGGAGCTAATGTAGCTCAGGGAGCACAGGGGCGATTTAAGAGACAGGCAGCAAAATTTTGGACGGTCTCAAGTTTATGGAGGGTGCAATGTTGGAGACTACCTTAGAGTGTGTTGAAATACTTGAGTTTAGAGGGCATGAATGATGGTTTCCACAGCAGATGAGCCGGGACGGGGTAATGTCGGCTGATGCTATTGAGGTAGAAATAGGCAGTCTTAGTGATGGCATGAATATGAGGTCGGAAACTGATCATGGGATCAAATGTGTCACCTAGATTGCAAAGGCTTAATCTCAGGCTACTGCCAGGGAGAGGGATGGGGTCCGCAGCTAGGGAGCAGAATTTGGAGCGGGCACCAAAAACAATGGCCTCAGTCTTCTAATATTTAATTGGAGGAAACTTCTGCTATTCAATGACCCCTCCTCCACCGCCTTCTGAGGCAGAGAGTTCCAAAGTCGCACAACCCTCTGAGAGAAAAAATTTCTCCTCATCTCTGCCCTAAAAGGGCAAGTACTGGATGTTGACTAAACAGTCTGTTAATTTAGCAACCGTGGAAGAGCGGAGGGAGAGGTGGTGGTGAGGGGCAGCATGTAGATGAGAAACAGTGGGGGACTAAGGATAGATCCTTGGCGGACACCAGAGGTAACAGTGTGGGAGCAGGAAAAGAAGCAATTGCAAATGATTCTCGGGCTATAATTAGATAGATAAGAATGAAACTATGTGAGAGCAGGGCACCCAGCTGGATGACTGTGGAGAGGCATTTGAGGAGGATGGTGTGATGAATCATGTCAAAGGCTGCAGACAGGTCGAGAAGGACAAGGGGGGAAAAGCTTACCCTTTATCATAGAATACTTTAAATAACAAGAAGAATAATTTAGTGGTTATGTTTTTGTAAGTCTATACTAAAGACAAGCCTTACGTTAGAATGAAATAACTTAACTATCCACTGCAATGGAGAACGGCTGCATAATTCTGAGGTGCAGAGGGATCTAGGTGTTCTAGTACATGAGTCAAAAAAAGTTAGCATGGAGATGCAGCAAGTAATTAAGAAGGCTAATGGAATGCTATCCTTTATTACGAGAGGGATTGAACATAAAAGTAAGGATGTTATGCTTCAGTTTATAGGGCATTGGGGAGCGCGCACTTCGAATATTGTATGCAGTTTTGGCCTCCTTATTTAGAGAAGGATGTAAATGTATTGAAGGCGATTCAGAGGAGGTTTACTAGATTGATACCTGGGTTGAGTGGGTTGTCGTGTGAGGAAAGGTTAGACAGACTGGACTTGTTTCCACTGGAGTTTAGAAGAATGAGGGGTGACTTGATTGAAGAATGCAAGATCCTGAACGGCCTTGACAAGGTGGACGTGGAAAGGATGTTTCCTCTTGTGGGTGAGTCCAGAGCAAGAGGGCACAGTTTTAAAATTAGGAGTCGCCCTTTTGGGACAGAGATGAGGAGAATATTTTTCTCTCAGAGGGTTGTGCAACTTTGGAACTCTCTGCCTCTGAAGGTGGTGGAGGTGGGGTCAATGAATAGTTTTAAGGTAGAGGTTGATAGATTCTTGTCAGGCAAGGGAATCAAAGGCTTTTGGGGTTAGATGGGAATGTGGAATTCAAAATACAAGCAAATCAGCCATGACCTTATTGAGTGGCAGAGCAAGCTCCAGAATGGTGTACTCCTGTTCCTATCTCTTATGTTCTTATGTAGTCTTTGGGGGTGGGAAAGGGGAAAGGGGAATGAGAGAACAAGATACTATTTTCAATATTTCACTTTTACTTAACACAATTGTTAATGCAAAACACGAATAGATCTGAAAGCCATGAGGTTTGGCAAATAAAGGAACAGCCTCTTTCTAATTAATATTATGGCGCTGTGGTATCATTTTCCTGGAAATTGCAGTTGTGCTGGTCTAGAATTGGTGTGGAGATGGTTTAGTACCAGAATTTTGATTGCATGCTGCAGAATTACTTGTACTTTGAGACACCAGGATTTCGAAAAGCTTTCTGTCACTTTTAGAATATTTTAAGCTTTTTAATTTTGTTATTCAGCTGATTGCATGAGGAGAAACACCTTAATTAATTGTCATCCTGCTATGCAGATAATTTGGAGGGAATTTTAACCCCACCCTTCTACAACGGGCAGGAATGAGTCACATAACATGACCCCAAGCTGCACCGTGTCCCGCTCAGCCACCAGCTCTTTTTAAAAATTTGTTTCAAATAAGTCTCAAAAGAATTTTAAATGAATTTAAAGCAATGAGTTACATGATGTGTCCGTGTCCCCTTGTGGAGGCAGGGCATCTTATAATATTTCAATCAGGCTCTCACAGCGCAGTTGGGAGCCTGATTTTAACACAATGCTAGCCAGCCAGGATTCTCAAAGCTCAGCAGCTAAATGGAGATAGGAGCAGCCAATTCAAGCCATCAAGTGCTTTTTACAGCACTGCTTGTGAGCCAGGAGGAGCAGGAGTACTCTCCCCTGGCCTCTCGAGCAAATCTTCTGCACACCACGGCCTCTACTCACTGCCGCAATTGGTCAACTCCCTCCTCGATCTTTGCTGCTCATCCCTGCTCATTCCCATGCTTCAATCCCGCCCCACACCCCACAACATGCCCAGATCTCTTCCGATTCCCACGGATCCTTTTCTCACACGCAGCCTTAACTGAGCATTGTAGGTCTCCATTCTGACTCCCTGGGTGTTGAGCTCAACAGGTAGCTCAGCAATGTATTTGTGTTGCTTACTGTTGCCTCATACAGTCATGTCTACCTTGTAAAGACAGCGGTGAATGAAATTCCAGGTTCCCAACTAGACAGTAACAGGACAGCAATCAAAATTCTGATACTAAGCCATCTCCACACCAATTCTAGACTAGCACGATTGCAATTTCCAGGAAAATGCTACCACAGCACCATAATATTAATTAGAAAGAGGCTGTTCCTTTACCTGCCAATCCTCACGGCTTTCAGATCATTCATGTTGTGCACTAGCAATTGAGTTAAGTAAAAGTGCAATGTTGAAAATGATATCTTGTACTCTCATTTCCCTTACCCCTCTCCCACCCCCAAAGACTGCAGTGGATAGTTGAGTTATTTCATTCTAACATTCATGCTAAGCCTTTGGTACAGGCTTGCAAAAATATAACCACAAAATTATTCTTTTTGTTATCTAAATTATTCTGTGACAAAAGGTAAGCTTTTCCCCCCCCACTGTCCTTCTTGACCTGTCTGCAGCCTTTGACATGATTAACTACAGGCGATGCAGAAAAGGAGACATCAATGGTACACAAACTACATGTGATAGTTTGAATTTCAAAAGCAGGATTTCACCGGTAATTTTTAAATGCGGGTAGATCACCAATAGGAAGCTGACTGATTACGTCTGATGTGTCACATGTATTTGATTGCAAAACAGAGTCATCCCAAGGGTACTGTCAGAAAATTACTTCTGCACAAAAGAAAGATCCCCTCTAAAGATTTATATATTTGTTAATCCATTGTACAACTGAATGTTAATGAACCATAAAGGAGTAGTCATAAAATATATATTAACGTTTCAAAAGAATGTAAAATTATGGAACCGTTCCTTGTGACCAACAACCAACGTGAGTACATACATCAGTTAATGATTACGCATACTGCAACTGCCATGAGGAGGAGTAAAGTGGTTTAGAGTTTCTAAGAAAGTGTGTGAAGGTGTGGCTTGTCGATAATGGTATCACTAGACTCAGTGCCATTGCAGAATATCTCAAGGGACCAGCTGCAAAAAGACAGTTATATTCCAGATGCAGTTACCGCTACACAAAAAAAAAACTGTTTTCTGTATTCGGCATTCGAGACTCCCTCCAGTCCTGGAATTAGGGTTCGACCACTGTTGTCACCTCAGCTGCTGAATTCCTGCCTCCTTGTCTTTAAATATCTCAGTTAGTGCTATATCAGCGACAGCTGTGAGGCAGCCCAGTCCCTGCGTGTCAAACAGGACAAGTCGATGCTGCAAATACCATTTACTTGGTCATCTTTAAAGTATGCAACAATTCATTCCTCATTAATCTGATGTAGCACTGGAGGAGATAGTGCTCCCAGTACCCAGTCAGACTCAGAACAGCAAAACACCTCCACTTCTCCAAACTGAACGAAAAGCTACGTCCGCCCAGAGTAATGCCTGAACAGTTTGATGCCAAGCACAGTTTAACTATCTAGAGAAAGGCCTTGGGCTGTTAACCGTTTCTGTCTATAAATGGAACCAAATAATTTTGCAATACCCCACCCCCTTAAATGGGGTTAAGGGGGCTGTGAAGGCATATGTTCATGCAGACAAGATAGAAAATGGACAGTGGAATGTTCTTATTACTCAAGGGAAAGTGACAATTTCTGAAACAGCTGCAGAAACTGCTCAGCAACCGCTGATCTCAGCAAATTCCATCGGATTGGGAAGAATCACGTACAAATGCTGTGTTTCTCTCACACTCGGAAGATGGGTGTTGCCAGCTCTCACTTTCTCCGGATTACACGTCCAGTAACATAACCTCTGTAGGACTACAATCGTTTCTGGAAACATTGATTTTTCACAAGTTGTTAGCTACTAGCCACGGATGACAAGCCAGGTGACTATGATGGGAAGCTAATAACAGTACCAGTCTAAGAAACCAAAGGCGTTCACACAAAGGTAAAGCTTTGCATAGAGTCACAGAGTGACACAGCACAGAAACAGGCCCTTCGGCCCATCGTGTCCATGCTGGCCATCAAGCACCTATCTATTCTAATCCTATTTTCCACCACTTGGCCCGTAGCCCTGTATGCTATGGCGTTTCAAGTGCTCATCTAAATACTTCTTAAATGTTGTGAGGGTTCCTTCCTCTATTCCTCTACCACCCCCTCAGGTATTGTGTTCCAGATCCTAACCACCCTCTGGGTGAAAAAGATTTTCCTCAAATCCTCTCTAAACCTTATGCCCCTTACCTTAAATCTATGCCCCCTGGTTATTGACACCTCCGCTAAGGGGAAAAGTTTCTTCCTATCCACCCTTTCTATGCCCCTCATAATTTTGTATACCTCTATCAGGTCCCCCCTCAGCCTTCTCTGCTCTAAGCAAAACAACCCTAGCCTATCCAGTTTCTATTCATAGCTGGAACGCTCCAGCCCAGGCAAGATCCTGGTGAATCTCCTCTGCATCCCCTCCAGTGCAAAGCAAATAGGAGTTGGGGTGACAAAATTGTAAGCACTTATGAATGAAGTGGGCTGTTTATCGCATCACATTTCATCCATTCTGCATCCCATTGTGCATGTAGTTTTTTTTTAATTATTCCATCCCTTTGGCAAGTTCATTTCAAGTGGTGATCATTCTCTGTACGAAGAACCACCTCCCAATATTAGTCCAAAAGTTACCTTTTATCAGTTTGAACCCACATTCCCTTTAACTACTAAGAAAGTACAAACCTGTGTAATTATGAAATGGAAAAGTGATGCATAAACAGACTATGAAGATCAAAACCCACGAGATACAGATGGTGCGTCTGCTCTAATCATGTCAACCATTAAATAAAGTAGAGCAATCGTGCGACAGGTGAATAAAGCCAGCACTGCATGCGCACGTACAAAATGCAAGAGGCAGACATGACTTTCTTTGTTTCATGAAGCTTTTTTGCATTTTCTCCCCTTCCCGTTCTCAGGTATTTTGGCCCTGACAGGTTTCTGTATCATATGCATTGAGGAAATGAGCTGGCAACTTGTTCTCTGGTCTCTTACAATGCCAGCCTGTAACTAGCAGCCAAGAACAGGTACGAGAGCAGCTTGAATGATTTATTTTTCTCCTTGTGTCAAAGCACCAATGACCAGCTGCCCCCCTCCCATTGTATGTCCGATTCAATGGCTTTGACTCAATTTGGCGTGTATGTGGAATTTCACACTTGGAAACATGTCATATAGTGTGCCCCTCAAATAGTTTTTTTGTAGATTATTCTTAATTTGTTGTTCAAGAGCTTCTTAGTTACCTCATAAACAGCATGGCCATTTTCAAAAACATTTTATACAGATTAATCAAAATTACAATACCATTTTTCTACATACACTGTATAGCTTAACAATGCTTTATACTAGACTCATGTTGAACGTTTCTATAAACTCCAAAGCCCTAATTTTATCTTGGTGAACAGATGCGACATCCAGGACTAGGGCAAGTAGCAGGTTCGTGTCCCAGTGCACATGGGAACCAGCAAGAGAACTTAATTCCCAAGCCTCAAGTTAATGTCAGAGATGAGTCAAAAGCTGCAAGGTATCACTCACTACCTGTCCAGCTAGTGGAAGTGGGATTTTGGGAGACAGGAGACCCCTGCTGCTGGGGACTGTAGGCATTGGCAAGTGGTGAGGGGAGGGAAGTTGTCAGGAGGGCATCATGGTCTGGCTGCTGAGGGCAGGGGAGTCCCAAGATAGTCTTCTGGGACTTGAAGGAGCAGTCCCAGCCCATGAAAAAATTAATTTAAAAAATCTGGCTTTCCTGAGCTCCTTCTGGCCCTGCTCTGGGTTAGGATTCTGGGAGATGGTGGCATAGCTACTGCTCTAGGGCTGTGTGGGTTCAAATCCCACCATGGTAGTTAGTGTAATTTAAATTCATTTAATAAATTTGGAATGGACAGGTAGTCTCAGTAGTGGTGACCAGGTAAAACCCCATTTGGTTTACTTAATGTTCTTTAGGGAAGAAAGACTGCCATCCCTACTTGGTATCGCCTACATATAACTCCAGACCCCCAGCAATGTAGTTGACTCTGAAATGGCCTAACAAGCCACTCAGCTTGAGGGCAATTAGGGTTGGGCAACAAATGCTGGTCTTGCCAGCAACACCCACGTCCCATGAAAGAATAAACAAATTTAAATTACATCAGCGTTCTAATTGAATCAGAGGATGTTGACTTTTGCATATTTACGAGGACCTCACCCGCCTGCAGCGAGCATCTTTGGTGCCACTCGAAATCCAGGGGTTACTCAGTGTGGCATAATGGGGAGGGAGGTCATGTTAATTGCGCCATGTTAATTGCCCCCATCACCTACACACATCATTCCTGTTGGGCAGGCGAGTTTGGGCAGTGGAGGGGGTGGGGCTAAGATCAGGGCTAAACTGTTTTTGTTATGCTGCACCATTTCAATGAACCTGCACTGAGCATGTCCTGAAAGAACAAATTAAACACTCTGAGGTGCTTCTTTGCATAAACGCCGAGAATAACCAAACTGTACAAGTTGGAAAGTGAGCTACAGTGTAAAATTAATGCATACGTACTCAGATAAATGCTGATGCTCAACCTTGGCATTTATCATTGGCTGCCTTTAACATTCTGCTGACTACAGTCACCCAGCGGAGTCAGTTAGCCCAGTCACCACACACTGCCTTCCAAACAGAAACTCAGCAAACACAAGGGCATCTTTTTCATCATTTGTTTTTGAAAGTGTTGTGAACAGATGCAGGAGTTGGTGAGAAGGTGCCAGTTTTCAACTTTGATTTAAAATAACATACATCAAATTAGACAACCGAGAGCAACAGAAACAGCACACTAGCATCTCGCTCTCTCGTTCTCCCCATTACTGCTGGACTGAGACAAGTGTTTTATTTATAGCATTTCATCTTGTTCCCAGAATCATTTTCCATGATTATCTACCAATAGAATTTTGACCCTGAGCTGATTCCTAAATGTTGCAGCATTTGTCTTGTTTTTGTGTTATATTCTTAATAATATTAATAATGCAGCTAATAATGCTAATTAGCTAATAATACTAATAATTCATCATCGAACAAACAGAACAATGCAACGTGATTTGTTAAAGTTTAAACTAACTTCTCATTCAGGCAGTCTTCATACTGTCTAACTTGTTCCAATCTGAATTCAATATGTTCCTCAATTGCAAGACTGATATAGCATCTACTGGTTTTAAGACTGCCCCAGTTCTGAAGAAGAGTCATGTTCAACTCCGAGCATTAACTCTGTTTCTACCTCCACAGGTGCTGCCAGACCTGTTGAGTATTTCCAGAACTTTCTGTTCTTATATACTATAACTGCTCATACCATTACATCACACCAGCATTTAAGCTGTGAGGGAGGAGGGCAGTCAAAAGGCAACCCTAATAATTATCAGGAATAGTTACAAAAGTCCGTCCCGGGTGTGTCCCGCCTAGCGCTCATTGCCTGTCGGGAAGGGCTCCGACTCCCCGCAACCCTGAAAGTGGATAAAGCGGTTCTGGAAAAGCGAGTGGGTGAGTGAGTGACAAAAGTAAACTAAAAATGACCGATTCCACATCAGAATGTATTATCTAATTTAATCATGTCTTTCTGCAGCTCTCTCCTTTCGCCATTATCTCCCCTTCCTCTTTCCATTTTCTGCCTCATGCTCCTTCACTCCATAATTATTCACTCCTCCACCCAGCTTTGGCTTCCACAGCAGGGATGGTGGTGTAGCGGTGATGTCACTGGACTCACAAGGCAGGCTAATGCTCTGGGGACATGGGTTCAAATCCCATCATGGCAGCTGGAGGAATTTAAATTCAATTAATTTTTTTTTAAAATCTGGAATTAAAAGCTAATTTCAGCAACGGTGACCATTGCTGATTGTTGTAAAAACCCATCTGGTTCATCAATCCCTTTAGGAAAGGAAACTGCCATCCTTATCTGGTCTGATCCTATGTGTGACTCCAGACCCACCACAATGTGGTTGACTCTTAACTGCCCTCTGAAATTGTCTAGTAAGCTACTCAGTTCAAGGACAATTAGGAATGGACAACAAATGCTGGCCTTGCCAATGACACTCACATCCCATGCAAGAATAAATTTTTAAAAATCCTAATTTCCTATCCTCATTTTCTCTGCTGCCTCTACTTCAGAGTTTCTAGACTTCTGCTGTGTACATTGCTTCAAATAGCTAGGTCTTCTCTGGTTGCACTGACATCCACTTCAACAACACCACAGGGAATTCCATTTAACTGATATTGTATGGCTAGAAAGCTCATTTTTAAAACTCACTGTTGAATAGCCATGAATGATATGGTAGTGTGGTGGTAATGTTACTGGATTAGTAATCCTGAGGTCTGAACTGATAGTCCAGAGAACATGATTTAAATCCCACCATGACAGTTTTGGCATTTGAAATTTGTTTTTAAGGATCTGGAAATAAAAAGCTGATTTCGGTGAAAATGACCATGAACTATTGGGCTGTCATAAAAACTCAACTGGTTCACTCAAAACTAGGTTCCTTACCCAACCGGATCTATACACAGCTCCAGCCCCACATCAAAGTGATTAGCTCTCAACTGCTCTCTGAAGTTGCTTAACATGCCACTGAGTAGACCATTTGGCCCTTTGAGCCTGCACAGTTTTATCAAACCCTACATTGTGGTTCAAGATGGCAGCCCACCATCACATTTTCAGAGCAAGTTGGGAGGGGCATTCAATATCGTCTCGTCAGTGATGCGCACACCTCGAGAAAGAACAAAATTAGACCCTGGGCCAACAACTCTTTGTATATTGTCTGAATTTTGTCTCTTCACCATTTTAGTGAAACATTAACCTGTTCAAAAGAAATAATTTAATGCCGTTGCTAATGTAGTAGAAAAAGGAATGACACCATATGTTTTTAGTGCCTGAACACTGGTATTCCACAGAATAATTCCAGGGTCTATAAATTATTTGAAGAAATTGTGATTTTGGAATCCAGGCAACCAGTTTTGTTCTGTGAGAAATATATAACCTTATTCATAAGCAGGCGTTCAGATATTTGTTTACATAATTGCATAAACATTGGAGATTCAGGACAGATGAGATAGCTGTGGGATCTGAGAGTTCATAGCTCTTCATAAGTCTACAGACTGCCATCTGCATAATCTGTAGCTGCTAATCAAACGTGTAGCTGCTAGGAAAAGCCCAGCAGCCACCTTAACTGTTCAAGGGACCCTGAATTGCCACACGAAGGCATACCAGGCAAGGAGCTGGGCACACAAAGGTGACTAAAAATTATGCAAGAGGAGTGACAATGTCAATTCGGGCAAGGTGAACATCACGTAGGGCAGAGTGGCACAGACTCTGCACAGTAGCAGAGTCACAATAAGAATGAAGAGGCTAGGAGCAGGCGTAGTCAGGTGAGACCATTTGAATTCACGAGAATAATAGACTTGCAGAATAAGTCATTAGAAAGGGGCAATTAAATAAGTAGCATTAATGGGTTCAAGAATCAACTGGATGGGTTTCTGCAGAGCAAAGGATGTGAAGCATACAGCACAAAGGAGGTAGCCTGGTATTGGGATTAATCCAAAAAAAGGATTGGTTTGCTTAGCCCATAGCCCTTTTCAGTGTCTAAAGCTGGTGTGGGGATCAGGTCTTCTGCATTATTTTTAGTATAATTCCATGTGTTTCCACAGGCTTTATTAAAGAGGTTAACATATTCAATTTCAATAGACTAAAATCCTGAATTTACATTAATGCATTAACTTGGAACAAAGTAGCATAGAGAGAGAGAGATTAACCCACCTAAACTGGCCAACTCATTGGAGGGACAAGCTGGGAAATTCAGTCAGGTTGAAAACAGGCAAGGGGATTGCAATGTGAGGTTAACCCTCGCTCACTGCGTGCAGCCAGAGCTAAGCTGCCGATTGTCTGCGCGCCTGAGCAGGAGGCGCTAAATCGCAAAAGGCCAGCCACACTTGAAGCCGCACCTGCACTACTTATAGGCAGCCTGCACCCTTAAATGGGAGGTACATTATGGCTGTAGCAGATGCTGGAGCTGGTTACAAACGAGGGCGTGAGTTAAACGAATGATTAAAAGAACGAGCTGAAATGACGCCGCAACATGGCAGAAGGCAGGTTCCAAGGATTTCCCGGGCTGCACCGGAGGGCTTGGTCGAGAAGGTGCAGTGGAGAGCTGTCACCTATCTGCAGAAGGCCTAGAGGCACTCCAGACAAACCCTCAGAAGACAATGGGAGCAGATAGCTATGACAGTCAGGAATTTGGCCCCCAGGTCATGAATGAAGTACAGCAAGAAGTTCAATGACCCCACACGAGTAGCCAAGGTCAGAAAATGGACTTTCAAATGTCATATCCCACCAACTGCCCCACTAGCCTGGCACACTGCCCAATGCATCACGCCCCATCATTCACCTACCAACAATCCCTATCAATCACTAATCAAACCTGACATTCAAAGCTTCACCCTCGCACACTTTACACTGCTGCAAGCCTCACAACCACATCTCACAGCGCACACACACTTCCAACTATTCACTCATGACAGACACTTCACCCAAATTCAGTGCACCATGCTCAGTGACACACTCCCCTCTCAACTGCAGGACAAGGTGGTGCAGAACTGGAAGGACAGACATGCATGTCCTTAACACCATGCAAGAGATTGTGATCTCCATTTTTGGAGCAGAAATGACTGAGGCTGAGGCCAGTGGTTGCACTGAAACCACTGAAGATAGTGCTATGCTCAAACCTAATCCTCCATCTCAGATCCCATGTTTCCCTCGTTCCACAGTGTCTACTAACATATGTGTTGCTGACGGTGTAAGCTTGCTTTCCACCCACTCCCCTCACCAGAACCTAACCCTTGTGCCCTTCTTCTTTCAGACAGGAAGAAGAACCTGGCCAGGCAGTGGTGGAAGAGAATGAAGATGGAAGAGCAGAAAGACAGTGATGAGGGGGAAAAAAAACACCGTCACTCACTCTCAGACTCTCAGCCAATAGCTCAGCCACTCTGTGTACCTCTGAAACAGGATCTACGCTTGGTAAGACATAGGGCAGGAGCTGCCTTGACTCCAGCTTGCTGGAGGATGAGATTGCACATGAATCTTGCTGAAGAGTACTCAGATGAGGAGTTTGATGAGACAGCCTACAGAAATGACTGACTGGTATGCACTGAAATGCTTGGTGCATTGGAACATCTGCCAGTGAGCTGACAGCCACTGTCAATAAGCATGAAAGAGTCTGGCACCAACTTGGCATTGGGCTTTGTGCAGAGCTAGTAGCCCATGCTCCCCAATGTGGAGTTCATTAGTACATTTGCGTATCAAACAACGATCCAATGTCTCTGCTTCCATGAAAGCAGATGCAGAAGCCACCCAACATCTGTCTCCTGCCAATGCAAGTTCAGGCTACTGCCACCTTAGCCATAGATAAATGTGCAAAGGAACTTGCAGGGTCTCTCTTGAGTTCAGCAATCTCCCCTCCAACACGCTGATCGGTTTGCTGAGTTGCCACTCCATTGGAGTAATAGTGGCTCCATGGAGCTAGAAACTGCTGCCCTCATTCAGGACAACTGAGTTTTGTCCTCTCACCAATGCTACTCATTGCCAGCCAGCCTAGACCTCTGCCAAAGTGGGTCAGTTGTTATGATCCCTGCAGAGACCGAAAACTTCAAAAAAAGAAAAGAAATTTGAACTTCCAGTTGATTGCTGAAAGGGTTTAACATTTTAAGACTTGTACTGTTACAGACTAAAAGCACTACTGACTGAACACTACTTTAGTCAGCAATTTATACTTTAAACTACAGAACAAAAGTTCTCCCTTTTACTTCTAACACAACGAGAAACACCATTTCACGGGTATACTTTACATTGCCACTTTTCCCATACCAAGTCTAAGTGATTCTGACCTCCCGGGGGTTTACTTCCATTGCTTTCCTTTCCCAGCCTGGTAACTTTTAACCCCAGACTGTCTTCCCGGTGAGGGGTTTGCCTGGTGATTCTCCCTCTAGCCCAAGCTAGGCGAATCTTCCAGCCCTGTTTCAAATCCTCATAAGTTTGGTCTTTTCAATCTGAGCATGAGCTCATACCTGCATTCCTGGACCCTAGAGACTTTCAGCATCCAACTGCTCCCCTTCTCCTGGATCTCGGCAGACTACCTGTGCCTGAAAGCCTCAGGGATATCAAAGAAACCCTTCCCCTCTGAAAGCAAATCTTCATGGCAACGTGAATCACAAGGGTGTTGTATCCAGGTAGAAATGCTGATTAGCTATCCTTCAGTCCCAAAATCTCTTTTATCTTGGTAGTAAATGGACAGTTTAACACATAACTGTTCACTGCCCGACATTCTCGACACCTTCCTAGGACTTGGGGCACTAGAAGTCTAACCACTGTAATCACAAATACTACCCCCAATTGTGAAAACCTTACACCTTCTTTCCAGCAAATAATCTGGGCCTCTCTTTAACCTTTAATAGCCTCATCGCCTAGGCCTGTTATTAGGCAGGCTTCAGAACAGGTCACATGACCTCCCCTTCATTTTATCATGAATTAAAGACAGTCTCAAAACATAATAATCTTATAAGCAATTATATCCGTAACACAGTCCAAAGCTGGGCCTTCTAGGGCCCGATCAGTTTGAGGGAGTCTTGAAAGGCCATCTGCAGTCTCCCACAGTGAAAGGCAGCAGCCTTCCACCCGCCATGTTGGGTTAACACTGCACAGGGGCACTAGGGCAGGCAAAGGCCTAAGGGGGACAGGCACTAAGAGAATACACAAGGGTGATTAGTTGAGTTTTGTATGGAATATTGGATGGTCTGACTGATCAAGTTGATTGGAAGATTTGTTTTGAGGTGACTTGAGCATTGTGGCCAAGAGGATGGTCAGCGACAGAGGGAAGGTAAGGTGTTGGTGAACAAGGAATTGAGGTAATGCAGTTGGATGAGTCAATTGTGGTCAGCCCAACCAGAAAGGAGCTGTGTGGGTTGTCTCCCCATTCCTCCTCCTCTGCTGCTTTGCCATACACAGGGTAGCAAGCACTCCACCCTCATGATGGTGAGGTTGTGCATCATGCTGCAAACCACCACAAATTGTGACACTCACTTTAGAGAGTATAGCAGAGCTTCTCCAGTTCATCAAAGCAGCAGAAGCACCGTCTAAGCACCCCAATGGTCTGTGGAATGGCAATTTGTGTGGCAGCATGGTTATTATGCATGCTGCTCACATAAGCATTGGCTGCACATTGGAGTCTTAAGCCAGGTGGTCAGCAGGTAGACATTATCATCCAATAGCCACTCTCTGGTTTGTTGTGTGACTCAGTTACAGACGGTGCAGCAGACCACCACAGAATTAGGGTATCATGACCGCTGCCAGATCAATGTGCATGATGTGCTGAGTGTGGCTGGACAACAGCTGCACATTGAGGGAGTGGAATCCCATCCAGTTGTGGTACCTCTCAGAATTTGCATGCAGCACCCACAAAGTGACATGCATGTAGTTAATGGCACCCAGCGCTATGGAAAAGCATGCAAAAGTTGTTGGCTGTGGTTACCTTCACAGCCACAGGCAATGCTGTCCTCACCCTGCTCTGAGCTTTCAGGTCTGTCCACAACAGGTGTCAGGTTTCAGCAACTCTTTGATGAAACGGTAGCATCAGAGGCACCTACCTCACTGAGATTCAGGTAGGAGAACTGCTCCCTGAAGACCTGGGTTGATATGGCTTCTTGCTAAGAGCACTTCCCCCCTCCTCCTTCTTCAAGTAGCTTGTCCTACTCTGTGTCACCTCTGGTCATTCTCTCTGTCATGCTGCAGGTCAAGGGTGATAGAAATGACTGGATCTATGACTGGGAGCAAGTGGACTGAGCAAAACCCTTGAAGTCAGAAGCAAGGCCTTCACCACATACTACACAATTCCCTGTTGACTTCACCAAATTTAAATAGCACTACGTGCCACCGAACACTTCTACTAACTCAGCAGTAACCAGTAGAAGTCAATCAGAAATTAACCTGAAAGTAGCTGATGATCTCTTTAAATAAACCGGGAGGGTTGGGTAGGGGGGTTGGGATGGCATCCTTCCATCGGTTTAGCCATGCGGGATTAGGAGAGGCTGCTAGTTGGAGAATTCAGGTACAAAATGGCACAGCTGGTGTCAAATTTGCGTCACTCACTGGCTGACATCACAATCCACCTGCTCTGCGTACATCTGATGCACGCTCCCAGCACTCTCAAATACAACCTACCCAAAATGGAGCCTGACTCGGGCAGCAGCAGGACTGCATGCACTCACTAATTGGACCCAAAACAGCCCCCATAGCACAGAAAATATGGGTGCTCTGCAACCGAACTTTGCAGCCAAAACCTTGAAACAAGACCTGTTTTAGTCATTAGACGTAAACTGGTAACTTGTTGATTGTTTACTAAACTTCATTTCAAATTAGGTGAGCAGGAAAGTCACGAGGATGGCTGTCGGTAAAAGGATAATCTCTTTAGTAAGTTGGTGTTAAGAATCGGGAGCTATTAATGGCGAAATGAAGAAAAATCTCTCCTATCATCATTCTCAGTGATTGATTTGCTTCTACGTTCTGTTGAAAATAACTGGTCTCAGCTTTACCTTGCCATGCAGACAGTTCTAAATTTTTGTGATCTAACTGAAATATTATCCCAAACACAATTGCTGTATCATCCATATGATTAATTGCAACGAGACAAGTTCATTTAAAAATATTTTTAAGAAACAGGTGTTTGAAACACCCAAGTGTTTCATGGGAATTGATACTGAGTCAGTAAATCCGTGAAAGCCTATGATTCAGTTTTACTGTAGGCAGAGATGGGGCATGCCAACTTGTTGTGATATGTTTTTAAGGGATTGCAGCATGACATCACTAGAAAGAAAGTGTGTCATGCAATCCAGTTTTATTTTGCTTTTGTTTTTAAGCAGAGCACAAATAGGTAGTTCCGCTTCAAGCCTTACGCCTCTGTATAAATGTTCCCATGTGCCTAGTCTAAATAAATGAACCCACGTCAAATTTACATAACCCCTTACGAGCTATTGGTGCCTTTATATCATTATAAAAACACAACATAACTGACCTCAATGTCCTCTCTGTAGCTTGAGGCAATCACCTAAAGTTCCCGCTTTTGATCACTGTCCAGTGACCCTGATTGGAAGAGGTATCTGCACAGTGGGATCCAAAGTTACGCAAATTGGGGCAATTCAGAAACTCAGAATATAGGTTAACTTCTAATACAGATTTTATCTTACAATTTATTCCAAGTCACAGCTCTTCCCCACGTATATCCATTTTCTTGTGTGCAAGGCCACCTCTTAGAAATTTACTTTTATCTCAGCTCATTCTAAGCACCACTGAAAAGCTGTTAAAACTATTGCAAATGAGAAATGAATTCAACAATATTGAATTGAACAGTGACTTCTCAAATAGTTTTACCTTTGCTAACAGATTCACCAATAACCCAAGGCAAATTGAAGTGAGTGAAGTGGGGCTAAATTATCTGATAGATACTTCACAATGAAAGGAATAGTATTTATGTGAATGTCAACATCCTACGCACTATTTTTCATTATCAGTTTGATTTGTGCCATTCTCTTCCACAGTCAGAAATTTCATTATCTTTAATAATGGCATTGCGATGAAGTCCGGTCCTTTATCCTGCAAAACTGGTCAATGTGCAATTATATTCAATACTGCATCAGTACTATTTTAGTATCTGGGTCACTATCAACATAATCACTGACAGCATCTGCAGAAACATGTCAAATAAACCTGTCATTGTCTGAACACAAAAGAAATGGTTTTACAAACCTTTGCTAAGTGTATTAATGTAGACCTCAAAGCACCGGAAGACAATGACTAACATTTTATCACAGTGCTATTAAGAACAGCTCTGTAATCATGAAACATGTGCCTTGTTCTGATTCACCATCCATTGATTAATGCGATGTCACAGCAGGGTTTCAGTTTTTCCTGTACCGTTTGCAGGCATTATACTATCAATGACATTGTAATCATAAAGTGAAACCCTTCTATGGTCGGAATTTTACACCTCACCCGGAAGCAAGCTGGGAAGAGGGGGCGTAAAACCATGTGGGATGGCAGGGGGTTCCATGCCCGTCACCTTCCTGCCTCTGCTGGCATATTACCAGTGGCAGGGGAGGTGGTGAGTGGCCCACTTGGGCCAATTGTCTTCCTGCCCCACTGGTATTTTACCTGTCGTTGCACTCAACCTGTGCCACCCCTACCCCTGCAACCCCTCACCAGGGGCTGCCCGATTAGCCCCAGTAATTCCCAACCCCACTTACCTGAACTCCAGGCCTGCTCTGGGGTTGCGAGCTGCAGTTCCAGCAGTGGCTACTGCTCCCTCTGATTGGCCGGCAGCTCTTGGAGGCGGGGAATCCTGTTTCAGAGGGGTGGACGCCACACCTTCGGGCAACTAACTGACTGAGCCACATGTAAGAGAGGCAGAGTTTCCAGGGCAGGCAGAGGTGAGCTGATCCTTAACTTTCCAGCTGGTAGCCGGAGTCAGTGTCTCTGTGAGAAATCTCGGCCTACGTTGCCATAGATGCAAAAAGCCTCAATACTACTTCGACATGCACATGTTACATATACTGGGCCACAGACCAAATAGCCGAAAAATGGGATTACGCTGGATCACGCTTTTTTTGATCGGCACAGACATGATAAGCGAAATGGCCTCCTTCTGTGCCAAAATTTTCCTCTTTTGTTCTTTGCTCCTATACATATTAATGCACTTAAGGGCGTTTGGTCCCGATGACGGTTTCTGACAGATTCTACGGTTCCACAAACTGATTACGTTAACGCAGCCAAAATGGGGGAAAGGGCATCATGGAAATGGAGCAAAGAGAAGGAGGACCGGGGTTAGAGATGAAAAGCTGCATGGTTCCTTTGTCCAGTGCATTCAGGTGTGGAGGTGGAGGCAAAGTGACAACATGTATCAGGTCTAGAGAAATGGGGGCATTCCTGTGGACTCAAACACCAGAGCCCAGGGCTACACATAATTAGTAGAAGTCAAAAAACAGAGCTATTCCTCAGAAATGATGAGCGGAGTGGGTGGGAGGAGCTGAGAGAAAAGCAAATAAACACGCGGCAGTTTTAATCAACTGAAATTGCTGAAACAACCTTTTTTTTCATGTCATTGTTTGCGAAGTTTACCCGTTAAAATCCAAAAAGTTCATTAAGATGCTTCGGTGATTTATACATGAAAGCTTCAGTTACCTCACTGGCTTTCCCATCCGTCGAGAGGGTAGAGAAAGACAGGGATTAGGAAAACTAAGCCCCAGCACACCAGTCCCCCCCTCCCCATCACCCCGAGCCACCCACACCCCACTTTCAAAATATGGTGGCATCCGTTAGATTTGGGAGGGTAGGATTCTTAAACTGTGCTCTGGAGCCAAAATGAAGGCAGGTAGAGCTAAGGTGTCATCAGAATAAAGCAGCCAACAAAGCCAGTGAAGTCCAACTCCAAACTGAGCCCTCAGGCCCTAATCTTCCCCTTTTGTAGAAAACGTTTCCCCAAAGATTTACATCATTGAGCTAAGGCTAAGGGCAGAACTTTACGCCCCGTGGGCAGGTGCGTGCCCGACCCGATCGGGTGTAAAATAGCGCACGATTGACGTCAGGCGAGCGTCCCGACTTCATTGGACACTCGCCTGATATTTCGGTCAGTGGGTGTGCACGCTGACAATTAAGAGGCTTATTAAGGCCATTAAAGTATGAATTGAGACGCTTTTCACTGCCAGTCCAGCCTTACAGCTGGCGGGCGGGCAAATCGGCCAAGTGGCCTTTGCATTTTTGAGGAAACCTCACCCATGGGGCGGGATGAGGTTTCTGACATTAATTTTTTAAAAATAAAAACATTTGACATAATTTTTATTATGTTTATGTTCACGTGAGGGAGTCCTAGATGGGGACATTTTTTTCAGGTGTTTAGAATCTTTATTTTTGTTTTTAAAATTCTTCAGCTCCCTGAGGCAGCTCTCAGCCCTCAGGGAACTTTCATGGCGCGCTCCCCCCATGCCTGCGCAGGCTTCAGCGCTCGCCCTCCTCCCACCCCCCGCCCCGGCAATGCTGGGCCTTTCAGCGCCTGTCTCACACTGGCTGGCCGTTAATTGGCCAACCAGCGCGAAATCGCGGTCAGGGGGCCGATTGTGGACGGCAGACCATTTCCCAGCCGCTCCCGGGCCCGCCCGACAACCCGGAAATCCTGCCTTATGTGTAAGAGTGAGCATCCTGTTCTGAAGTGTTAACCTTCTAAATGTCTAAAATGGATACTCTGTCATATTTTCAGGTTGTCACACAAGGTGGTAACTCAAACCAATTTCAAAAAGTTAATTTTCCGTATTATCATCTTCATATAATCTTCTAAGTTTTTGAAGTTGCTTAATAGTTAGTTCCTCATTCACTTCATGCTTTACTGTTTTAACATTAATGGTTTCCCTTCACTACTGGTCTTGCTCCTTTACCTAGGCTTCCCAATAAAAATTAATTCAACAGTTGACTGATAACTGGTAATCGATGCATCCTTTCAAAATACAATGCGTGACATGTTGCGAGTAATGTTCAGCCTGGTGAAGGGCATCGCATCCCTGATGTGGCACTTACCTGATTTACCTCACATTGAGGGCGGGCTATCCACTCTGCTAGGTTACCACTCAAGTGATAAGGTTGTAACTCACTCCCAATATCCTTCAATCAGATTAAAATTTCCCATCAACATTAAATAAATATCGGCAAGGAGCTCATTTTACTTCATTGATCATTCAGGTTCACAAACCTCAACATGGCACCATCCAACTGTTAAATAATTGCATGAATATCTGCTCCGCTAAGCTGGTCCTTATGGCCAGGATTTTTTCAGTCGGTGGGTCCAATGTGCCAGTGCGTAAAATGATGTGCGATGATGTCAGGCAGCACTCCCGACGTCATCACACTGTCTCGCAATGTTTTGTTCGGCGGGCTTGTGCTGGAGTCATCTGCGCGCTGGCCGATAACTGATAGGCCTTTTAAGGCCATGAACGAATGAATTAATGTCACTGTTTACGCTGCCTGTCCAACCTTACGGTTGGCGGGCAGGCGAAAAGGCCAAGCGGCCTTCACGTTTTTTGGGGAACCTCATCCACGAGCGGGATGAGGTTTCTGAAAGCTCTTCTGAGTTAAATTTTAAAATTATCTTAAGTATGAAAACACGTCCCATCTCATGTGACACATTCATACGAGATGGGACACGTTCAATTAAATTTTCAATCCATTTATTTATTTATTTCAAAAGCGCTTCAATCTCCCTGCAGCAGCTCCGTGCCCCCAGGGAAATTGAAGCGCTCTTTTGCGTGCGTGAGCGCTACCGCTCGCGCCTTACGCTGGGCGGGCCTTAATTGGCCTTCCCACATAAAATAGCGGCGCGGAGCCGATTGCGGGTGGTGATCGGCTCCGCGACTACCCCGGCCCGCTCCCACCCAAACCCGCCCAACATAAGAAAAATTCAGGCCTATGCTGTTAGGAACTAGAGAAAGTTTAAGTAAGATAGATTTGTATTTGGGTGTGTTAGGAATAAGGTATATCTTGAAGTTTAATTTGTATTTCTGTATTTGTGGGCTAAAAGGATGAAACCTGAGTTTTAGTTTCACTTTAAAAGATGCCTGCATTTTGATGAGGTTTATGACCCTTAAAGGGGAGTTAAAACAAACAAGGTAGGGGAAAAAAACTGCTGTTGCCTAGCAACAGGGGTCCAGAGAGGGAGGCCCCCCTCCCCACACACAGAGAAACCGAAAGCAGAGTGAGTTCAGTTGGTCAGTGTGCTCTAAAGTTGAAAGGAGTTGCCAGCAGGAACAGTATAGGAAAGGGACAGATAGCAAGTCCCAAGCTAAAGTTGAAACCAGCTGCCAGTAGAAGCTGGACAGGGGGGAGCTGCAGGAAGCAGGTTTCCCAGAAGAACAGAAGAGGGGTCCCGAGAAGTCTTTCTAGTCAAAGGGGATGAACAGGGATCTGGAAAGGGTTCTGCTAAGAGAAGTTAAGAGTAAGGAACAGAGAAAGGCTCCAAGCTTAAAGGGAGAGGCTGCAGGATGCAGATTTAAAGCAATGTAGGCTTGCGAGAAGCCAGAAGATCCAAGAAGACAAAAGAAGGTCTGTAACTCTTTACTATGGGCATGTGAAACAGTGGTGTTCTGTTGGCACAGCTGAGCATATGAGAGAGAGTGTGTGGAAGAAAGCCTGAATGCACGTGGCGATCCAGGGGAGAGGAACATCAGAAGAAGTGTTCGAAACTCTGGAGGTGGACCTTTGTGGAAGGTGTTTGAGAGAAAGCGTTGTTTGGGAGAAGATTCCAAAGTGAGTTCTTCGGGAGCGGAGATTGGAAACCCTCATGTGAAAGAAGGGGTTCATTGAGACCGGTTGGCTCACGGTGTGATGGGGAGTTGATGAGAGATCCATAATATCTGTTGAGGTGGTATCTGTCACTTGGTTTCAGAGTGCGGTATGCCTGACCAAAGGTCGCCTATTGGTTTGTACGGACTGTGTACTTACTGTGTACATTAGAGTATAAGATAGCTTTAGTAACTTGTGTTATTCTTACAAATCTGTATATATCTGTAAAGGTATAGTTGTGGGTGAAGGAGTATTGTAATATAGTTCATCTTTTCTTGTTTAATAAATGTTTTATTCTTTTGTTAAAAGTTCATCAGCTGGCTCTTGTGACTCTGTTCAGTAGCCCCTCTCCATGATTCTAAACAAAAAATAAAAGTTAGGATCTATCAAGCTGGGTTCCACCCTGGGATCTGGCTTGTCCAGCAGTAACATCAGCTGGGATCATAACAATGTTGATCACTCGAATGCAAAGAGCCTCCTGATATCTGATAGTTTTAAATTTGCCCTTAATTTTTCACTAGTTTAAGTTTACATCCGATTGTCCAACTCCCTCAGTTTAAAGCCCCTTTCTGCATTTACCTCTGCTATACTGATTATGACCGATAAGTTTTCTGTAAGATCACCTCTCGATTACCTTCTATTGAGACTGAAATGCTCAAGTTTATGCTAACTTTCATCATAATTCTAACATTAAGAATCAGCTTCTGAATTTCTTGCAGCACTTCAATGTCTTTGTGTGTCTCAGTACCAGAACTGAACACAATATTCAGTGATTGAAGATCCCCACTGATATGAACTTAACTATTTTCATATACCAATTTCATCTCTTTATAGAACAAACAAATCCTTCTTGTACAATTTGGTGATCAATAGGATAGCTACAGTGTTAACTTCATCCTTTTTACATTAAAGGTGTCCGTCAGATTAATTAATTGTGCAACTTTCCACCTCCTTTAATCTCCACAATGCCCTGGCATATAGGGTTATATCACCTCTTCTGTCTATTCTACCTTTTATGTATTTGGTATTCAATGAAATATTAGTGAAGCAGGTTTAATTCACCAACAGTGTGTCCCCCTAAATATCTTGGGAGTTCATCAAGGTTCTTTTCAATGGGAACAGAGCAGTGTTTGATCTGTGAACTCTTCTCCACTGAAGTGATTAGATAATGTTACTGAAGTATTATTAAAAAGATGAACATGTAACATTATAACCAGGTGTGCTTACAGCCTTAACATGCAGGAAGGATATTAATCCAATGGGCAGGATTTTACGGTCCCGTTTCGGTGGGGACGGGGCCGTAAAATGCAGCGAGACATTCTAAACCCCGTTGACTTCAGTGGGAACGTAAAATCCCGCTGTTGTAAAATTCTGCCCGATATTTTAGCTGACCATTTAAAAGGCTGTTGCACCCTTCGCCTGCAATGAGAACTCCTGTTCCTTTTATTCATTCATGGAATGTGGAGAATGGAGTAGTGCAATTTAATGTGCCGGGGAGTAATGACTTAAAGTGGAACACATTGTGATAAGTTTTAATGCTGAGGGGAGGAGGGAGGGAATTTACTCTTGCATACTGCACTGAATAGAAACAATAAAAATCTTATTCCAAAGTTAATCATTCGCAAACTCATGAAATTATGCACTTTTATTCGCAAACACATCTGCATCAGAGACACAAGTGACCTTGTGGCAAGAATCTACCTGAACCTAGGGCAAAGTGTTTATGTGCCAAATCTGTTACTGTTTAGGACAATTAAAAATTATGGTCCTGGAATGAGTGCAGTGCACGTTGCTTTTCAAGCTGGGCCGAAGGATAAAGCACCTGACATCTGGCACAGGCCACTTCTTCTGACCGAAACTGCGAGAGTGTGTTAGTTGGGGCATTATTTGAGATTACTCAAGATTGTGGCAAGACTAGTTTCTGTCGGGATTACTTTTGTTCATTTAAGTATTTTGCCCTCCATTATATTTCTTGTATTTAAGAGCACTGCAGCAAAACTACTTTAGTTTTAATATTTCTTTAATTTATTTCAGAAGATTTCCTTACCTCAGCACAATTTCCATCATAGCGCACAAAAGGTAACCATGTGGACCATCACGCCTGTGCTGGTTCTTTGGAAGAGCTCGCAATTAGACCGACCCCCCTGCCCTTTCCCCATAGCCCAGCCATTTTTTATTTGCTTCGAATACATCCTGTTTGCTTTTGAGAACTACGACTGCATCTCCATCCACCCACCCTTTCAGGCAATGAATTCCATATCATAACAAGCAGATGAGTATAAAAAATTCTCAGGTCTCCCTCCCTCTGGCTCTTTTGCTTCTATTTCAGCAGAGGGAGTGCAGCTGGATTCTATTTTTACAAACCATTCATTAAGTGGCATCCACAAAATAATTGCCCGTTTTTGCGTAAGTTTGAAATGTAACAAAAACACAGCTTTGCAACATGTTAACTGTTTTCTGAAGACTGAAGTTATAATCTGAAATAGGCTAAGCATTCTTAGCATTTTAATAATGAATAACCTTTGGTGAATAATTAATCCTGTAAGTGCCATGCCAGCCGCTATCTATAAGTAGACTCTGATAACTTTGTGCCTCCTGACATGGTTGGTAACTAACTGCATCATTATTATTTTAACAGTTATTAGTGGAGATCTACCATTGCACAAATGGTGGTTGATTTTTTTTTCATCTTTTAATACAGGCCATATGAACTACTCAAATGCACTGTGAATTGTGGGCCACCAACTGAGAAATCTTCCCAAGTTTAGTGCCAATTTGAATTGTTCCACGCTCCAATTGGTGGGGCTACAATTCAGTATGATTTGGGTGCATACTCTGTGGTCAGGAAAATAACGGCACTTAACTTACCCACTTTGAGTTGTGCTGTTCACTATTCCATCAGAAGGAGTTCCTGGGAATATGATATGATCATGCGAATTAGGAGCACGAGTAGGCCATTTGGCTCCTTGATCCTGCTCTGCCATTCAATAAGATCATGGCTGATCTGATTGTGACCCAACGCCACTTCCCTGCCTATCCCCAAAACCTTTTGCCTACCTCGTTTGTCAAGAATCGAGCTACCTCTGCCTTAAAAATATTCAATAATAATAGTAACAGTTTGAACGGTAATAATGATGATGGTTGTCTACCTAGCGAGAGGTCAAGTCTGTGCTTATCTGTTGCTGAAGACCAACAACGATTGCACCTTGCAGAGGGGGATGGGGAGATAAGCAGACTTTCTTTGGGTTTGGGTTGGCTCCATGATGATGGGGGTGGGGGGGGGGGGGCATTTATACCACCTCCCTAGGGTTTACGCCAATCTTTCTGCAGAAATATAACTCCATTGTGTTCTGCTCAATGGCTGAGATGGTTTAGGTTTCCCTCCTCCCGAGAGGTATAATCGGTAGATGCCGATATTGGTATGGTCTTTCAGCTGTTAATGAGGCTTCCATTGGGAAGGATCCAGTAGGGCTTTTCCTCATAAATTCACTTCCAGTACAAGGGGCTTCACCTGCAATGCCAAAACAATTCCACGGGTGGAACTTTATGGCCCCATCATGGCAGGGGTGCGGCCAGCCATTCAGAGTCCATTGACTTTGGCGCAACCATAAAATCCTGCCCCATGGGTTTTGCAATTCAAAGACACTTCATGTCCATCTAATTGATGGGTACTTCTCTCCCCAGACAACTATCTGGTTTATTTGACAAGTATAGTCAAGCTGAATTGGTGGAACAGTCTAACAGAGTACCAATATGAAGTGCCATAGCATTGAGAAAGAATTAAAATATAATTACCACAGGGTAAGGCAGTGTAGTGGCAACATTGCAAGACTTGTAAATCAGACAATGTGAGTTCAACTCCCAGCATGTTTGGAAATTTTAATTGGGCTAAAATAAAACTGATTCATGAATGCCACCATCAGGGGAGGAAACCTGCCACCTTTACCTGGTCCGGCCTATATGTAACTCCAGTCCCACACTACCTGGTTGATACTCACCTGCCGTCTGATGTGGCCTAGCAAGCTACCTGGTTTGACCAAACTGCGACACACCCAAATGAAGGCCCTTTCAGAATAACAAGGAAAGTGCAAGAAATGACAATAAATGACACCCACTTCCCAGGAATGAATAAATATAAGTAGGTCCTTGCTCCACAGCTCTGCATTGTTGAACAAAGCCACTCTGTTGTGAGGAAACTCAAAAGAGAAGGCAGTGCATGCTCACAAAGACAGGAAAATTGGAGAGGCACTTATCCCCAGGTAGTCACTTTTTCATATTAGCAACTTCAAAGAACCATTTGTGAAAATCTGGGAGAAATTTACCCAGCCACCATTTCAATCATAGGAGCTACATAATTCTCCTCCTCCTCCATGAACTTCCATTGGTTGGGTCTGTGATTATGATTGGCAAAGTACTGCAGTGGTTTACCATTGCCTTCGGTAGTATGGCTGAGCAGAAGGCTCTCCCACTCTTACCGCCTGCCACCAGGTGTATTGGGAGGATTTACAGGCTGATAATCAACCCGTTTGACCACATTACAAACACGCCTTCCATGGCCACCAAGTCCTGAAGCGGGACTTGAACTCAGAGCTACCTAGGGATTCTACCACTGCATCACAAGACCTCCCTCTGCATAACCCAAGGAAACCAAAGGAATGGTGAAAAACAGAAGGAAACAGAGAGATCCATAACCTTACACAGAGAGACAAGAGAGCGATTTGCACAAATATTTATTCCCAGCATTGTATTAATTTGAAGATGTCCATTCTCCTGCATTAATGTAATAGAAGGGGGAATGATCCAATTATGTGCTGGGAAAACCATAGGCAGAATTCTTCGCTTGGAGTGTGGGCAGGCACGCGCCCGACCCGATCAGGCGTGAAATCGCACGACATTTCAGTCGGCAAGCGCGCATAAAAGTGGGAAGCAGACCCACCAACAATTAAGAGGCCAATTAGTGTAATTAAAGTTGCAATTGTCTCCAATTTTTTGTGGTCTGTCCAACCGTAAGGGATGGCGGATGGGCAAATTGGCCAGGCAGACTTTGCATTTTTCATGAAACCTCATCCAAGGGCGGGATGAGGTTTCCGTTATTAAATTTTAAAAAGAATCTACGGTCAGCATTTTTATCACGTATATGTTCAGGTGACTGATTGTGATGCATGGACACTTTTTCCCTGATTTTAAAAACTTTTATTTATTGGTTTTAAAGTCTTCAGCTCCCCGAGGCAGCTCTCTGCCTTCAGGGAACTTTCATTCAGCGCTCGCCTGTGCCCGCGCTTATGTCAGCGCCCGCCCTCCTCCTGCCCCCCCCCCTCACCCCGGCAGCGCTGAGCATTTCAGCACGCGCTTCACGCTGGCTGGCTGTTAATTGGCGAGCCAGCGTGAAATCGCGGTTCCCCAGCCGATCCTGGGACTGCCGATTGTGCCCGCCCACCCACCTAAAAATCCCGCCCCACATCTTGGCAAACTGGATTTTCTTTTAAAAGATGGAAAGACATTGCAGTATCTGGACATTTGGATGCTGACCCAGAGTTTTTTTTTAAAAAGGGTCACAAGTTCGCCTTGGAACTGTCAACAAGAAATCACCTGACCAGCCTGGTTCATGAGGTTTCTTTGTTTTGAACTGCAATCACTTTAATTGATGGGGGAAAACATACTGCTAAATGCACAGGCAAGCAATTTACTGGAAATCACACAGCAGAACTGGTGAAGAGTCATACGGACTCGAAACGTTAACTGTATTCCTCTCCGCAGATGCTGTCAGACCTGCTGAGTTTTTCCAGATATTTTTGTTTTTGTACCCTCACTGACCCCCCTCTCTCTGCCTTGGCTGACATTCTGTGTGTGGTTATAAACCTGTAGCCAGAGAATCCTCATCTGAGTGTCACTTGTCTGCATTTTGGACCTGCATAGCTGAGACAGGAAGATTTGGCCCAGCTCTATATTCTCCTCCATGCTGTGCTAACTGGGGATGGGCCCGCCAACCAGACTCAGGAGAAACTGTTCCGGATGGTCGGATTTTCATGCCGGGGTGTGGGAAGGCGGGGGTCGGTGCAGGTGCTAAATGGAGTCGGGTCCGGCGACGCTGGAAAGAGGGAGAGAGTTTGGAAGCAGCCACAGGCACAGCCGGGTGCCGAGGCGGCCTGTTTAAAAGGCCTGCCACGGTGCTTGGGACTTTGTCTAATTAAATTTTCTAACTGTTTTTAATAGCACATCGGGACCAAGGATTTTATCCTCTCTAAGTTTGATTTGTTTATCAATTATCTCACCCCTCTTCTATCTTAATATGTCTTCACCTTATTTTTGATCTCTAAGGTGTAATCCACCATGTTAGCTTCCCTGGTAAAGAATGAGGCAAAGCAATTGCTTAATATTTCTGACATTTTGCTGTCTTTACGTATTGTGTGTATGCCTTAATGGCCCTTTCCTTCTCATTATTTTTTTTATCATTTAATTGTCTGTAGAGCAATTTATCTTCATTTTTCTTGATAACTTATTTGTCTAATTGATTTTTAAAACTTATTTCCTAATTTTTTTCTTATTCCCCTTTCATTTTCATTTGTTTTGTTGCCTATGTACTTAATGCCTTTTTCTTCTGTTTCAGTCTTGCCCTCGTTTCTTTATTAGTCCAGGGTTTGCCGTTGCTGGCTAGTTTGTTCTTGGTATTTTAGGAGGATATATTTCTCTTGGACCCCATGGTGTTGAGTTTCTTGAATGTTGTTGCAGCTGCGCTAGCCAGACAACTGGAGAGTATTCCATCACACATCTGACTTGTGCCTTGTAGGTGATGGAGAGGCCTTGGGGAGTCAGGAGGTAAGTTACTTGCCACAGACCATAGGAACATCGGATGTGGGAGCAGGAGTAGGCCATTCAGCCCTTTGAGCCTGCTCCACCATTAAATAAGATTATGACTGATCTGGTTCTGATTGCAACTCCACTCTGCCGTCAGCCCCCCACCCCCTTCCCCCATGATCCTTGACTCCCTTGTCTATCAAAAATCTGTCTAATTCAGCCTTGAATAAATTCAATGACCTAGTCTCCACTGATCTCTAGGGAGGAGCCTTCCACAGACAAACGACCCTATGAAAGAAACAATTTTTCTTCATCTCCGTCTTAAATGGTAGACCTCTGATTCTTAAACTATGTCCCTAGTTTCCAGTCGCTAGTCTCTCCCACAAGTTGAAACATCCTCCCAGTATCCATCCTATCAAATGCCCTTAGGATCTTACATATTTCAAGAAGATCACCTCTACCACTATCCAGCCTCTGAATTGCTCTTGTAACCACATAACATTTATGTGACTGGTCCATTTGAGTTTCCAGCTCATGGCAACTCCCTGGACATTGCTGGTGGGGAATTCATTGATGGCAATGCCACTAGTTGTCAAGGGGATGTGATTAGATTCTCTCTTGTTAGAGATGATCATTGCCTGGCACCTATGTGGCACAAATGTTATTTGCCACTTAGGAGTCCAAGCCTGTATCTTGTTTAGGTCTAGTTGCATGTAGGCATGGACTGCTTCATTGCATAAGAAGTTGTGAATAGAGCTCAAAACTGTGGAATCATCAGCGGACAGCCCCACTGCTGACCTTATGATGGAGGAAAGTGATGAGGAAACTGAAGATAGCTGGATCTGGGACACTGCCTTGAGAAACCCTGCAGTGGTGTTTGGATGATTGACCTCCAACAACAACCTTTCTTTGACCTAGGTATGATTCCTCCCAGTGGAAAGTTTTTTTGCCTGATCTTCATGAACTTCAGCTTTATGAGATCAGTTTAGTGCTGCTCTCATTCAAATGCTGCCTTGATGGCAAGGGCAGTCAATCTCTCCTCACCTCTGGAATTTAGCTCTTTTGTCCATGTTTGGACCAAGGCTGTAATGAGGTTTTGAGCAGAGTGGTCCTGATGGAACCCAAATTGATCATCAGTGAGCGGGCTATTGGTGACATTTAGAGCACTGTCGATGACTCCTTCCATCACTTTGCTGATGAATGGGCATAAATTGATAGCACTGGAATGGGCCAGGTTAAATTTGTCCTGCTTTGTATGGACAGGACATGCCTGGACAATTTTCACACTGTCAGTTAATGCCAGTGTTGTAGCTGTACTGGAATAGCTTGGTGGTGATTTCACAAGCTCTGACGTTAGTCATAAGTCTACCTTATCAAAGTTGCATTGCAAGTCCACATTCATGGCATTACCCTTGTTTACACTTTGTTATTGCTTCAAAGAATTTAATAAAGCGGGTCAAGCGTGACCTTTATTGAAACCCTTGCTGATTATTATTCATATTTTTTCTTCTTTACACGCAGTTGCTAAACTGCTTCGCTAAAATGTTCCTCTTTGAGATTCCAATATCTTTCCTAGCAATGACATCACGCTGGTTAATCTACAGTTACCTCGAGGGAAAATGTATTTGTTTTTCTTTTTCTCAATAGATGAGGGCTAATGTCAAACAATCTATGGTATCACTCAGCAAGTCTGACAGCATCTGCAGAGAGGAATACAGTTAACTTATCAAGTCCGTATGACTCTTCATCAGAACTGAGGAAAAATAGAAATGAGGTGAAATATAAGCTGGTTGAGGGGGGTGGGACAGGTAGCGCTGGATAGGGGGCCAGTGATAGATGGAGGCAAAGAAGAGATTGTCAAAGATGTCATAGACAAAAGGGCAAAGGGGTGTTGACGGTGGTGATATTAGCTAAGAAATCTGCTAATGGTGGCATTAAGGGTAGAAAGCAGAACAAGCAAGTGACAGATAGCCCTAGTGGGAACGTGGTGGGGGGAAGGAAAATATATTTTTAAAATATAAATACTTATATTTTATATATATTTTAAACATATTTTCCTTTTCCCACCTATTTCCATTATTTTTAAATTTATTCCCATCCATTGTTTCATCTCCACCTTTTAGCCTATTTTGATCCCTTCCCCCCACCCCACCCCCACTAGGGCTATCTGTACCTTGCTCGTCCTGCTTTCTACCCTTAATGTCACCATTAGCATACTCCTCAGCTAATATCACCACCGTCAACACCCCTTTGTCCTTCTGTCTATGACATCTTTGGCAATCTCTTCTTTGCCTCCACCAATCACTGGCCCTCTATCCAGGTTTACCTGTCCCATCCCCCTCAACCAGCTTATATTTCACCTCATTTCTATTTTTCCTCAGTTCTGTTGAAGAGTCATACGGACTCGAAACATTAACTGTGTTCCTCTCCGCAGATGCTGTCAGACCTGCTGCGTTTTTCCAGCTATTTCTATTTTTATTTTTGTTTCGGATTTCCAGCATCTGCAGTTTTTTGCTTTTAATCTATGGAATCATGTGTGAGCACAGAGTGAAAGATAGACCCATCCATAGGAAGTGCCCCTGAAACTTGCTTCATACACATCAATAGACATGTAGCAAATGTTAAGCTTTAAGAAAACCACTCGGACATGGGAAATGCCACGGTAGACAGAAGAAACTCAATAGCAATCCACTTCCCAGCCACCACAATAATGGAGCATGTCATATTGATTCATGCATTTCAATAGTGTCACTACATGCACATTTACCAGTCCCACTGCTGAAATGGCTATTTGAAATCAATAGTTCAATGAATCTTTTGTCACGCTCTGGTCTTGTCAAGTGCAGATGATAATTGTGTCTATTTGCCTCCTAAGCCTATGACATTATGTTGGAGACAACCCCAATGTACATGTTTCCTTGAAGTAATTTTACACTGAGAGAAGCTAGCTTTTACAGTGAAACATCGATTCTATCATGGTATTTAACAGAAATGGTTCACTGCTATTGAAAAGATTTCTTTTGGTGTTTGTGTGCTCTCCTGAGATTAACACAGAGTACTTCCTATTCTGAAGTCTGCAAAATATAATTGTGTTTTCCGCTTTGCAGGCAGTTGCTAAACTGCTTTGCTAAAATATTTTGTAAAAGCTATTTATTTTCAGTGGTTTAACACCTCTGCTAAAACTGCAGACAGAAGAATTTCAAATAAATACATTGTGCGCTGGTATCTCTGTGTGAATTCAGGATCTACAACTTTATCGCACAATTCTTGACTCCAATACAAATTCAGCAAAAGAGACAAAGAGAGTTTTACATTTTATGTCACATAGGTTCAATCATGTGTTCATTCTGTGGGCATGTCTTGCAGTATTTTATCTTGATTTGAGTTTTGGTACCGCATGGCATTAAAATGTTAATTAAATTATGTAATAATGCTAGTAAACCTAGCTGTGCACACTTATGTGCAATCAGCATTTCACCTTTCCCCTCCTCCACTTGCCATTTCCAGCACCAAGCATTGAGCGATATATAGTATAGGTCAATAGTGTTGAAAGCACTATCTAGCTTGTGCCAACACTGTGCTTCAACCAGCTTTGAAATAGCACCGATTCTAAAATTTTCCTCATCTTCACACCAGCCTCTACACCACCAGGTCCCTGCAGCAAGGCTGCTAGTTTGGTACTCAGAGCCAGGCTTATTCCATCTCCACGAGGCACCAGATCGAGGCTGCCTTACAAGTACCCGTACTGCCAGAAGAGACTGAGTTGGAGTTGAGAGAGGGTGACATGCTTGTGCCTATTGTACTGCACCATCCACTTCCCTGAAATCAAGGCTCTCTTTAAAGAAACGGTACACATTTTTGAAGAAACGTTTGACCCAGCTCAAACTTAGAAACTATGCCGTGTAAAGACAAAACTACAGCAGCTCAAGATCCTGCTGAATCACATATTTATATATATATATATATAATAAAGATATATGTATATGATATATCAGATAACTGAGACATTAGTATAGCAGGGGATCCTTAGTTTTGTATCAAGTAGTATTCTATAGTTGCATTGTGCATGGAAAGAGCATAGACCATATGTCAAAAAACAAAAAAAGGGAGTCATGTGGATCAACTCTTGTGTGGGCTGTGTACAAACCAATAAAGGAAGTAACAGCATACTATGTTTGATAAAGACCACTCACGCAAATGGGTCAAAATCCTGGAACTCCCTCCCTAACAGTACTGTGGGTGTATCTACACCACAAGGACTGCAGCGATTCAAGAGGACAGCTCACCACCACCTCCTCAAGGGCAATTAAGGATGGGCAAGAAATGCTGGCCCAGCCAGCGAAGCCCACATCCCATGAATAAATTTTTTAAAAATCCAGCTCATGCCTGTATGATCCAGAGGTGATAGGTAGCCAGCCCTGAAACTGGGCCTGTTGGGTGTAACTTTGACCCTGGAAATAGAGATCGAGAGAGATGTAAAATGGGCTGCCTGCCTGATTCATTATCACTCATTTTACGTTATCATGTAAAAAGTCTTAAATACCCTCATCAACTTGCCCTCATAAAACGCTACGGAAGTAGCGCTTAGCCACTCTAGCCCAGCACTAATGATGCTACAATTGATTTGGAACAACTTCTGTGTAACATGGGAGTGGTGCATCGGTGAGTCAGGGACGGTGTGGGGAGGGTGGGTGTGAAATACTTCATGATGCGGCCTTTAAAGATCGGAACTCATTTTAAATCACCAACATCAGGCTGGGAGAACAACAGAAAAGCAGAGAATCTTCTATGCCAGACCAAACATCATATCAGTCACTGACTTCCAATGTCTCTCATGAGATTTCATGATCATTTTAAATAAAGTCTTCTACTGCAGAGGGACCCAAGAAAAGGATCAGATCATTCAAAGAGCAGAGAAAAGAATAGCCCAAAACTTGATCAAGGCCAAAATAGTCAGCTTTCGGTGAAACGCAACTGTGGAGCAGGCAGCCCTGAAAGCAACTGGGCACAGGATAGACAAAATCCTGGCTTTCAGATTACTGGGCCAGGATACATGCAGACTCATGCACTTTACTGATGATCGAGAGTGGATTGATGGGGCAGTAATTGGCTGGGTTGGATTTGTCCTGCTTTTTTGTGTTCAGGACACACCCCGGCAAATTTTCACATTGCCGGGTAAATGCCAGTGTTGTGGCTGTACTGGGACAGTTTGGATAGGGGCGCAGCAAGTTCTGGAGCACAAATCTTCAGTACTATTGCCGGAATATTGTCAGGGCCCATAGCCTTTGCAGTATCCAGTACCTTCAGCCATTTCTCTCATGGCTTTCAGAGTTTGACAGCAGCCATTAGAGCAGCAATCCCCCGATCAGTGGATAAACGGGTCTGAGAATGAGTGGAATGGCACCAGCTGGAGATGACCTGCCCAAGGCTGCCTGTTCTCAGGGCAGCAGCCTATGTGAGACATCCAGCCTACCCGATCAGAACATCACACGAGTGGCACTAAGTGACAAGACTAGACTGTTTGGTCAGCAACTCCAGAGATGCAGCCTGCAGCATTCCCATGAGCGAAAAGCTCATACCCAGTTCCCAGCAGGCCATAGTGAAACAAAATGGCGGTTTTACAAAGAATAATTCATGCCCGATGCTCAAGTGCTACCATCATATCTATGAGTTAACACAATACAATTTGTAAATAATTTAGCCCAAATTTGTGGTCACATGGGTTGGGATTTTACAGCTGTTGTGGTGAGGGTGGGGCCGACCAAAAGTCCATTGACTTCAGCGAGGCAGGAAAATCCCGGGGGTGTGCTGGGCTGTAAAATTCCACCCATGGAATCAAAGAATGATACAGCATAAAAGGAGGCCACTCTGCCCATCCTGCTTGTCCTAACTCTATGAAAGAGTTGTCCAATTAGTTCTACACCGCAACTCTTTTTCTGCAGCCTTGTAAGTGTTACTCCTTCAAGTATTTATCCAATTCCCTTTTCAAAGGCACTATTGAATCTGTTTACACCACCTTTTCAGGAAGCACAATCCGGATAGATACATACGTACATCCAGATACATACATACAACCAGATACATACATACATCCAGATACATACATACAACCAGATACATACATACAACCAGATACATACATACATCCAGATACATACATACAACCAGATACATACATACATCCAGATACATACATACAACCAGATACATACATACAACTAGATACATACATACATCCAGATACATACATACAACCAGATGCATACATACAACCAGATACATACATACAGATACATACATACATACAGATACATACATACAACCAGATACATACATACAACCAGATACATACATACAACTAGATACATACATACATCCAGATACATACATACAACCAGATACATACATACAACCAGATACATACATACATCCAGATACATACATACAACCAGATACATACATACATCCAGATACATACATACAACCAGATACATACATACAACTAGATACATACATACATCCAGATACATACATACAACCAGATGCATACATACAACCAGATACATACATACAGATACATACATACATACAGATACATACATACAACCAGATACATACATACAACCAGATACATACATACAACTAGATACATACATACATCCAGATACATACATACAACCAGATACATACATACAACTAGATACATACATACATCCAGATACATACATACAACCAGATACATACATACAACCAGATACATACATACAGATACATACATACATACAGATACATACATACAACCAGATACATACATACATCCAGATACATACATACAACCAGATACATACATACAACCAGATACATACATACATCCAGATACATACATACAACCAGATACATACATACATCCAGATACATACATACATCCAGATACATACATACATCCAGATACATACATACATCCAGATACATACATACAACCAGATACATACATACATACAGATACATACATACATCCAGATACATACATACAACCAGATACATACATACATCCAGATACATACATACATCCAGATACATACATACAACCAGATACATACATATATCCAGATACATACATACATCCAGAGACATACATCCAGATACATACATACATACAGATACATACATACATCCAGATACATACATACAACCAGATACATACATACAACCAGATACATACATACATCCAGATACATACATACATCCAGATACATACATACATCCAGATACGCGCTGGAGGCCATCTTGGCCTCCTCCAGAGGTTCCCAGTAGAGGCCAGTATTCAGTCAATTCAATTCACTCCACCTGATATCAAGACATGGCTGAAGTAACTGGAGACTGCAAAGACTATGGGCCCTAATAATATTCTGGCAATAGTACTGAGGACTTGTGCTCCAGAACTTGCCGCACCCCTAGCCAAACTGTTCCAGTACAGCTACAACAATGGTACCTACCTGGCAATGTGGAAAATTGCCCCGGTACGTCCTGTACACAAAAAACTGGACAAATCCAATCCGGCCAATTATCGTCCCATCAGTCTACTCGAGATTATCAATAAAATGATGGAAGGGGTCATCAACAGTGCTATCAAATGGCACTTGCTTAGCAATAACCTACTCACTGATGCTCAGTTTGGGTTCCACCAGGGTCAGGCAGCTCCTGACCTCACTACAGCCTTGGTTCAAACATGGACAAAAGAGCTGAACTCCAGAGGTGAGGTGAGAATCACTGCACTTGACGTCAAGGCAGCATTTGACAAATGTGGCATCAAGGAACCCTAGCAAAACTGGAATCAATGGGAATCAGGGGAAAACTCTGCCGGTTGGGTTCATACCTAGCACAAATGAAGATAGTTGTAGTTTTTGGAGGTCAATTATCTCAGTTCCAGGACATCACTGCAGGGGTTCCTCAGGGTAGTATCCTAGTCCCAACCATCTTCAGTGTTGCTTCAATGACCATCCTTCCTTCATAAGGTCAGGAGTAGGTACGTGCACTGATGGTTACACAATGTTCAGCACCATTCACGACTCCACAGATACTGAAGTCATCCATGTCCAAATGCAGCAAGACCTGGACAATATCCAGACTTGGGCTGACAAGTGGCAAGTAACATTCGCGCCACACAAGTGCCAGACAATGACCATCTCCAACAAGAGAGAATCTAACCATTGCCTCTTGACATTCAATGGCATTACCATCACTGAATCACTGAATCACTGAATCCCCCTCTATCAACATCCTGGGGTTACCATTGACCAGAAACTGAACCAGACTAGCCATATAAGCACTGTGGCTACAAGACCAGGTCAGAAGCTAGGAACGTTCATTCTTTAATTTACTTCCTTACTCCCCAAAGTGTGTCCACCATCTACAAAGCACAAGTCAGGAGTGTGATGGAATGCTCCTCACTTGCCTGGATGAATGCAGCTCCAACAACACTAAAGAGGCTTGACACCATCCAGGACAAAACTTGATTAACATCCCATCCACAAACATTCACTTCCTCCACCACCAATGCACAGTAACAGCAGTGTGTACCATCTATAAGATGCACCACAGGAACTCACCAAGGGTCCTTAGGCAGCACCTGCCAAACCCATGACTGCCACCATCCAGAAGGACAAGGGCAGCAAACACATGGGAAAACCACCGCCTGAAAGTTCCCCTCCAAGCCACTCACCACCCTGACTTGGAAATATATCGCTGTTCCTTCATTGTCACTGGGACAAAATCCTGGAACTCTCTCCCTAACAGCACTGTGGGTGTACCTACACCACATGGACTGCAGCGGTTCAAGAAGGCGGCTCATCACCACCTTCTCAAGGACAATTAAAGGTTGGGCAATAAATGCTGGCCTAGCCAGTGATGCCCATATCCCACGAATGAATTTTAAAAAACTCCTTTCAATGTGCAGGAATGAACAGAATGCCAAAAACAATAACAGCTGCAGATTCAAGTGCGAGGTAGTTGGGAGATTCCATCGTGAGCCAAGTTAACCACGGGGTGCATATTTAGGGCAGTTTTGCATTTTTGTGGAATTAGCAATAAAGATGTAAATAAGAAGATAAGCAGTTATGATGAAGGGAGAAAGTAAGGGACCGATGTAATGGATAGGAAATATTTCCTCTTTAAGAACAATTACTGAGGAATGCTCAGCAAAATGAAGGTTAAAGGTGTTAATTAAGTTAGCTGCCGCTAAACTGCTACTGACCATTGGTATCATGTTAGAAAGAAATAGAACTAGTTTTAACCATTGACTGGGGACATGGGACAGAATCTTAACTGCCAAGGGGAGGCACATTCATGTCTTGGGCGGGGTGTTAAATCCTCTTAAAGTGACCTTGCATCAGGAGCTCAAAACGTTAACTCTGTTTCTCTCTCCACAGATGCTGCCAGACCAGCTGAGGTTTTCCAGCACTTTCTGTCCTTAGATAATGATATCTCCATGTATGTCTCACCAACTCACAATGCAGGTACCAAAGGTAGCCATCTCCCTCCTTTCTTTTGAACAGGGTAATAAACAAATTGAACCAGCGTTTTTATCACTACTTAAGCAACAATTTGGCATCGTGAGGTATTGCTAAGCCCACATCACTGTAATTTTTATCATTTCATTTTTACCTTATGGTTAGTGCTATCAGATTACATGGGCACTACCTAACATTTCAATCATAAGGCTCACATGTCACACTTGCTGACTGTTGATCACAGTTAGAGCATTTCAACTTTAAAGCTTTTCACTTCCCTCAAAACAAAAAAAAAAGTTAAGAAAAGCTAGTTAAATTGGACAGAAGGAACATTTGTCAGCTTGTAGCTAACCAATATTCAAGCTTCTTGCTGTGTTAACATCAAGTCATTTGATGATAAATTGATTCTAACTATAATTCAGTTAGTCTCTTCTGCAGCACCTAACCACTTACATCCAAAGAAATACCAAGATATCAGATCTCTTTCAAGGCTAAACATGCAAACAATAAAATCCGCTTGTCAGAAGAAATTTGCCAAAACTCACTTAGGATAAATCTGCACGTTAGTTGTACTGATGAGGTAGATTATTAAGTATATGATTCTGAGTGAAAGCTCTGTCCACAAAACAACTAACAAAATATGTTACAAAATATGTTGGTAAAATTTTAAATTTTAAAACATTCTAATGCACTCAAACCGAATAAGTGAATGAACACAGTACTGTAGGACCAAAAATCTACAGGTCATGATTCTATAAGCTCCAAGTAACTCTATAATCTCTGGGGCAGTTTCCCCGGCACTGCATGTCTTTCCATGTTGTTTGCCTGAGTCTCTGTGAGTTTTTTGAGGTAGTTTAAAAAGCGTTGCTTTGGAAGCCAGTGCTGGCCATAAAACTTGCCACACCCCCAGGTTAAATTAATCAGCATTGGGAGTTTCACTGAATGTTGTTCATTTACAGACCTCAGCTCTAAAACCTAAGCTGATGCTTTTGGTTGCAAGAACACTAATCGGCACTTTCTAAAAGCTTTAGCGTGCAACTTTCTCTTAATTTACTAAGAAACTGACCACTGTACGCCAACAAAACCAGCAAATGGTTCTGCGCCTTTTAAAAGTCATATTCAGTCATTTAAAATCAGGTTACTTCAATGTGGTGAATTGATGCTGATTGAAGATGCCTTTGTATGTGGTGAACCCACTTGTAGATGTATTAATCAAACTGCATCAATGTATCAAGGACCTTTTTCAAAGCAAAATTTCTTGTAATAAACATCACATTGAAAAACATCCACCATTGTGCTGGTTCATGGCAGACTTTGCATTCAGTGACATGCAAGGAGTGGGAGTGGAAACTGAAGAAGGAAGCACTTCTATAATGCAATTTTGAGCACAATTTGCATGCGGAATGCCGACTGCAGCCAAAGCAGAAACTCTACGCCTCTTCCTTTAACCTTTCAATTATTAGGTTCCTTGCAAATTTTGCTTAAAGGCTCAACAGTTTGGTAAAATCCAGAAAGTCATTGCTGGCTGCGGTGATACATGCGGCTATGGTTAACTTCATTCCAATTATTCAAAATTTGAACAGAAAGTTGCGTATGAAAATAATGGCACTTTTCAAAGGCACACTTCTCCCAAGCGCAACGTGCGGGCTTGTCCAGTGTCATGGAGGGGAGAAAAATGGTTACGAGCTTAACCAGGTCAACCGGCAGAGGTCACAAACTGAAGCAAAATGCTCCCATTGAGGTCAAAAAGAACACATAAGTCTGAACCAGCTTATATCATTGTCAGACCTACTCTGGTTACAAAGCTCACAATAGGAAAGGGTTAGAATAGTATGTATGCCCATCCTCTCAGTCACAAAACAGTTTGTGGTAGGGTAGAAACTAAAAAGGAAGCAGAGTAACTTTTAAAAAGGTGAAGAAATACATTAAGACTCAACTCTATATTCGCCCTAATCAAAATTGCTGGAGCTAGTACTTTTAAGTTCTGCCAAGTCTCATTGTTTAACATTATAACGGCTTATGTATAGTATTTGGAAGTACGTTAAAAAGTAGAGTTAAGCATTATGCCATTTTACAATTTATCACGACAACATTAAGTAATCAAAAAAGCACACAACATTCTAATTATTAAAACAACAATTTGCTCTAAATACATACGTTTAACAGCTGAAAATTGTAAAAAGTTCCTTCCAAATGTTCCAGGTGGCTGTACAATCCTCTGGCCCGTGTCCTGTGTGTATGTGTGTGTGTGTGTGTGTGTGCGTGTGTGTGTGAATGTGTGGTTGCTGGAATGACCCACAAATAACTTTCACATTAATATCACTGGGAGGAGGGGTTGGGTGTTGGCTGGGAGTGATCAGTCGACATTGCCTCAAACAGCTGTCAGTAAATGTTACGAGGGCTGCCATGAGTTATCATCAGTCAGCAAAGAAGCTCTCATTTCTTTTACGGAGTATAGGCGGTAAGTGCAATACTGAGACCGGTGCAATCCCACAACTCTCAGGGATTGAAACACTATTCACTACTGGTAACACAAAAATACACCCAAGCAGACAGTTTCACACTGAGCGATCTGAAATATGTGCTATATTGCCAATAACAGTAAAACATTCCAAGACAAATTTTCTATGCAATTCATCATATTTGAAAATATGAAATGATAATTAATAAACAACTTTATTGGGTCAACAGATCTATTCAATTGCATGTGTTCTCGAAAAATACTGTGACAAAAATTCCTGATTTTAAAAAAATATTTAGTATTGGGCTTGTCCATTGGAATATATTAGGGACATAGGAATTGCTAGATAAAAAGGACCAATATCCATCTTGTTCACCTTCTAGACCTTGAGAGTCGCATGATACAACGATAATGGAGTTGCTGTCTAATTATTGCAGTCAATCTCTATCAATTAGTCTACACTACTTCCAGACATGAGGTGACAAAAACATCAGTGATGAAAGACTTTTGGAGTCTTGGGTCCAAAGTCACCACTCCCTCCCAAGCCTGCTCTGCACTTAACACTCACCTACTTCACTACATTAACATATATATTGCTGTAGTATACAAGGCCTCACCCAAACTGTCTCAATAATATTTATTGAGCAAAAGCAATAGCATGAAGTTGTCAGACCCTTCACCCAGCTTGCAGGGACAATGCCATTCGTTTCACAATTCACCACATGTATCTGACAAACTGAGGAGTCATGTGGCGCAGCGGGTAGCATCCCTGCTTCAGAGCCAGAAGCTCTGGGTTCAAGTCGCACCCCTGGACTTGATGATCAAGGACGGTGCATTCGTAACACAGCCAAACAGGTTGAGCATCATCCTACAAATCCTTTCAACATACAGTAATAGCAGGTGGTAAGAACGTGAGGGATTCCTGATCATCCTTGTGATGGAAAGAAAGTAGGAGCCTCTACCCCATAGCTCCAGACTCCAAAATGCATGGAAAAGTGCCTGTGCCACAGGAACTCACACTCCCTGAATGAACTGTAACGCAACCTAATAAGCTATCCAATCTTGCACAGCCTTCTAATACACCCATGTAGAAGGAAGAAAAATAATGTAGATGTTCTGTATTTTAAAAAAAAACACAATACTGTAACTATCTTAAACAAATGACCATGTTTACAGTGTGGTTAAATTAGGCTGTATTTGTTGTCAGATTTGGCATTTTTAGGTAGCTTGCAAGAAACTAAAATTATAATTATCTGGTGCAATTGTATACTTGAATCAAGAAATATTTACTTGTGATTTTTACCTCCTGTTAAACGTTTCGGGATATTCTCTTGGGTATCAGTGGTGCTGGTCATTCAAGTAACATGTTGAGTGTGCCACCTTCCTAAGTATGCCCTTATTGCCCAATACCTAATTCTACAACAACGTAATTAATCATAGGCCTCTTTGTGATCTGCGATGGCTATCGTGACTTTTGCATGTGCTTTCATAAATGTTTCTCTAATATTTTCAAAGACAGGCTGAAACACTCAGCGGGACAAGGTCAGATATGGACGATTAATCTTCTTGACTTGAGATCGCAAGTAAACATACTGAGTAATAATCGCAGCATATTCCATTTACTTAACTCAATCTCACTTCCCTCCTCGAAGAATAATAAACCGTGGGGTAGATTTTCAAATGGCCACTGTTGCAGGTTGGCCACACATAATAGGAACTGCCCAAGTTTCATCTCTAGTGATTGCAGTTGAAATGAAAGTCAGGTGGTTTGTGTCTTAGGCAGCTGTTCGACAAAGCCAATTTTATGCCTAGGCAGCAAGTTCAAGATCTATCTCTGTGGGCAGAATTTTGCCCTTGATGGGCGGGCGGGCCCCACCGACCCGGCAGCGGTCAGGCAGCCGATTGCCGTCACCGAAACAGACCCCGCCGCCATTTTACGTGGTCGGGCCAATTAAGGCCTGCCCAGCCTGTCGCCCGACGGGAAGCGCTATGGGGGGAGAGGGGATTCCCCAATTGCCAGAGTGCGCTCTTTCGCGCATGCGCACATCTCCCTGAGGCAAAGTGCTGCCTCAGGGAGATCGCTGAAAGGTTGTGAAACATTAAAAATAGAAAAATTAAAAATTCATTAACGTGTCCCCCTCATGTGAAAATGTCACACGAGGTGGGGCATGTTAATGAAATACACAAAAACTTTATTACACTTTTTTAATTCCGAGATCAAACCTCATCCCGCCACTGGATGAGGTTTGTAAAAAAATCACTTACCCGCCTGCCCGTTGGGCCCATGCACTGACCCAAAGTTCGCACGGGCCCCTCAAAATCCTGGTCGATTGGTGACTTGATGGCCTTAACAAGGCCTTTAATTAATGGTGGGCGCACATCGCGCTGCATAGCACACCCACTGACCGAAACATCGCGATGCAGCGCGCTGACGTCGGGACACTCGCGCGACATTTTAAGCGCTGACGTGTGGGCTCCACCACCCGCATGTCAGCCAGAAGATTCAGCCGTATGTGTTGTCTCTTCCAAGAGCAGACTTACTTGCTTTGGGTGTTCTTTCCTTTCTAGGCAATTTCTAACTGTAAAAACTAACTTCTTTCAATAGACCTGCATAACGTGCAGGGCTGTAACAGGCAACTGAAGCAATACCGCTCAGGGCCAATTTCTAACCAACAGTTTCTTGTTATAAACATGGTTACCAATCTGTTCCTCGTCTGTGACCTGCCACTGGGCTGGTCAATGAAACTGGTTACCTCTCCTATGCACTGTCTCAGACCCCCTCCCTCATTGAGGCAGAGCTTTAAGGAGAACATCTTCTGCTATTCTCAAAATAAGAGGGGGCCATCCAGGCTAATGCGGCTGGAATGCCACAAACAGTCCCTCAGTGCATCAGCTGTGACATTCCTCGAACAGCATGTCTGACTCTCACATATCCACAACACCTGCAACTTCTGTCAAGCCTGTGCGAATCTGAAAATCCTTCCTACGAAAAAGCCAAGTATCTGTGACGCAACACTCCCCAAGAATACCCTGTACATTCTGAATCTAATGCATAAATATGTATCAATCTCCCTGTTGTCACCTTGCACAGTTTGTGTTGTTTGTCACCTCACCTCCTGGGTGTCCTATTAACTGACTTTGTAACTTGTTAGCTCAGCTGCTGTTAAAATGCGCGCATTGTTTTTTTTTTAATATCAAAAGCAACTTCTGCGAGAAAGCAGCACTGTGCAGCTTTTAAGAGGAACAATAATGTTCTGCTTGAACAATCAAAGCTGTAAACAAGCATCTGCGCTAATAACAGCTTTTGTTTTTAACTGATTCAGACTGACTTGTCTTTCAGCTGTAACATATTGTACCTGAAAGGGGAGGGGTGGGGTGCGGGGGAGAGCATGGGGGGTAAGAAGAGTGTAGGGGTGGAGGCAGGGAACACCGGGCATTGGCTGTGCAGCAAGGCACAACTCCAAAGGCTAAATTTTTAGGTCACATCGGGGTAGGGTAGCCACCCGCAGAGGCCAGGACTTCCAGACACAAACTAGGCCCTCCGGCACCCCCAACCCCACGCATGCCCACACTCAAAAAATTGTTATGAGCTTAAGGCTTGCCGATATGAAAGCGAGCATGGTACAGAGTACTTCTGCAATTTACTAGGCTTATGTAAGAATTACCAATAATAACTGCACTAATAAGTAATATATGTAGTGTAAAAACTAACATATAGGGCAGAATTTTCCCCCCCTTTGGGGGGAAGTTCAGGAGCGGGCACGCCTTTGATCGGCGCCCCCGATTGGGGGCACGCCGCCATTTTACGTGGGTGGCCAATTAAGGCCCGTCCAGCATGACGTCCGCAAGAAAGCACTATGCGCTCCCTGTGCGGGCGGGGGAGGGGGGATTCCCTGAGCCGGGAGTGCGCTCTTTCGCGCATGCATGTGAAAGATCACACTCTTCTCCCTGAGGCTAAGTGCTGCCTCAGGGAGATCGGCTGCACAATAAAAAATCTTAAAAACAGAAAAAAAAAAATTCCCTGACATGTCCCCTCATGTGACACTGTCACATGAGTTGGGACATGTCCATTACTTTTAAGTACGCTTTTAATAAATTTTTAAAAACCGACATGAAACCTCATCCCGCCGGTGGATGAGGTTTCATGCTTTTTCCAATGCCCGCCAGGGCTCCCGGCCTGCCCGCCAACCTTACAGGCAGGTCCACTAATTACTTTAATTACTTTGTCAATGGCCTCAATTGGCCATTGACAGGTCGGCGGGCGCACAGCTGGTTCGGTTGAGCCCCCGCTGACCTGAAAATTGAAATGAGGCGCAGTGACGTCGGGAATTCCACCCGACATTTTACGCGTTGGTGAGCAGGCCCCGCCCCCTCCCCCCCCGCTTGCCGATCAGGAAATCCTGGCCATAGAGTATAACACCAATGTGGAAATGATTTCAAATGACTTGCATCACCCCCGCACCACTAACAAGGCCCGTTAAAGTTACTAAAAATAATTTTAGAAAACACCAATTGAGTCATAGCTAGGGCAACGCACTTCAGGAAGGATGTGAAAGCTTTAGGGAGTGTACAGAAGATGTTAACAAGAACATCTTGAGGGATGAGAGATTACAGTCAAGTTGGTAGACAGGAGTAGCTAGAGTTGTTATTCTTAGAGCTGAGAAGGCTAAGAGGTGATTTGATAGAGATGTTTAAATTCAAGAAGGATTTAGATAAAGTAAATTGAAACTGTTCCCAATGACTGAAGGGTCAATAACCAGAGGGCACAGATGTAAGGTGATTGGCAGAACGATCGGAGGCAACATGAGGAAAAACGTTCTTACTAAATGAGAAGTTAGGATTTGGAGTGTCCGACCTGTTGGGGCGGTTTTTGCAGGTTCAATAGTAGCCTTCAAACCAGACCCTGGATAAATACTTGAAGGATAAAAAATTGCAGAGACATGGGAAACAACCAGGGACGTGGGACTAACTGAATTGTTCCTTGAAAGAGCCAGTGCAGATTTGATGGGCCAAATGGCCTTCTTCAGTGCTGCACTACTCTACAATAAGCAATATCATCATGAGCAAGTCATCCAGTCTTTCTCACCAGTATACGAAATGACATATTTTACACTTCCTCATTGTATTGCTTACAATGACTCATACACAATTTTATGGTTGGGAAAATAGTTAAACATATCATTCACTTCATCAAGAAGCAACAATTCCAGTTTGTTTCCCATCCCCCCTCCCCGCCCTGAACAGGCAGGTTTATTCAGAAACAAATCACTTTTTCTTTACATAGTGATAACATAAACAATTAGTTGCCAATATTTTTCTGTCTGCTGAATATACAAAATGTTAGCTTCATAAATGTAGAACAGTGCGAAGGTAATGGTAAGAGACATAGCTTGGCTACGTCAACCAACTGCTTCTTTGCACTTTATTACAGAAATAAGTCATTAATGGAATTCATTGGAGTTTATTTACAACAATTCTCTCATTTCCAGTGATCAATAATGCTCAGGCCAGACATGAGCTTGATGGATCTCCATGACGCTTATCTTAAAATTAGAATAGAGCAGAGTTGGTGCTGGTTTGAAAAAACAGCTTAATCAGGAATCACAGAATTGTGACAGTGCAGAAAGAGGCCATTTGGCCCATCATGTCCATACCAGCTCTCTGAATGACCACTCACCTAGTGCCATTCTCCCGCCTTCCCACTACCCTGCACATTCCTCCTTTTTCAAATAACAGACTAAATTCCATTTTGAATGCTTCCATTGCACCTGCCTCCACCACACTCCCAGGCACGGCATTCCAGATCCTAACCACTCGCTGCATGAAAAAGTCTTTTCTCATATCCCTTCTGCTACTTTTACGAATTGCATTAAAGCTGTGCCCTCTCATTCTTGATCCTTTCACGAGTGGGAACAGTTTCTCCCTATCTTTTCTGTCCAGGCCCCTCATGATTTTGAACACCTCGATCAAATCTCCTCTCAGCCTTCTCTTCTCCAAGGAAAACGGTCCTAACTTCTCCAATCCATCTGCACAACTGAAGTCCCTCATCCCTGGAACCATTCTTGGGGATCTTTTCTGCACTCTCTCCAATGCCCTCACGTCCTTCCTCAAGTCCAGAACTGGACGCAACACTCCAGCTGAGGCCGGACTAGTGTCTTACACGAGTTCAACATAAGCTCCTTGCTCTTATACTCTGTGCCCCTATTAATGAAGCCTTGGATATTGTAGGCTTTATTAACCGCCCTCTCAACCTGAGTGAGTACGCTGGAAGGATGCACCCCTGGAAGGATGCAGCCCTGTCCAACTGCCCTGCCTCCATGCCATGTTCACCTCGAACTTGAATCAGGTTAAATGACAAGATACACAAAGCTAGTGTAAGAGCGCTGTGCTGAGAATATACACCAGCACTAGATCAGTGCGAAAACCAAGATTCCCAAGAATTAGGTGTTGCTAGGTTTTCTATTTTGAATTCCATTTGATTTTAATATTTAATTTCATTAATTAATACATGAAAAAGAGAATAAAAATCCAAATACAACCCTTGAGGCAAGTAAGCATAAAAGTAAGGATGCTATGCTTCAGTTATACGGGGCATTGGTGAGACCGCACCTCGAATACTGTATGCAGTTGTGATCTCCTTATTTAAGGAAGGATGTGAATACGTTGGAGGTGGTTCAGAGGAGGTTTACTAGATTGATACCTGGAATGAGTGGGTTGTCTCATGAGGAAAGGTTAGACAGACTGGGCTTGTTTCCACTGGAGTTTAGAAGAGTGAGGGGGTGACTTGATTGAAGTATACAAGATCCTGAACGGCATTGACAAGGTGGACGTGGAAAGGGTGTTTCCTCTGGTGGGTAAGTCCAGCAATAGGGGGGCACTGTTTTAAAATTAGGGGTCACCCTTTTAGGACAGAAATGAGGAGAGTTTTTTTCTTTCAGAAGGTTGTGCGACTTTGGAATACTGCCTCCAAAGGCAGGGTCATTGAATATCTTTAAGGCGGAAGGAGATAGATTCTCGTTAGACAAGGGAATCAAAAGTTATTGGAGGTGGAAGAGAATGTGGAATTAGAAACACAAACAGATCAGCCACGATGTTATTGAATGGCGGAGCAGGCTCGGGGGGGGCCGAATGGCCTACTCCTGCTCCTATTTCGTATGTTTGCATGTTCGTATGGCAGAAGAAAAATGAATGGCAACCTAGCAACTCACCACGGCTCCTTCGACAGCACCTTGCAAAGCCACAACCGCTACCACCTAGAAGGACAAGGGCAGCAGATACATGGGAACACCACCACCTTCAAGTTCCCCTCCAAGCCACTCATCATCCTGACTTGGAAATATATCACCATTCCTTCACTGTCGCTGGGTCAAAATCCTGGAACTCCTTCCCTAACAGCACTGTGGGTGTACCGACACCACATGGACTGCAGCGGTTCAAGGAGGCAGCTCACCACCACCTTCTCAAGGGCAATTAGGGATGGGCAATAAAAATGCTGGCCTAGCCAGCGACACCCACATCCCATGAAAGAATTTTTTAAAAAGCCAATGGCTTCCAAGCATGTCTTTAATGGAGGAAAACGGAGAAATGGAGTGTTTTAGCCTTTAGCAAATAGTACCCAAACTCCCAAGAACAGCAACAACAAAGCAGCTGTGGACTCCGGGTACAATGGAGAGGAAAAATATACTGTCCAGGAGGGAATTTGCTTAGTTCAAGTGGATGAGACCATAGACATCGGGATGAGGATGATAACTTTAAATTCAATGTTAGACAGGAATAAGTACTTCAACATTCTGGTGTCTATGCCAGTTTCAATGGAATCTATGGGGATCATTTTAATTCTCTAGGATAGCAGGGGGGAGGCAGGATTAAAAATAAAGAAAACTTGAAAGCCGAGCCCAACCCATTTCCAATTGCAGGGCGCAGGATGGGGGCTTTGAGCAACTAACCTACACGCCTGTGGCCGATCAGAATTCATATATAACGACATGAGGAAAAACATTTTCACGCAGCGAGTGCTTGAGACCTGGAATGTGCTGCCTGAGGGGGTGGTGGGGGCAGATTCAATCGCGGCTTTCAAGAGGGAATTGAACTGTCGTCAGAAAAGGAAGAACATGCAGGGCTGCGGGTGAAGGTGGGGGAAAGCCAGCAGGTGAATTGCTCCTTCAGAGAGCCAGCAGTGGAGCAAAGGGGTGAATGGCCTCCTTCCGTGCTGTAACCATTCTGTGTGATAATAGTGCTGCAGTGTATCTGACATTTTAGCCCGGTTTTAATTTTAACACTGGGCTGGTCAGGTTTCCCGGGCCTTGGGGAAACAGGCAGCTGGAGGGGCGGTGGGACGGAGCAGGTAGGTGCCTTGCCGGCCAGGAGGAGCAGGAGGTGCTTCCGTCCATAACCACACCACCCCCGAGCTTACCTGTAAACCACAAAACAATTTCCAACCCCCCTCTCCCGATGTCCCGTCCTCTCCCAATTTCCCAGTCTCTCCAGATGTCACCTCTCTGGCTGCAGCCTGTAGGCCACGTTGGTCTGGAAATAGAGAAGAAAAATTAAAATAGGTCTGGCCACTAAAAAACCTGCTTCCCAGTGACTAAATGTCCTCCAGTCCATCCAGGTTTGCAGCTGTTATCAGGGTCAAATGCATTTTTAGACATACGGGTATCGCACAGATCAATGTTAATGGTTGTTAATGAGTAGGTTTTATATACTCCATCATTTTGGACCAATACCATCATCTGCGCAGCAGGAAAAAATATGAATGGAATGCTGTGTTTGAAGGTGCATAACACAAGGCTGGCTCCAGCCACTTGTCATAACAGACATTCCTGATCCTCAACCGGATTCATGTGCAAACAAGGCCAGTTAATAAATAGCAAAACAACAAGATCACAAGGAGGCTTATGCAGTTTCAAACTCACTGGAACAAATTTAAATCAAATCATTTTTGTGAAAAACCTCAGTATTTCAAGATGCTTCGCTACATTGTGCGGCATCAAGTGAAAAATTATTACTACCGAGTATTCTGTCAATGAACTGCATAGTACAATTGATGCTTAATGCTAAGGAATTATAATGCTTCTAATTTACTTGCAACCTTTTGCAACTAGGACATATTTATAGCATTATGTTCATTTATAATTAATCTCTGAGAACAGCAAAAGGTACATACATGTCCGTCTGCCAAAAAGTGCTGGCTTTTAAAATATTTACAACTTTCTAGCCATATATTTCATAAATCTGAGTAAAGCAATTCACTAATGAGTCATTTTTTAAAATTCATTCATGGGATGTGGGTTTCGCTGGCTGGGCCAGCATTTATTGCCCATACCTAATTGCCCTCGAGAAGGTGGTGGTGAGCTGCCTTCTTGAACCGCTGCAGTCCATGTGGTGTAGGTGCACCCACAGTGCTGTTAGGAAGGGAGTTCCAGGATTTTGACCCAATGACAGTGAAGGAACGGCGATATAGTTCCAAGTCAGGATGGTGTGTGGCTTGGAGGGGAACTTCCAGGTGGTGGTGTTCCCATGTGTCTGCTGCCCTTGTCCTTCTAGATGGTAGCGGTTGTGGGTTTGAAAGGTGCTGTCTAAGGAGCCTTGGTGAATTCCTGCAGTGCACCTTATAGATGATACACACTGCTACTACTGTGCGTCGGTGGTGGAGGGAGTGAATGTTTGTGGATGGAGTGCTAATCAGCAGGCTGCTTTGTAATGGATGGTGTCAAGCTTCTTGAGTGTTAATGGAGCTGCACTTATCCAGGCAAATGGTGAGTATCCCATCACACTCCTGACTAGTGCTTTGTAGATATGGTCAGGCTTTGGGGAGTCAGGATGTGAGTTAGTTACTGCAGGATTCCTAGCCTCTGACCTGCTCTTATAGCTACAGTATTTATGTGGCTAGTTTGGTTCAGTTTCTGGTCAATGGTAGTCCCCAGGATGTTGATAGTGGGGGATTCAGTGATGGTAATGTCATTCAATGTCAAGGTGCAATGGTTACATTCTCTCTTGTTGGAGATGGTCATTGCCTGGCACTTGTGCGGAGTGAATGTTACTTGCCACTTGCCAGCCCAAGCCTGGATATTATCCAGGTCCTGCTGCATTTGGACATGGACTGCTTCAGTACCTGAGGAGTCACGAATGGTGCTGAACATTGTGCAATCATCAGCGAACATCCCCATTTCTGACCTTATTATGGAAGGAAGGTCATTGGTGAAGCAGCTGTAGATGGTTGGGCCTAGGACATCCAATGATTAAAAGGATAAATAGAAAATAGAATAAATTTATTTCATCACTGACTGTTACCGTTGGGGCTTTGTTATTAAGTAAAGAGAGATTGGGGTGACAGAGTTTCTTTCATGATTAAAGCAGCCAATCCAGGAAAAGAAATAAACACACAGACAGACAGACACACACACACAAACACACACACATATACTCACAGACACGCATACGCCCACACAGACATGCACACACCCACACAGACACACACACACATATGCACATACATATACACACACATATGCACAAACACACACACAAAACACACACAAAACACACGCAGACAAACTTACCAAAAGGTTATGTTACAAATGCATTCAGTGAATCCATAACCATTCCATAAGTACAAAACAAAAACAAAAACAGAATTACCTAGAAAAACTCAGCAGGTCTGGCAGCATCGGTGGAGAAGAAAAGAGTTGACGTTTCGAGTCCTCATGACCCTTCAACAGAACACTAAGTACAAACTCATTTAAAAGACAACCAGAGTTAAAAATATCAGTTGGGTTAAAATGTATGGAGGAGCTGGTAGAATGTCCAGAGAATGTCCTGTCAATGGCCATAACTTCCAAAATATGGCATCAACTACTCAAGAAAAAACAGTATACCACCAGAGAAAAGGAATCCTTCAGTCCAGAGTGACTGTATTAATAATCCATTAGTAAGTTCAATAGAAAGTACAGAGTTTGAGATATTGCAAAGTGATACACCCGAATTTAGACAGACAGAAATCTAATGAGGTGACAAATGTTCAAGTTTCCAAATCCCCTGTTGAAAGCCTATGTCCCAATGCAACAAGCTGCACAAAGTTTTATTTAAATTACTCCATGCTCCTCTGATCAACAAAGAAATAATAGCATTGTAGGAATGCATTCCACAATGTAAGTTGCTGAATTCTTTTTCAAAGTTTAATGGCTTTCCTGAACATCTTGTATACGTAGACTGGTTGTTAATTCTGCAGCTAAAGGGACACAGCACCGACTCATTCCTGAGCAAAGGATAAGTGAAGGAAATCAAAGTGACCACAGTAATATTACACTCTGTGTGATCAGTTGTTCTTTTCCCATCAGCTGGTTCCATCAGAAGAATTTTAACTTGATAGTTTGCATGTGTAAATACAGCCAAAGCAAATGGGCACACAATTTTAGCACTGACCATAGTAATTATATTTAGATAGCTATCTCAGCACAAAACGCTCAACGGTAAAGTGCTGCTAACCCCTCCTAGAAATATCATTCCTCATGCGGAGTTCTGTTTTAAGTTTGAAATTAGGGGCTTGGTTTCCTTTCAGGGGTTGGAAAATGTTTGTCAGGACTGGTTTCCTCACCTGGTGGAGGGGAGCCGTCCTAGGACCTGTTTTGGGGCGGCCAATCAATAGGCTGGCGGGCGGCTTGGCAACCACAGGGGTGAGAATTGAAGCGGGAATTAAGGCCCCAGTGCGGGCCTAGTTTAAACAGAGCACGGCAGTCATTACTGTGGCTGCTGTTTTGCTCATTCACTTGCAGTAGCAGACGCGGAGACGCAGGACAGGCTGAAGGCCAGGACCTGAGGCAGGGCGACCCCTCGCTTCACAGGCCCAGACCTGGTGGTCCTCCCTGAGGCAATGAGGGAGGAGGCCGCCCTCTCAAACCAAGCAGGCATAGGGCAGAATTTTCCATGCCTGTTGGCATCGAGCGTGTTTGGTGGCCTGAGGGGACAACATGGCGAGAAGGCCAAAAATCGATTTCACACTGTCAGGCCATTTTGCAATCGTCCGTTCTGCCCGTCAATGGTGGGCCGCGTTTCCCACCATCAGGTGTCAGGAACTTCATTGTAATACACCTGCATATTATTATAAGCCCAGCTCGCCGGAATCATCACCCCCCACGCTGGATCGTCCGAGCACGCCAATGTGTGAAAACTGTACATAAGCGACGAGCACCCGGCGAGCTGCACTACGCTCAGGTTTTCGAGGTTTGTTGGCCAACTTTGCTTCAGGCAGCACTCGCAGTCATTAGCGCCAGGCTTCACAGGCAGCTCCACATCACTTTTAGGGGGGCTCACGGGCAGGTCTCTACCTACCAGACCAGCCGTAAGGCGGAGGTGGCTTTTCAACGGCTGCAGGGTTAGGGCTTGCTTGGGGAAAGGGGGAGAAGTGGCCTCAGGCAAGGGAAGAGGCTACAGGGTGAGGGCTGTACTGGGGAAGGAGGGTAGCCCAGGGTTTGTGTGGGAGCACATGTTGGTCTGTGCCAGTTGGCTCAAGATGGTGAGGGCTGAGGAGGCAGACTCCAGAGGAGATGAGGCCAGATGGAGATGTGAGGGTGTGTGTGAGAGAGAGTGAGTGGTGATGTCCCTTGAGCTGGCAGTGAGTGAGATGCCAGTGAATGTGTGATGGGCTTGTGGGTGTGTGAGTTTAGAGCGATGAGATGGTTGCCTTACCCTGGTGGCACGACTGAGATCAATCTTCCGTTTTCTGCACTGGATGGCCAACCTCTTGTGTGCAGCATTGGCACTGACCACCTCTACCATCACCTCCGAAGCCGGAGTGGTGAGAATGATGGGCCTCCTATGGCCAGTGCGGGGTAGAGGACATCGCAACGGCCTCCACAGCATCCAGAAGGTGTACCCGGGATGTGTCACTGAATCAGGGGGCTGCACTCTTCTTGGCCTTTGGAGCCATGTTTTCGCCGGAGCAGCCCTGCGCTGCCAGCATTGAGAAGTGTGCACGTGGCTGCGGCTTAAATATGGCGCCTGGCATGAGGAAATGGTGAGGTAACAGTGTGGATGGCAAATTGGAGGCCGCCCGCCAGCGGGACAGCGGGACAGCGTGTTTCCTACGGCTGCATCATTAACGAGGCAGGAATGGGGCGGAACGGCGTGAAAACCCGCCATTGCGGCCGGCGGGTAAAACGGCTTTTTTTCCCCACCCGTGGCCGCTCTTTGTGCAGTTGTGGGACAATTCCACCCTCAGTCCCGGGAACTGGAGAAAGAGGTAAGTGGCAGGAGTCCCGAGGCGGGGAGGGTAGGGAAGGCCTGAGGGTCGCGAGGTGGGGGAACGATTGGGGTCTCGGGATCTCGGCCTGGTTGGGGGGAGGGAGATCCGGATGTCACCGGGCCTTAAGGGGAGGGCGCTCCCGGTCAGAGGGGTGCTTCTGATGGAGGCACTCCTCCTCCCCAAAGTCCCTTCCCACCCAAGATCAAACTTTATTTCCAGCTTTCATCTGCCCGCCAGCCTAAAAAGTGAGGCTGGGCGGGAAAGGGCCCTTCAGAGACTATAAATTGGCAAATTGGCCACTTAAGGGCCTCAACTGGGGCAAGGGTTGGCTTCCCATCCAAGGCCCTGACCGCCCACCACAGCGAGGTCGGGGTGGGCAGGAACCCGGAGGGAATCCCATCCATGCAATTTCACACTCCGCCCACCGCCTCAGAACACATTGAGGGTGAGGGGGGTGGCGGGGGAAGAGTGTAAAATTCTGACCCAAGTAGCAAATGTTGGAAACAGGGTAGATTTGAACACGCGAAGCTGATTTCCAGACTCCAATGGACCCAGGATGTGACAGCAACTTTGCTGAAGTCTCGAGGCTTTTTATTTTTGCGTATGGAGCGTGCGAAAGTCCTCTCCAGAGGCGTTTCACCGATTAACCCATTCCATTCCATTGAATGCTAGGGTCTGCTCTGATAGTCTCAGCAGGAGCTTTTGGAAGAAGGACCTCAAATAGAGTTAAAGTTGATTCCCAGCTGGGTTGTGGGGGAAGGAAAGCAAGATCGGAAGCAACAACCATGGATTGCCCTTGTACGCCTGTTAGTAGATAATTCAACAACTGCACCATCAGAAGCCTCAGGGCAGTTTGTGTCATTGCCAGCCTTCTAGATCAGACAATGTCATGTGGAAAAAAAGCCGTCCAAAAAAGATGTCATACAAACAAAAATGAAGAACTGAATCACACTTATTAAAATAAAACACTATCCCATAAATCCACAATGCATTCATTAACTAAAAAAGTCAAACCTAGAACTGAACCTATCCATTGAAATAGGTCCTAACTGCAAAGATTTGTTTTTAAAAAAAAATTATTAGTTCACGGCATGTAGGCCTCGCTGGCGAGGCTGAGGGAGTCTAGAACCAGGGGACACAGTCTCAGGATAAGGGGCAGGCCATTCAGGACTGAGATGAGGAGGAATTTCTTCACTCAGAGGGTGGTGGATCTTTGGAATTCTCTGCCCCAGAGGGCTGCGGAGGCTCAGTTGTGGAGTATGTTCAAGATTGGGATCAATGGCCTGAATTTTGCGGGCGGCGGGTGGACTCGGCAGGAGTGGGCGGGGACGGTCCCTGAGCCAATCGCTGCCCGCGATCGGCTCCGCGCTGCCATTTTACGCTGGCGGGCCAAGTAACGCTCAGTGCTACCTGTGCGGGTGGGGGGGAAGGAGGGGGAGTTGGGGCATGCGCGCGAAAGAGCGCTTCAATCTCCCTGAGGCAGCTCCGTGCCTCAGGGAGATTCAATCACTATTCAAAATACTAAATATATGGTTTAAAAATGTATTTAAACATGTCCCCTCATGTGACCGTGTCACGTGAGATGGACATGTTTTTATATTGATGAAAATTTTTAATCTTGATTCATAAAAGCTTTAGGAAACCTCATCCCGCTCGTGGATAAGGTTTCCTAAAAAACGCGAGAGCCTCTTGGCCTTTTCGCCTGCCCGCCAACCTTAAGGCTGGACGGGCAGCGTTAACAACTATCTTAATCAGTTCCTCAGTGGCCTTAATAGGCCGTTTACATATCGGCGGGTACGCAGCCGACTCCGGCGTGTGCCCGCCAAACGAAACATCGCGAGATAGCGCGATGACGTCGGAGAGCACGCCCGACGTCATTTTACATGTTGGCGTGTCGGGCCCACCCCCACGCGCCAACAGAAAAATCCTGCCAAATAGATTTCCACACGTTAAAAACATCAAAGGATGGGTCGGGGGTGATGCAGGAAAATGGTATTGAAATGGAAGATCAGCCATGATCTCACTGAATGACACAGCAGGCTTGAAGGGCTGAATGGCCTACTCCTGTTCCTACTGCTTATGTACTTACAAGGCCAGCATTTAATGCCCATCCTAATAGTCTGCAAGAAGGTGGTGGGGAGCTGCCTTCTTGAACCGCTGCAGTCCATGTGGTATAGGTACACCCACAGTGCTGTTAGAGAGGGAGTTCCAAGATTTTGACCGAGGATTTGAATCAAATTTTGGAGCTCAATTAAAAAGGCAAAAATGGCTGATTTTCTCACTGCGTCTCCAGTTTTAATGCAGGGCTGCAGAATTGATGTGTGTGGGATACAAAAGTTCGTCAGACAAAGGAAAAATATCGGGCCAAAGTTTGTAACTGGAAAAGCACTTGAATGGGGCTTTCAACTAACACGATGAACCAGAAAGCCTTTTAAAAATTCCTTTTGTATGTAGTACATTTTTAGAACTATGAAGTGCTGATTTTATGCAACACTGAAGATACACTTTAAATGTTAATTATTAAAGCGCTTTTTTGAATTTAGTTTTTTTTAAATCACTCATGGGACCTGGACGTCACTGGCTGGGCCAGCATTTATTGCCCATCCCTAATTGCCCTTGAGAAGGTGATGGTGGGCTGCCTTCTTGAACCGCTGCAGTCTATGTGGTGTAGGTACACCCACAGTGCTGTTAGGGAGGGAGTTCCAGGATTTTGACCAAACGACAATGAAGGAACGGCGATATATTTCCAAGTCAGGATGGTGTGAGACTTGGAGGGGAATTTGCAGGTGGTGCTGTTCCCATCTGTCTGCTGCCCTTATCTTTATAGATGGTAGTGGCCATGAATTTGGAAGGTGCAGTCTAAGGAGCCTTGGTGAGTTCCTGCAGTGCATCTTCTAGATGGTACACACTGCTGTCACTATGCATCGGTGGTGGAGGGAGTGAATGTATGTGGGTGGGGTGCCATTCAAGCGGGCTACTTTGCCCTGGATGGTGTCAAGCTTCTTGAGTGTTGTTAGATACTCATCCAGGCAAGTGGGGAGTATTCCATCACACTCCTGGCTTGTGCCTTGTAGATGGTAGACAGGCTTTGGAAAGTCAGGAGGTGAGTTACTCCCCACAGGATTCCTAGTCTCTCACCTGTTCTTGTAGCCAGAGTGTTTTATGGGTATTCAAGTTCAGTTTCTTTTCAATGGTAGCTCCCAGGATGTTGATAATGGAGGATTCAGTGATTTTAATGCCATTGAATGTCAAGAGGCAATGATAAGATTCTCTCTCATTGCAGATGGTCTTTGCCTGACACTTGTGTGGTGTGAATGTTACTTGTCACTTGTCAGCCCAAGCCTGGATATTGTCCAGATCTTGCTGCATTTGGACATGGACTGCTTCAGTATTGGAGGAGTCGTGAACGGTGGTGAACATTGTGCAATCATCAGCGAACATCCCCACTTCTGACCTTATGATGGAAGGAAGGTCATTGATGAAGCAGCTGAAGATGGTTGGGCCTAGGACACTACCCTGAGGAACTCCTGCAGTGATGTCCTGGAACTGAGATGATTGACCTCCAACAACCACAACCATCTTCCTTTGTGCTAGATATGACTCCAACCAGTTTTGCTAGGGCTCCTTGATGCCACACTTGGTCAAATACTGCCTTGTTGTCAAGGGCAGTCACTCACGCCTCATCTCTGGAGTTCAGCTCTTTTGCCCATGTTTGAACCAAGGCTGTCATGACATCAGGAGCTGAGTGACCCTTGCGGAACCCAAACTGAGCGTCAGTGAGTATGTTATTGCTAAGCAAGTGCCGCTTGATAGCACTGTTGATGACCCCTTCCATTACTTTACAGATGATGGAGAGTAGGCTGCTGGGGAGGTAATTGGCCGGGTTGGATTTGTCAGCCTGGTGCTGCTCCTGGCATCCCCTCCTGCACTCTTCATTGAACCAGGGTTGATCCCCTGGCTTAATGGTAATGGTAGAATGGGGGATATGCCGGGCTATGAGGTTACAGATTGTGGTTGAGTACAATTCTGCTGCTGCTGATGGCCCACAGCACCTCATGGATGCCCAGTCTTGAATTGCGAGATCTGTTTGAAGTCTATCCCATTTAGCACAGTGGTAGTATCACACAACACGGTAGAGGGTATCTCCACAAGGACTGTGCAGTGGTCATTTCTACCAATGCTATCATGGACAGATGTATCTGCAGCAGGCAGATTAGTGAGGATGAGGTCAAGTATGTTTTTCCTTCTTGTCAGTTCCCTCACCACCTGCCGCAGCTATGTCCTATAGGACTCAACCATCTCGGTCAGTAGTTGTGCTACTGTGCTACTCTTCCCAGGGCAATTCCCTCACGGCTGTATACCATAACTGCCACCTCTGCTGGGCTTGTCCCACAGGACATACCCAGGGATGGTGATGGTGGTGTCTGGGGCATTATCTGTAAGGCATGATTCTATGAGAATGACTAAGTCAGGCTGTTACTTGACTAGTCTGTGGGACAGCTCTCCCAATTTTGGCACAAGCCCCCAGATGTCAGTAAGGAAGACTTTGCAGGGTCGACCGGGGGAGTTTGTCATTGTTGTTTCTGGTGCTTAAGTCGTTGCGAAGTGGTCCATCCAGTTTCATTCCTTATAGGCTTCATAGCGGTTTATATGACTGAGTGTCTTGCTGGGCCATTTCAGAGGGCAGTTAAGAGTCAATCACACTGCTGTGGGTCTGGAGTCACATGTAGGCCAACCGGGTAAGGACATCAGAATTCTTTCCCTAAAGGGCATTTGTGAACCAGATGGGTTTTCATAACAACCGACAATGGTTTCATGGTCATCATTAGATTTTTAATTCCAGATTTTTATTGAATTCAGATTCCACCATCTGCTGTGGCGGGATTTGAATCTGGTCCCCAGAGCATTACCCTGGGTCTCTGGATTACTAGTCCAGTGACAATACCACTATACCACCGCCTCCCTTTTGACAGCAATCGCTACATAAAGCTTGGAATCCATTCACAATTTCCCTTGAATTCTATGTACACTACCAGAAACTGAACTGGACTAGCCATATAAATACTGTGGCTACACGAGCAGGTCAGAGGCTCAGAATCCTGCAGCGAGTAACTCACCTCCTGACTCTGCAAAGCCTGTCCACCATCTACAAGGCACAAGTCAGGAGTGTGATGGGATACACTCCACTCACCTGGATGAGTGCAGCTCCCACAACACTCAAGAAACTTGACACCATCCAGGACAAAGCAGCCCGCTTGATTGGCACCCCATCCACAAACACTCACTCCCTCCACCACTGACGCACATGACATTTAATCAAGAAACCTTTTGATGTTGCATTACTTTTGACATTTTGAAATCGACACATAAATATTAAAACTGATTTTGCTGTGACAGATTCCATTTATGTTAACACCAGCTCCACAAATTGCTCAATCTGCAATTTAATATTTATCTTTCCACTTGGTAATTTAAGTGTATAAGAACATAAGAACCAGGAGCAGGAGAGGGTCATTCGGCCTCATGAGCCGTGCTCCACCATTCAATAAGATCATGGCTGATCTGATTGCGGTCTCGACTCCACATTCCCGCCTGTTGCCCCCATAACCCTTGACTCTCTCGACGATCGAAAATCTGCCCAGTTCAGCCTCGGAATATATTCAATGGCTCAGCCACTGCTCACCGTGGAAGAGAGTTCCAAAAACGAACGGCCCTCCGAGAGAAGAAATTCCTCCTTTATCCGTCTTCAATGGGAACGCCCTCGTTTTGAAACTGTGCCCTCTGTCACAGACTGCGATATGAATTGCTGAACGCTGAGATCAAGTGTGGAAAAAGATTTTTCCATGAGTATCGCCAAATAATATGATAATAGTCACACAATGCAACACAGCAAGGATTTTCAACTCTGCAAGTTTAGGGGAGGGTGTTAGCTAGGGTGGTAAGGTGGAAAATGGTACCATTAGAGCCAAAATGGTGTTAAGTGCTGACTGACATCCCAATCTGCACACTTTGCATATTTCAGATGCATACTCCCAGCACCCAGATTAACGACAGGTCTAAAAATATATTCAGTGCAGCCCACACCAGAAGTGGATGCCACTTTGGACCTGAAACAGGACATATAGCACTGCAAAGGCTGGCTGAAAAGTGCCAGCAAATCTTGCAGCCTAAGCATGACAAACATAAAAGCCACACCATCCAGCCAATGTACGTTTATCAGATATAAAGTCAGGAGTTTGGGTGAATTTGAAGGGACCATGTCTTATCCTGAAAGATACTTGGGGTTTTTTTTTGCGTATAAACATAATTTGCATTGTGTCACATGAGCTGGGACATGTCAATGAACTTTAATGAAAACTTTCATTCAATTTATAAACACTTCATGAAACCTCACCTCACCTGTGGATGAGGTTTCATGAAAAATGCGAAGGCCGCCTGGGCTCTTCGCCTGCCCGACAACCTTAAGGTTGGATGTGCAGCTCCGTTAAGTATTTCAATTACTATTTAAATGGCCTTAATAGGCCTTTGACATTTCGGCGGGCGTGCAGCCGACTCCAGTGCACACCCGCCGAACTGAAGATCTGAATGACGCACGCCCGACGTCGCCGCGCGTTATTTTACACATTGGTGAGCGCCCCCCCCCCCCCCCCCCCCACTCGCCGACGAAGATTCTGGCCCAGGTTTACCTCCCAAAAGCTCATTCAACACAATTTTTCTGGAGTGGTATATGTAGCCTGCTCATCCACCCCCCTGGCTAAAAGGTGTGGAGGGGCTGGCTGGGAGAGAAGCCGACCTGAAAGGGTGGCTTTCAAATTGGGTGAGAGGGGGGTAAACGTTCTTGGGCACGGCACTGGAGGTCCTGGTGGAGGGGGTCCAAAGGAGAAGAGATGCCTGTACTCAGAGACGGGAAAGAATTCACCTCGTCCACCTGTCCTCTATCTTGCAGAGACTGGTGCTGCTCCACTTGGCTTCATATCTTCCTCCCACTCCTCCTGCAGATTAAGGCAGGGTAGTCCAGGGGACGGGAGGGGTGCCCTTGCAGAATGCTGATGGTCGAGCACTCTCTTTCTCCCGGTGACCCCTTTAAGGTGCCCAGTAAGATACAGTAGCACAGAACTCACTCTTATGAGGCAAATTCCTCAGAATTTCCAGAGTAAACACTGCTGAAGTGCTGGTGAGGTCCTGACGATGCATCTTAATCTGAACTGTTGTTTAAACCTGAATTTAGCACAAGCCACAACTGTCGTTAAACAGTTGAAGCACATGCTAGGAACAGCCAGGGATTGTTAAGCAGCTAATTGCCACGCAGATTGCTTGCTAATATTCATTAAAGATAGTACACAGCGAGGAGGAGGCAGTGAATTTTAAGATGGTGAATGCCAGACTTGCTGCAAGTATTGTTAACGGAATGTTAAAATGCCTGTAATAAACTTGGTTGTTCCGGACAGGTTTCTTGCTTGTAACAGTTAACTTTATTTACTTGAAGAAGCTATATGCTTGAACCAGGTCCACCTCTAGAAAGCTCCACCCCTAAGATTACCCAGGTTTAGGGCTGATTCGTCCATACAATCACATGACGCCTAAAACAGTAGGAAAGGTTTTACTTACAATCACTACTTTCCTCCCCCTTTAATTTTTGTTACTTTTCTCATTTACAAGAATATCTTAATCTATAACATATACATGTGATTATAGATTAAGTCTCTGAGGCGGTTTTCTAATTCGGTTAGAGCGACATAGCTCTACTACTTGAGATTCTCCCACTGGGTCGACATGATCAGGAACTGCAGCCTCAGGGACATCCTTAGACAATGGCCGTTCAGTATGAGGTAATTCAACAGAGATATCAGGTATGCTTATTCTAGGTCGATCTGGCATCTCAGGGATTATAGGTTCGATATCAATTACAGGTGGAATAGCTGATTATTGGAGTGTCTCTCCACTCTTTAGATGATCCACATGTTTTCAAACAATCCGGTTTTCCACTTTCACTTGGTATGACAAACGTCCGGTTTTAGGGACAATTATACCAGGAACCCACTAGGTCCATTTCCAAAATTTTGCACGAAAACCGTCTCTACCACAGTAAATCTTCGAGCTTTGCTGTGAACATCATGATTCACTTTCTGACTACTCTGGTTCTTCTCTACCTTCCGTTCTAAGTTTGGAAACTCCAGACTCAACCTTGTATGAAGGTGGCATTTCATCAGTAATTGAGACGGTGTTGAACCTGTAGTTGCATGAGGAGTCATGCGATAATTGGGAAGAAATCGTGAAATTTGAGTTTCTAACATTCTTTCAGACAACTTCTTCATTCCTGTTTTGAAGGTCTGCACTGCTCTTTCTGCTAACCTATTGGGTGAGGGATGATATGGCGCTGTTTTAATATGTTTAATCCCATTTAAATGCATGAATCTCTGACAGAGGCTATCAGCAGAATTGCTTTATCTTCACTAAACAGGCCCATCAGGTGGCTTGTGATCTGAGACTATGGTGAAATGTCAACCATGCAGCTACTGATGGAATTTCAATACTCCAAATATTACGGATAAGCCTTCTCGGCTGCAGAGGGGGTTCTGGAGACATAGCCAACTGGCCTTTTGGATCTGATTTATGTCCTTTCTCCTTCTGTTTGCCGCAGGGTTTTGTCTTGTCCTTCATTTTGATTTCACAGTTGGCCAAATTTCTCTCTGGCAGAATCTTAATTTGGTTCCGTTCGGTGGTTGAGCCAACCATTGCTTCGCTACCCACTCGTACCTTGTAAAGTTTCTAATGCCTCTTATGTCTCAATCAGCTGATTCTTTAGCTTTTCTGTCTCCTTCTTGTATCGTTTGGCTTTGTCCTGGAACATTGAACATTGTTGAGTTTTTTCTGCCAACTGTTTCTCCAGTTTGTTCAGATTAGCACTGCACTCATTTCGCTTCTTTTCATGACTTTCCCATGGAACCAACTCTGACCTGAGGGATCCTTGCATCCTGAGAAGATCCCTCGGTTCTCTTATCTCATTGCAAAAGGCATCATCAGGTTCCCTTATCAACTCAGGATTTCTTCCAGTTCTAACTAGAAAAATTTCTGACCAGTTGAGCTTAATTTCTTTTAACCAATCGCGGTCCAGAAGACTAGGTCCTTCATTTGTTACAACGATCGCTGGAAGCTGGGTTGTCTGTTGCCTGTAGGACACAGGTACAGGGGCGATGCCTTTTATCTGTATTGCCTCTCCAGTGTTCTCTTCAGCTGAGCTGTGGTTTGCTCCAGGTTCAGTGGCTGGGTACCTTCACTTAGGTATTTAAATGTGTGTTCTCCCATTACTGTGGTCAATGCTTCTGTGTCAACCTCCATGACTAGAGGCTTCCCATTCACTTGAAGGGTGACAGTGGTTGGTTCAGTTTTTACTGCTTTGACATTGTATAGGGAATGGATATTAGTATCAGCAGCTTCTGGATCAGTTCTGTTGTGCACTTCGATCATCTTGGTCTGCTGTCTGATTGGCTGCCTTGATTTCGCCCTGCATTGCTTTATAACATGCCCTTTACTGAGACAGTAGTGGCATTAAATCTGCAGGTTTCCGGTACATGGTTACCCCCACATCGGTAACAAATTCATTTCTGAATCGCTTCCAGTGTGCCTTTTCATTTTTTGAGCAGCGGAGACTGTTTCCCACTTCGCGGTTGTCTCCCTGGTTTTCGCACCACGCCCAGTGGTAGGTTCCCGTCAGAACTGAATAACGACACTATGCTGCACACTCTGCAAAACCTGCGAGTCCCTCTCAGCACTCTCCATTGCTAACACTATTTCCATGGCACGCTTCAGATCAATATTAACTTCTGCAAGAAAACGGCACTGAATGGCGTCATCGTGTACGCCGCAAATCAAACAATCTCGCGACATGTCACTGAGTGTTTCTCTGAAGTCACAGTGCTCAGTCAACTGCGATTGACTCAACCGGGGTCCTTCCTTTTGAGTTGAACTTAAATCTTTGCATAATTACTGAAGGCTTCAGCTGAAATTGTGGCCTTAATGAGGTCTATCAGCTTATTAAAACAGTTAGAATTGGGCGCGTTCGGGGCCATCAGGCTACGGATGAGTTTATACATCTTGCTCCCGCAGACGCTTAAAAGAACTGCTTTCTGCTTCTCCTCCGCTGTTACTCCATTCACCACGAAATAAAAGCCTAGGTGCCCTATGTACTGGCTCCAGTCTTCCACGGACGAGTCATAAGGATCGATTCTGCCAAAGAGTGGCATGACTGGTGAGTATACCTTTCTTCCTTTCCTTAAGAATTGATGTACTCACATTCAGGAGGCGAGGTGCAGCGTCAGAGCTATTTATCCTCGTTGCCAATTGTAACAAACTTGGTTGTACCTGACAGGTTCCTTGCTTGAAACAGTTAACTTTATTTACAGAGCTCTTGAAGAAGCTACATGCTTGAACCAGGCCCACGACTAGAAAGCTCCACCCCTAAGATTACCCGCGCTTAAGGTTAACTCGTCCGTACAATCCCATGACCCCTAAAACAGTAGATAAGGTTTTACTTACAATCACTACAATGTTATACACTGTAAAGTGAATGTTAAACCTTATGATGATGTAGTTAGAAAATAAGTGACAGTTTACATATGCATTGTCTCTGGAGTCATCTTGAAGAGCTGAATCTGCACTGATAATATTTTCAATGGCGTGTTACTTCCCTCATTTCTTTTACATTCGCTGTTGCAGGTGTAAGCTTTTTGAGCGACTGCTTGTACATCTTGTCAAGTGTTTCACCTGCTGTGTGTCGTTCTCCCAATGTGTCTCAAAAGACCTCTTCAAAATGGTAAATGAAGAGTCAAAGGTGAAAAACATTCCAGGAGTGCTTGAAATCTTCTGCAACAACTGGTTTACACCCAACCAGCTGGTAGCTGTTAGGAGAGAAAGTTAGCCACAAAAATACCGTGGACCATCCTTACTGAATGTTAGCAAGCAATCTGAGCGGCAATTAGTTGCTTAACAATCCCTAGACATTCCGAGCGTAAGCTTCAGCTCCTTTGCTCGAGCGGCAGCTTGTGTTAAATGTGGGCTTAAACAATGGTTTAGCCAATTCTAAAGCCAGCATTCCACATCGACTTCTCTCCCCACCAGCCCCTCCAGTCCTTTAGTGGGGATGTGTCAGGAAGATATAATAATTCTCATAATGTTATTGGAATTTACTGTAGAGTAATAGTGGGGTCTGTGTCTATGGGTCTGTGTGTGTGTGTGTGAGACTTAATTGAATTAAAGGTAGCTGGTCTGAAGGCTTTGATGTATTAGAAGATAAGCCAGGTTTGAAATATTAAGTAGGTAAACATAGGGTAAAGGGAACATGTGCATTTTTAAATAAACCAGACTAGACTGATTTCAAAGGAGGGGGTGAAATGTGTCACCTGGCCCGGAGAAGTGAGAAACAATGGGCTGAATTTTTCTTTCGGCGAGTTGGGGGCGGGGACCGCTCGCCGACGCGAAAATGATGCGCGATGATGTCAGGGGGAATCCCCAACGTCATCCCGCCCCATTTAAATATTCAGGAAGGCAGGGACACAGCACGATCAGCTGTCCGCCCACTGACCTGTCAATGGCCAATTGAGGCCATTGACAGGATAATTAAAACAATTAAAGGCCCTGCCCGTCCAACCTTAAGGCTGGCAGGCAGGCCAGGAGCCCCAGTGTGGAATAGAAAAAACATGAAACCTCATCGACTGGCTGGATGAGGTTTCATGTCTGTTTTTAAAAAGGTTAATAAAGCTTCTGTGCTTTTTATTAACATGTCCCATCTCATGAGTTTATACATCTTGCTCCCGCAGATGCTTAAAAGAACTGCTTTCTGCTTATAATGCTGTGCTTTCCCTTCAATTATGTCTGCTTTCTTAGACCCTGCAGGTAATCCCAGTCATAATTTATCCACCAACTCCATTAAATTAGCTTAAGTTACCTTTTGTAAACCAGCCAAAGTTATAACTTCAACTCCCAGACAAGTCTTAGCAACTGCCAAAGCCACATTGCAGTCTCACCACCATTATAAATAAAGGGGACATGTTAATAATTTTTTTATTTTTGATGTTTATAAAGCTTTCACCAATTTCCCTGAGAGAGCACTTAGTCTCAGGGAGATGTGCGCTCTTTCGCGTGCATGCACGAAAGAGCGCACTTTGACAGTTGGGGAATCCCTCCCCCTCCGCACAGGAAACACATAGCGCTTCCAGTCGGGCAGCCCACTGGGCGGGCCTTAATTGGCCCGCCCACTCAAAATGGCAGTCAGGCCCGCCCGCCCATCAAGGGCAAAATTCTGCCCATAGTGAAACAATGGGAATTTGCATTCAAAAAGGAAAATATGTATAAAGGAGTGAAGGTTGTGTGTAAGGGAAGACATTCTAATCAAACAAGTGTGAAAAGCCTTCAGCATCTAAGCCTCAAACTGCTGTCCACAGAGAACTGAAGTTAAGAAAACTCACTCTGAATTCAATTGGTTCAAGGTATTGTGTGTCACCTTGCCTGGGTCTTTTAAAGTCTATGTGTCTTACTGTTGCCTTAATGAAAGTGTAACCGGGAGTTAGATTAACTAGGGGATTTAAGAAATTACCATGGTAGTAATTTACAGATGTATGTATGTACTTAAAATCATTTCTTCTATTATTATAGGTTTAATTTAATTTTGTAAGAAACCTATAAGACTTGGTGGTCTTATTACTACTGAATTTAAGGCATGTATCTTGAAATTTATACAAATTGCAAAACAAGTTGTGGCAGTTGTTTCAAGTTTCCCTCTGGGATTTGAGCAGCTCAGCATTTACCATTGGCTGTGCCATAACAAAGTTGGGGGCTCCTTGTGGGATATATTTGAAATTCCTTGATTGGGTTGGAGTTGGTGAATTGTAAGGTTACATGTACGAGAAGTATTTTGAATTCAGGAGTTGGTGTGAGGTGTTTTCAAAGTGGTGAGACTGCAATGTGGCTTTGGCAGTTGCTAAGACTTTTTCTGGGAGTTGAAGTTATAACTTTGGCTGGTTGACAAAAGGTAACTAAAGTTAAGTTAATGGAGCTGGTGGATAAATTACGACTGGGATTACCTGCAAGGTCAAAGAAAGCAGACATAATTGAAGGGAAAGCACAGCATTATAAGTTGGGAGTGATACCTGACACTCGTGAGTCACAGCTGGAGGCAGTGAGACTTCAGTTAGAAATGAAGAAGCTTGAACTTGAACAAGCAAAGGAAATGAAAAAACTTGACCTAGAGGCAGCGGAGAAAGAAAGAGCATTTCAAATGGAGCAAGTGGAAAGGCAGGAGAAAGAAAGGAAGCTGGAACTGGAATTCCAGGCAAGAGAGAAGGATAAAGAAAGAGAGGCAAGGGATAGAGAGAAGGAACGAGGAAGGGAATACCGTCTTAAAAGGCTGGAAGTTAAAAAAAGATCTCAGATTCTGAGGAAAGTTCTGATGATGAAAAAACCTAAAACCCAGTGGGGAGGTGTTTAAATTTGTACAAGCTCTTTCAAAGTTTGAGGAAAGAGATGAGGAAGCATTCTTTATTTCATTTGAGAAGATAGCTTAACAGATGAAATGGCCATGGGAAAACAAGGGCATTGTTGTTACAATCCAGGTTGGTGGGTAGAGCGCATGAGGTTTATGCTTCACTGTCAGAAGAAATGTCGGTGAACTATGATGTGGTAAAAAAGGCTATTTTGAGTTGGTTCCTGAGGCATACAGGCAGAAATTTAGGGATATAACAAAACAGCCTGGGCAAACTTTTATTGAATTTGAAAGTGTAAAACAAAGTAATTTTGGCCAGTGGATACGGGCATGAAAGAGACAACATATGCAGCTCTTAGAGAGGTAATTCCTTTGGAAGAATTTAAAGATTCAATTCCTTTGGTAGTGAGAACTCATGTGGAGGAACAGAGGGTTAAAACAGTAAGGCAAGCAGCAGAGATTGCTGATGATTATGAGTTTATTCATAGAGCAAAACCTATTTTTCATCACTGTTTTAAATCCAAAAGGGAAAGAAAGTGGGAAGGTGAAAGGAAGGTGGGTAGTCAGGGAAGAGGAGTAGGTGGAAATTCGCAGGACGTTTTTTTTTCTCAGAATAAAAGGGAAGGTGCTGTGGGTAGAAGTGACGTTCAGAAATTGAGGTGTTTTCATGATAATAAAATTGGACACTTGGGGCAGGATTTTACTGTCGGCGAGCGGGGGCGGAGCCCGCTCGATGATGCGTAAAATGACACAGGACGACGTCGGGCGGAACCCCCAACGTCATCCCGCCCCATTTAAATTTTCAGGAAGGAGGGGGTGCAGCAAAATCAGCTGTGGGCCCACCGACCTGTCAATGGCCAATTGAGGCCATTGACAGGATCAATTAAGCAATTAAAGGACCTGCCCGTCCAACCTTAAGGTTGGTGGACAGGCCAGGAGCCCCGGCAGCAACTAGATAAAACATGAAACCTCATCCATCGGCGGGATGAGGTTTCATGTAGGGTTTTAAAATTTTTTTTAAGTTGTTATGGAAATTATGAACATGTCCCAACTCATGTGACATGAGGGGGACATGTTAGGGAATTTTTTTTTTCTCTATTTTTTATATTTTTAAAAGTCAAGGTGATCTCCCTGAGGCTGCACTTAGCCTCAGGGAGATGTGCGCTCTTTTGCGCGCATGCATGCAAGAGCGCACTCTCGATTTTAGGGATTACCCCCTGCCCGCACGAGGAGTGCATAGCGCTTCTGTGCGGACATCACGCTGGGTGGGCCTTAATTGGTCCGCCCGCGCAAAATGGCGGCACGGCCCGCGATTGGGTCAGCTCCGCCCACCCGACGAACAGAAAATTCAGCCCATGAAATTGCAGGGAAAATCTGTTGGAAATATAGGGATGCAGAAAAGTTATGGAAGTAAAAGTACTTTGGGTTCTGAGGTTCAGCACAGGAAAAAACAGTGGTTTGTGTACAGATAAAACAGGTAGAATCAGTGAGAGGTGAAGAAGTGGGAATTTACCTAAGAGAACTCTGAGGAGCAGGTTGCAGAAATGTTTTAAAATTTTGTATGTGAAGGGAAAATCTTTCCATGTGTACAGTGTGGAGTAGGTAAAGATGTTAAAATTTTAAGGGATACAGGGGCCAACATTTTCCCCCCATCAGGAGGGAGTGCGGGAGCGGGTGTGGACAGGTGGCCCTCCAATCAGCGCCCCCAGTTGGGGGCGCGCCGCCATTTTACGTGGGCGGGCCAATTAAGGCCCACCCAACGTGACGTCCGCCAGGAAGCGCTGAGCGCTCCCTGTGCAGGCGCTGGGGGGGGGATTCCCTCAGGCAGCTCTGTGCCTCAGGGAGTTTCCTGCGCTCTTTCGTGCGAGTGTGCAAAAGAGCGCAGGCCCCGACTCAGTGAACCTTCCCCCCTGCCCCCGCCCGCACAAGGAGCGCTCAGCGCTTCCAGGCGCATGTCACGCTGGGCGGACCTTAATTGGACCGCCCACGTAAAATGGCAGCGCGGACCCGATCGGGGGGCACCGACTGGATTTGCACCCACCCCCGCATAACCCCTCACCCCACAACAGGGGGAAAATTCTCCCCCATGTCACAGCTCTTTAAGGAAGTAATGAACAGTTTGGGAATAAAACAGTTGAAGTCAACAGCTTATCACCCTAAGTCACAAGGGACTTTGGAAAGATAGCATCAAACTCTAAAACTATGATGAGGGCATATATTCAGGATTATCCACAGCATTGGGATAGGGGGATTCCATTCTTGTTATTTGCTATTAGGGATGCACCTAATGCATCGACTGGTTTTAGTGCTTTTGACCTAGTTTATGGTCATGGGGTAAGGGGAAATTGATTCATGAGAAAGTGGTGGGTCAAAATTCAGAAACTACTCTCCTGGATTATGTGTCAAATTTCAGAGAAAGATTGGATAGAGCATGTGAGTTGGCTAGGGAACATTTAAAGGTATCAGAGCAAGTGATAAAAATGAAGGCAGACAGGAAAGCTACAGCTGGTAGTTTTGTTTCTGGGGAGAAAGTGCTAGTTCTGTTACCAGTACTGGGTGACTCACTAATGGCAAGGTTTAGTGGGCCTTACAGGATTGAAAAGAAATTGAGTGAAGTAAACTATTTAATAAATACTTCAGATAGAAGAAAGAAGCAGAGGGTGTGTCATGTAAATATGCTTAAAAAGTGCTTTGACACAGAAGCAGGCCAAAAGGAGATATTAGTGGTGGTAGATATTGAGAAAGAAGTAGAAATGCAGGATTCTGAAATTTATTTTCCTCCAATCAAATTGGATAATGAGAGGGTACTTGAAAATTTTAATGTAATATTGATAAGTCTCAAAGTGATTTGGAAAAGCTATTGCGGTCACACAAAGATATTTGTGGAAATAAGTAGGGAAGGACAAATTTAGCTATATATGATGTACGTATAGAAGTTTCATCTTCACTAAGGCAACATCCTTATAGATTAAATCCGGCAAAGTTATCACAAGTACAGAAAGAAATCTAATTCCTGCTTCAAATTAATATCATTGAGTCTAGTTGCAATAACTGGAGTTCGCCTATTGTGCTGGTACCGAAACCGGATGGAACACAAAGACTGTGTGGACTATCGAAAGGCGAATGCAGTGACAAAAGTGGATTCATATCCTATACTATGGTTGGAAGATTGTATTGAGAAAGTGGGACAATAAAAATTTATCACAAAGATTGACCTGCTAAAAGGATATTGGCAAGCACCGTTATCAGAGAGAGCAAAGGAGACATCAGTTTTTGTAACACCAGATGGACTACATCACTTTAAGGTCATGAAAAATGCACCTGCAACATTGCAAAGACTGACATACAAAGTAATTACAGGTCTGAATAATTGTGCTGTGTATATTGATGACTTGATAGTTTTCAGTCAAACGTGGGAGGAGCAGTTAAAACATTTGGAAGAATTATTTACTCGATTACAAGAAGCTAATTTGGTGATGAACTTGGCTAAAAGTGATTTGGCAAAAGCGCAAATTATGTATCTAGGCCATACCATTGGACATGGTAAGGTGGCTCCGGGAGATGTGAAAGTAAAGGCTATCGTGGATTTCCCCATGCTTACAACAAAACGAGGAGTTTTGAGATTTTAGGCATGAGTAGGTTTTATTGGAAATTTATACCAAATTTTAGCCAAGTGATTGTTCCACTGACTGAACTAATAAAAAATAACAAGAAGTTTCAACGGACACAAGAGTTTCAGAAGGCATTTGACAGTTTGAAAACTGTATTGACTACGACACCAGTTTTGGCAGTACCCAATTACGCCAAGCAATTTAAGTTGGCCGTTGACACAAGTGATATAGGCATTGGGGCCGTACTGTTACAAGAAGATGACGCTGGAATTGAAAAACCGATAGCTTATTTTTCACAGAATATACAACAGAGGAGATATTCAATGATTGAAAAGTAGACTTTGGGTTTGGTGTTAGCATTGCAGCATTTTGTATTCTGCTGCAAACAATTCGTCAGAAACAATTGTTTTTACAGGCCACAATCCATTAAAGTTTCTGGACAAATTTCGAGACAGAAGTGCAAGGCTATTCAGATGGAGTTTATTACTGCAACCATTTAATCTACAGAGTATGCATGTAGCGGGACAAGAAAATCTGATTGCAGATGCATTGTCAACAGTTGAAGGGGTAAAGGGAACATTCGCATTTTTAAATAAACCAGACAATATTGATTTCAAAGGAAGAGTGAAATGTGTCACCTGGCCAGGAGAAGAAATAGTGTGCTTATTTATTCCAAGGATTACTGGTAAAATTGGTACTTTGAGAGATTTTTATTATCAGAGAGGTAAAGTCCAAATACATAGTGAAACAATGGGAATTTACATTCAAAGGGGAAAATATGTATAAAGGAGCGAAGGCTGTGTGAAAGGGAAGGAATTCTAAGGTGTGACAAGTGTGAAACTGAAGTTAAGGAAACTCACTTTGAATTGAATTGTTCAGGGTACCATGGGCAGGATTTCCCCGTTGGCGAGTGGGGAGCGGGGCCCGCTCGCTGACACATAAAATGGCGCGCGGTGACGTCTGGCGGACATCACCCGCCCCATTTAAATTTTCAGATAGGTGGAGGCGCAGTAAAATCAGCTGTGCGTCCGTCGACCTGTCAATGGCCAATTGAGGCCATTGAGAATCATTGAAGCAATTAATGCACCTGCCCATCCAAACTTAAGGTTAGCGGGCAGACCAGGAGCCCTGGCAGGCTTCAGAAAAAGCATGAAACCTCATCCACGGGCGGAATGAGGTTTCATGTAAGTTTTAAAAATTTAAAGTTTTTTAAAAGGTAATGGACATGTCCCAACTCATGAGACACTTCAGTGAACTTTTTTTCTATTTTTAATATTTTTTATTGTAGAGCCGATATCCCTGAGGCCGATAGCACTTAGCCCATTTGCCCGCCCACGTAAAATGGTAGTGTGGCCCCAATCGGGGGCGCCAAACAGAGGCGTGCCTCCACGCGCCTGCTCCTGAACATCCCCCCCAATGGGGGGAAAATTCTGCCCTATGTGTCTTATTGTTGCCTTAACGGAAGTGTAACTGGAAATTAGATTAACTGGGGGATTTAGAAGTTATTATAATTGTAATTTGTAGATTTATGTATGTGCTTAAAATAATTTCTTCTATTACTAAAGGTTTAATTTAGTTTTGTAAGAACCTATAAGACTTGGTGGTCTAATTACTATTGAATTCAAGGCACGTATCTCCGAAATTTATACAAATTGCAAAACAAGTTGTGACAGTTGTTTCAAGTTTCCCTTTGGGATTTGAACAGCTCAGCATTTACCATTGGCTGTGCCATAACAGGGTGGGTGAGTGCAGCCTACATATACTGATCCAGAAAAAATTGCATTGAGTCAGCATTTGGGAAAGAAACCTGCATTTGTTGGTTTTGGCACCTGGAGGCACATTTAAATCATGATAATTATACATTTGCCTGAAAATTGAATGCTAAATCCACACTTCCAAACAGTTTAGCTGCCATTAGAATGGCAGCCATTTAGCACCTGCTTTCATGCTTTGACCAAAATAATTCCCGGTATCCTTTGTGCTTCAGACAAAGGCAGCAGACACATGGGAACCACCTGGAAGTTCCCCTCCAAGTCACTCACCATCCTGACTTGGAAATATGTCACTGTTCCTTCACTGTCACTGGGTCAATATCCTGGAACTCCCTTCCTGACAGCACTGTGGGTGTACCTACACCACATGGACTGCAGCGGTTCAAGAAGGCAGCTCACCATCACCTTCTCAAGGGCAATTAGATCTTCAATAAATGCTGGCCACGTATGCCCACATCCCATGAATGAATAAAAAAGACTAAGGCTCCATCTTGACTACTTCAGAAGTTCTTTAGCACTGAACTACATCCAGGGAAAAGCTCTCCCACTCCATTTATGGCAAAGTTCAGTCATCATCTCTGGATCAGGATGGTGACTTGGAGGGGAACTTCCAGGTGGCGGTGTTCCTATCTACCTGCTGCCCTTGTCCTTCTAGCTGGTAGTGGTCATGGGTTTGGAAGGTGATGTCTAAGGAGCCTTAGTGAGTTCCTGCAGTGCATCTTGTAGATGGTGCACACTGCTGCTACTGTGCATCGGTGGTGGAGGGAGTGAATGTTTGTGGATGTGGTGCCAATCAAGTGGGCTGCTTTGTCCTGGACGATGTCAAGCTTCTTGAGTGTTGTGGGAGCTGCACTTAGCCAGGCAAGTGGGGAATATTCCATCACACTCCTGACTTGCACCTTGTAGATGGCGGGCAGGCTTTGGGGAGTCAGCAGGTCAGTTACTCGTCGCATGATTCCTAGCCTCTCACCTGCTCTTATTGCCACAGTATTTATTTGGCTAGTTCAGTTCAGTTTCTGGTCAATGGTAACTCCCAGAGTGTTGATAGTTGGGGATTCAGTGATGGTAATGCCATTGAAAGTCAAGGGGTGATGGTTAGGTTGACTCTTGTTGGAGGTGGTCATTGCCTGGTACTTGTGTGGCATGAATATTACTTGCCACTTGTCAGCTCAAGCCTGGATATTGTCCAAATCTTGCTGCATTTGGACATGGACTGCTTCAGTATCTGAGGAGTCGTGAATGGTGCTGAACATTGTGCAATCATCAGCGAACATCCCCACTTTTGACCTTATGATGGAAGGAAGGTCATTGATGAAGCAGCTGAAGATGGTTGGGCTGAGGACACTACCCTGAGGAACTCCTGCAGTGATGTCCTGGAGTTGAGATGATTGACCTCCAACAACCACAACCATCTTCCTTTGTGCTAGGCATGACTCCAACCAGTGGAGAGTTTTTCCCCTGATTCCCATTGACTCCAGTTTTGCTAAGTGCTCCTTGATGCCACACTCAAATGCTGCCTTGATGTCAAGGGCAGTCACTCTCACCTCACCTCTGGAGTTCAGCTCTTTTGTCCCTGTTTGAACCAAGGCTGTAATGAGGTCAGGAGCTGAGTAGCCCTGGTGGAACCCAAACTGGGTGTCAGTGAGCAGGTTATTGCTAAGCAATTGCCAATGTGAGGCTACAAGAGCAGTCAGAGGCTGGGAAGTCTGCAGCGAGACCTCCTGACTCCCTAAAGCCTGTCCACCATCTACAAGGTACATGTCAGGAGTGTGATGGAATACTCTTTGCTTGCCTGGATGACTGCAGCTCCAACAACACTCAAGAAGCTTGCCGCCACCAAGGTCAAAGCAGCCAGCTTGATTGGCACCCCATCCATCACCTTCAAACATTCACTCCCTCCACCACCGATGCACAGTGGCAGCAGCAGGTAACATCTATAAGATGCACTGCAGCAACTCACCAAGGCTCCTTCGACAGCACCTTCCAAACCCACAACCTTTACCACATAGAAGGACATGGGAAGCAAATGTATGGGAGCACCACCACCCGCAAGTTCCCCTCCAAGTCACTCACCATCCTGACTTGGAAATATATCGCTGTTCCTTCACTGTCACTGGGTCAAAACCCTGGAACTTCCTTCCTATCAGCACTGTGGGTGTATCTACACCACATGGACTGCAGCGGTTCAAGAAGGTGGCTCACCACCACCTTCTCAAGGGCAATTAGGGATGGGCAATAAATGCTGGTCCAGCCAGCAATGCCCACATTCTGCGAATGAATCAATAAAACAAAAGGAATGCATGGCAATTTGCAGAGATTCACTGATAACAGGAATTGCTTTCTTTCAGGTTTTTTCCTTCCCTTTTCCTGCGAGTTATAACATACTGAGGTATAGACCTATCGATACCAGCACTCTGTAACACTTCACCCACAGCCAATCTTGATGTCTGAATCAGACAACCAGTTTCAGCAGTCTACTGAACAATGAGAACATTGCAACTGAGCCGATCCCATCTTCACCCAACATCTACCCACTTGTCTTATACCACGACTTGAATGGGAGCTTTGGTTAATTCTTTCTCTCCTTGCCCAGGGACACTGAGACCAACGAACAGCTGTGATGGGTTAATTCAAAATAAATCACAAGGCAGAGGTGGAAACTATCCAGATCTGTACCACTTCACGCACCCACAAATGGTAATGATTCAGTGGGGCAAATGTGTGTCTTTGATATTACAAGGGTGACTTTCATCTTTCTACTGCCCTGTTTGTATCTGTAAACGGGGCAACAATCAAAATCAATGCTGACTTTCTGCTAGCGATCATCAGTTCCAATTTTTGACGTCTGCCTGTTCCCAGTGAGACCATTAAAATGCATCGGTAGGAATGAACAATAATGTCGCTAAGTACTGCCCCATCACAGACCCGAAATCTTAACTCTGTATCTCTCCCCACAGGTGCTGTCTGACCTGCTGAGTATTTCCAGCTTTTTCTGGTTTTTATTCTGGATATTTTCTAGGTTCTTTTGAGTGTTTTAAACTAGAAGGCTTTGCTTAACTTCAATTCTTTCCCGCTGGGGTTGTTCTTTGAATCTCGAGAAACTGCAACAAGTTGTTTTGTCACCTGACAATCTCCCCAGCCCTTACCTTCAATGTGCTGCTGCAGCCAGCAATGTGCATCCATCAGTTTTCTTGGTGTCCCAAAGGACGAGGGTCTATAACGATATGAGCATATATGAATAGGAGCAGATGTAGGCCATTCGGCCTCTCAAGCCTGCTCTGTAATTCAATAATATCATGGCTGATCTGTTTGTATTTTGAATTCCACATTCCCATCTACCCCAATAACCTTTGATTCCCTTGCCTAACAAGAATCTATCTACCTCTGCCTTAAAAATATTCAATGACCCCCCTCCACCCCTTCACAGGCAGAGAGTTCCAGAGTTGCACAATCCTGAGAGAGAATAAAATTCTCCTCATTTCTGTCCTAAAAGGGTGACCCCTAATTTTATAAGAGTGCCCCCTATTGCTGCACTCACCCACCAGAGGAAACATCCTTTCCACGTCCACCTTATCAAGGCTGTTCAGGATCTTGTACACTTCAATCAAGTCACCCCTCACTCTTCTAAACTCCAGTGGAAACAAGCCCAGTCTGTCCAACCTTTCCTCACACGACAACCCACTCATTCCAGGTATCAATCTAGTAAACCTCCTCTGAACCGCCTCCAACGCATTTACATCCTTCCTTAAATAAAGAGACCAAAACCACACACAGTATTCGAGATGCGGTCTCACCAAGGCCCTGTATAACTGAAGCACAACATCCTTACTTTTATAAAAACAAAAAGCTAAAAGCTACTGCGGATGCTGGAAATCCAAAACAAAAACAGAATTACCTGTAAAAACTCAGCAAGTCTGGCAGCATCGGTGGAGAAGAAATCAGTTAGCGTTTCGAGTCCTCATGACCCTTCGGCAGAACTTACTTTTATCTTCAATTCCTCTTGTAACAAAGTATAGCATTCCATTAGCCTTCTTATTTACTTGCTGTACCTGCATACTAACTTTTTTTGACTCATGAGCCGGGATTTTCTGTGCCCGCTGGCATCGGGCGTGTTCAGTGGTGTGAGTGGACAATATGGCGAGAAGGCCAAAAATTGGTTTCACGACGTCGTGAAAACAGTTTGCAATCGTCCGCTCAGCCCATCCAGAGTGGGTTGCATTTCCTGCCATTGGACATCAGGAACCTCATTGTAATACATCCACATATCATTATAAGACCAGCCCGCCGGACTTATACCCCCACCCCACCCGTTGGCCCGTCCGCCCTTATTGGCGGGAAAACACACCAATGTCTTTCACAACAGCAGATATAAGGCCTGCACTTGATGGGCAGCACTACGCTTAGGACTTCAACATTTGTTTGCCTACCTTGCTTCGGGCAGCACTCACAGTCATCAGCGCCAGGCTTCACAGACAGAACCACATCACTTTTAGGGGGGCTGACGGGCAGGTCTCTACCTACAAGATCAGCCATATGTGGGCGGCTTTTCAATGGCTGCAGGGCTAGGGCTTGCTTGAGGAAAGGAGAGAAGTGGCCTCAGGCCAGGGAAGAGGCTGCAGGGTGAGGGCTGTACTGGGGAAGGGGGGTATCCCAGGGTGTGTGGGGGGGGGGGCACATGTTGATCTGTGCAAATGGCCTCGAGATGGTGAGAGCTGAGGAGGCAGCCTCCAGAGGAGATGAGGCCAGATGGAGATGTGAGGCTGTGTGTGAGAGAGTGAATGGTGATGTCCCTGGACCTGGCAGTGAGTGAGATGCCAGTGAATGTGTGATGGGCTTGTGAGTGTGTGAGTTTAGAGTGATGAGATGGCTGCCTTACCCTGGCTGCATAGATGAGCTCATTCATCCTCTTTCTGCATTGGATGGCCAACCTCTTGTGTGCAACATTGGCACTGATCACCACTGCCATCGCCTACCAAGCTGGAGTGGTAATGTTGCTGCCCCTCCTGCGGCCAGAGCAGAGGTGAAGGGTATCACAGCGGGCCTCCACAGTGCCCAGAAGGTGCTCGAGGGCTGCAGTCTTCTTGCCTTTTGGGGCCATGTCTTGTTTGCTGCAGTCCTGGGCTGGAAGCACTGAGCGCGGCTGTACTGTAAATGTGGTGCCTGGTGTGATGAAGCAGCGAGGTGACGGCGTGACAGGCAAATTGGAGCCCGCCCGCCATGGAAATGACATGTATCCCGGGAATTCCCAGTGGGTTTTGGATGATATGGCCAGTGGGTAAAACATCGCTTTTCCTGCCCACTACCACACTTAGTGCAAATCTGGGACAATTCCACCCATGTACTAAAACACCCAGATCCCTCTGCACCTGTGAATGCTGCAGCCGTCCTCCGTTTAAGTAATACTCTGCTTTTTTATTCTTCCTGCCAAAGTGAGCAACTTCACATTTTCCTACATCATACTCCATCTGCCAGATTTTTGCCCACTCACTCAACCTATCTATACCCATCTGCAATCTCCTTATGTCCTCTTCACAACATACTTTCCTACCAGTGCAATTTGTGATGGCATCTTCGCCTGTTATATTTAAATAAGACCCAACCACCAGAATCGATCAGACCTCCAATTGTCAGGCGGGCAGACAGGCACTCACTTATTGCTACCAGCCCCGCCCTGATCTGCGCCACTCGCCAAACTCCCCTCACCCCATTTCTCTTTATTTTTTCATTGTGATTGGCACCACATCCACAAACTTTCACTCCCTCCAACACCGATGCACAGTGGCAGCAGTGTGCACCCTCTACAAGATGCACTGCAGGAATTCACCAAGGCTCCTCCGACAGCACCTTCCAAACCCACGACCACTACCACCTAGATGGACAAGGGCAGCAGATAGATGGGAACAGCACCACCTGCAAGTTCTTCGCCAAGCCACTCACCATCCTGACTTGGAAATATATCGCCATTCCTTCACTGTCGCTGGGTCAAAATTCTGGAACTCCCTCCCTAACAGCACTGTGGGTGTACCTACACCACATGGACCGCAGCGATTCAAGAAGGCAGCTCACCACCACCTTCTCAAGGGCAACTGGGGATGGGCAATAAATGCTGGCCCAGCCAGCGAAACCCACACCCTGTGAATGAATAAAACACAAATTCACAGGACATGAGTGTCACTGGTAAGGCCAGCATTTATTGTTCAGTTCTAAATAGTCTTGAGAAAGCAATGACAAGCTTCCTTCTTTAACAGCTGCAGATCTTGTGATGAAGGCACTCCCGCGGTGCTGTTAGGGAGGAACGACAATATATTTCCAAGTCAGAGTGGTGTGTGCCTTGGGAGGGAATTTAAGATGATGACGCTCCCATATGCCTGCTGCCCTTGTCCTTCTAGGTGGCAGGAGTTGCTGGTTTGGAAGGTGTTTGAAAAGCATTATATAAATGCAAGTCAGAATTTCATTGCAATATTAAGGCCGCACATTCAACATGAAACATTTTGAACTGAATGTTCTAGAAAATACAAGTCACTTCTGCAGTGATTGCAATTGCAATTCCTGTTGCACCAATGCTGCAATGCAAATTAAAACTCAACATGCCATCCTAACAAGTTTGTTTGCTGCCAATATAAGCTTCTATGTGCCACTCGGAGGGTTCTCTACTTTAAATGCCTACTAACGTCTTTCAGGTATGACATTAAACCAAGGTCGCATCTGCGCTCCCAGGCAGACATGAAATATTCCACAGTACTGTCTTGATGAATGGTGTCATGAGATCATTTATCCCTGAACCCGCAATAGCAAAACTAATTATCGATTCATTCATTCACCTGCTGTTTTGGGGATCTTGCTGTGTGCAAATTGGATGCTGTGTTTGCCTCCAAAATAACAGAAGTGACTGCACTCGAAAAGTATTTAATTGGCTATGAGGTGCTCTGGGTTGTCCCGAGAGTGTGAAGCGCACTCTCTGAATGCAAATGCTTTCTTCCTGCCTTATGTTATTTTTCAGCATTTTCTGTTTTGCACCAACTCTTACAACAGCCACTGTATTCACCTCTGCCTCATATCTCAATGAGCTCCAAAACGAATGAGCTACTTTTGCAATCTGAATAGAGGTATATTATCCTGAACAGCAAATAAACTGTTGTTTCGGTTCGTTTGGATAAAATGTGCATAAAAGAAAAATGCATGTAAAGTACATAGCTTCAAAACACTTACCGTCATGTAACTGATGCTTCTGAGTAAACGTTGGAATGTCAGAGATGACTTTCATCGGAGATATTAAACCAGAGGTCCTACATGGCAAACCATTTCTTCAAAAAGGCTGAAATGTTCTCGCAATGCCCCAGCCAACATTGATCCCTCAACCAATAGCATTGAAACAGTAACTGGCTGTTTATCTCACCAGCTGTTTGTACGATCTTGCCATACACAATATTCTCATGTTAGAAGAATCATTAACTTTATTCTTACTTATATGTGCTTTTTGTTTAAATACTTTTATTTCCAGGACATTTTACTGTATCTTACCATATATCTTACTTCTGTTTGTTTGTTGTCACTCTTCCAAGAAAATAAGAAAATAGCACAGGGGTCATTGAATCAAACCAGCCTGGTCAATTATCTCCCCTTGCAGTCCAAAAGCTGAATATTTTCCTACCTTTTGCTCACCCCAAATGTCCATCCCATTTTGCTTTTGATGAATTGAAATTGATCCAAGTTTCCTGCCGAGTATTTTAATTGAATCATCGGCCTGAATTTCACGGCGCCTAGCACTCCCGGCGTCCCGTGAAATAGAATGTGTTGATGTCGTGGGTGGGCGGGCGTGGTTTCTGATGTCATCACGCCACATCGCGATATTTCGCTGGGGTGGACGTGCCTGAATGTCGGCAGCCCGCCCGACGTCAATTAAAGGGCCAAGTCAAGCAATTAAGTAGGAAAGGGACTGACATTTAAAGAGGCTCATGTGTCTTTATGGTCGGTGCACGGGCTGGATGGGCGGGCGGGAAACGCACAATTTGCACTTTCTAAATCCAGGGTGGGATATAAGGCTGATGATGAAGGGGTGTGGACGTAGGACTTTATATTTCTTGTGTAAGTCTGGACTGTCTTGTTTTCTCTCTGAATCATATTGCTCATAACTTAAGTGAGTAAGGAGGCTTCGGTTGTTAAAGAGGCATTTACCGACATGCCACAGCGCAATCTCCAAAAATTCTTCTCCATGGCCTTCACTGCACCCTTCCCGCTGTCCTTCTAAACTCCTTGCCCCACAGGTGACTCACTCTGTGGAGGCGCCCGACCTGTTCCTGCCCCCAGGGCTGCGCTGCAGGCCCAATCAGAGAGCCAGTTTCACGTTGGGTGGCTGTTAATTGGCCAGTTAGTGTGTGATTGCTGTCAGCTGCCGCTTTCGGGCAGGAGTGGAGTTTACATCCACTTCCGGGCCCGTGGATCGCGCACGTGCACAGAGGGGAAAATTCCAGCCATAGTTTACTCTTACTGAACAGCACTCTACATACTTTATCAAATGCTCCCAAGCGTGAAGCTTTTTTGCATTATGGTCTTGCCCTTCGAATGCCCTGTCGTGGTTTTAGAGTATCCCTCTGGATTCAGCTTATCAGTTTCTTTATTTCACAAATGTAAATCTTATACCCGCCCATCTCCAAACAGGCTTTCCTATAAGATTTAAGCTTCCTCAGTCTTTTGGCGTAGATCAAAGACCTGGAACCTGGATTCATACCACAACCTGCAAATTTTTAAAACAGGAACATGACCCCCACAAACCAGGTGCTGAGAATTTGCAGTAGTTCATTTTACTATGCAAGGGGAATATACCATGTAGCCACACACTAAAGTCCCACAATTGGAAGGATAAATCTGTTTCAATGATGCTGGTTGAGGGATAAATATTGGCAGGATGCCTGGGAGAACTCACCTGCTCTCCTTGGAAAAGTGCCCTACAGAGTAGACAGGATCTTGGTTTCATGACTCATCTAAAAGACAGTACCTCAGACAATACAGCACTCCCTCATACTATACTGAAGAGTCAACCTAGATTATGCACTCAGGTCTCTGGAGTGGGATCTGAAGCCAGAAGCATCCAACTCAGAGCTGAGAAAGTTACCAGTGAGTCAAGGCTGACATCATGTTTAGTTTCATCATTAGTGCCCTGTTACTTTTCAGTCCTTTGCTACCTTACACTCACTCCTGCTATTCTCATAACCTTTCTCTACTCAAATTGCCTCTTACTGTGAAGTGTGGAGATAAAAAAAAACTATGGGCAGAATTTTCCGTTCGTCGGACGGGCGGGCCTGACCCAATCGCGGACGGGCGCAGAGCCGATCGCCGCCAGTGATCGGGGCCACACCGCCATTTTACGTAGGTAGGCCAATTAAGGCCCGCCCAGCGTGACGTCTGCCAGGAAGCACTATGCACCCCCTGTGCGGGCGGGGGGGAATCCCTAAAATCGAGAGTGTGCTCTCTCGCGCATGTGCACGAAAGAGCGCACTCATCTCCCTGAGGCTAAGTGCAGCCTCAGGGAGATCACCTTGTATCACCACATCAAGAAGTTACAAGGTTACATTAATCAGAAGAACATTTTAAATTGAGGAATGCCACTCCAAAAAGCAGGACAAGATTGAATTTAACATACGAATTAGGAGCAGGAGTAGGCCACTCGGCCCCTCGAGCCTGCTCTGCCATTCAATAAAATCATGGCTGATCTGAATGTAACCTCAATCCCACATTCCCGATAACTTTCACCCCCTTGTTTATCAAGAATCTATCTAGCTCTGCCTTAAAAATATTCAAAATCTCTGATTCCACTGCCTTTTGAGGGAGAGAGCTCCAAAGACTCTCAAACCTCAGAGAAAAAAATTTGCCTCATCTCTGTCTTAAATGAGGGACCCCTTATTTTTAAACAGTGGCTCCTAGTTCTAGATTCTCCTACAAAAGGAATCATCCTCTCCACATATGCCCTGTCAAGAGCCCTCAGGATCTTAAAGGTTTCAATTAAGTCACCTCTTACTCTTCTAAATTCCAGTGGATACAAGCCTAACCTGTCCAGCCTTTCCTCATAAGATAACCCGCCCATTCCTGGTATTAGTCTAATAAACCTTCTCTGAACTGCTTCTAACACATTTACATCTTTCTTTAAACAAGGAGACCAGTACTGTACACAATAGACCAGATATGGTCTTACCAATGCCCTGTACAACTAAAGCATTACCTCCCTACTTTTGTAATCAATTCTCCTCACAATAAATGATAACACTATTAGCTTTCCTAATTACCTGCTGCACCTGCATATTAACCTATTGTGCTTCATGCACTAGGACACCCAGATCCCTCTGAAAATCAAAGCTCCTCAATCTCTTTCCATTTGGATAATAAGCTTCTTTTTAATTCTTCCTGCCAAAATGAATGACTGCCCACATTATACTCCATTTGCCATATCTTTGCCCACTTACTTAAATTATCTATGTCACTTTGTAGCCTCCTTACATCCTCTTCACAATTTATTTTCCTACCTATCTTTGTGTCATCAGCAAATTTAGCAACCATTCCTTCGGTCCCTTCATCAAAGTCTTTGATATAAATAATAAAAAGTTGAGGCCCCAGCACCGGTTCCTGTGGCACACCACTCATCACATCCTGCCAACCAGGAAAATGTCTATTTATGCCAACTCTCTGCTTCCTGTTAGGTATCCAATCATCTATGCCAATATGTTACCCCCTACGCCATGAGCTTCTATTTTCTGCAATAACCTTTGATGTGGCACTTTATCAAATGCCTTCTGGAAATCTAAGTGCAGTACATCCACTGGTTCCCCTTTATCCACAGCACATGAATCCTTCAAAGAACTCCAATAAATTGGTTAAACATGATTTCCCTTTTACAAAACCATGTTGACTCTGCCTGATTGCGTTGAATTTTTCTAAGTGCCCTGCTATAATATCTTTAATAACAGCTTCTAACATTTTCTCTATGACAGATGTTAGGCTAACTGGCCTATAGTTTCTTGCTTTCTGTCTCTCTTCCTTCTCGAATAAAGGAGTTATATTCGCTATTTTTTAATCTAATGGAACCTTCCTCGAATCTAGGTAATTTTGTAAAATTGAAACCAGTGCATCAACTATCTCACTGGCCACTTCTTTCAAGGCCTTAGGGTGAAATCCATCTCTACCTGGGGCAACATATTCCCCCCATCAGGGGGATGTGCGGGAGCAGGCATGGGTGGGCGGGTTCCTGATTGGCGCCCCAGGTCGGGGGCACACCACCATTTTATGTGGGTGGGCCAATTAAGGGCCACCCAGCATGACATCCACCAGGAAGCACTATGCTATGCATAGAGTTGTGTCATACCAGGTAAGGTTGGCAGATTTCCTAAAGGGTATTAGTGAACCAGATGGGTTTTTACAACATGGTGGTCATCATCAGGCTTTTAATTCCAGATTTTTGTTGAATTCAAATTTCACCATCTGCTGTGGTGAGATTCAAACCCAGGTACCCAGAGTGGGTCTCTGGAATACCAGTCCAGTGACAATACCACTATACCACCACCTCTCCCCAACCTATGTCCTATACCAATTTGCATGTGGCTCAGGTAGTAATCCAGAAATTATTACCTTTGAGGTTCTGCTTCTTAATTTGGTGCCTAGCTCGTCATATGCAGAGACTCCTTCCCCATCCTGCCTATGTTGCTGATACCTACATGGACCACGACTACTGGATCCTCCCCATCCCACAGTAGGTTCCTCTCCAGCGCTGAGCAGATGTCCCAAACCCTGGTACCTGACAGGCAATAAAGACATCTGGACTCTTGTTCTTTGCTGCAGAGAACAATGTTAATCCCCTTTACTATACTGTCCCCTACTACCACAACATTCCTTTTTGCTCCTCCCACTTGGATGGCTTCCTGTACCACGGTGCCATGGTCAGTTGCTCATCCTGCCTGCAGCCCCCACTCTCATCCAAACAAGTTGAGAGAACCACAAACCTGTTGGATAATTGCAGAGGCTCACACTCATGCACTCCTGCCCTCTGGATCCCCTTACCTGCCTCACTCGCAGTCACACCCTCCTGTTCCTGGCCACTAACCAAATCAGAAGACCCTATCCTAAGTGGTGTGACTGCCTCCTGATATAAAACATCCCGGTAACTTTCCCCCTCCCTGATGTGTTGCAGTGTCTGCAGCTCAGCCTCCAGCTCAATGGCTCTGAGCTGAAGCTACTTGAGCCTCAAACACTTACTGCAGGCGTGTTTGCCCCGGATCACAATGTTATCCAAGAGCTCCCACATGCTATAGCCTTGACACATCACATGTCCTGCCATCCTTAATGTGTTTTAAATAATTACTTAATCGCATTAATCACTTATTTATGTTGCTTCCCTATATATTTTATTACCTTTACCACCAAATTGTGTACTATTTTAATTTGACTCACAAAATTGTTATTCCTTAATTAAATCAAAATAGAGAAAGATTCCTTAAATAATTTACGATCTTCATAACATGCTTTTCTTTTCATTAACAATAAGTCTATATAATATTTAATATTTGGCCTCATTGACATGGCAGCATTATTTGACGTTGCTTTGGACTGTGACAGCTTCAAAGTCTGGACAACTATTAAACTGAATGCATTTTCGTGACGAACCTTATTCAATGCAATTTTGCAATCACATTTGCAATTTTTGGTTCAAATATCTGTTACCATACATTTCTTAATATTTTATTTTGTTTTGAATTCAGTCTTATCTTTGAATTTTGTTTCCCTCTCTGAATAGCATCCCTTTGCACATAATTTGTTATAACTTGCAAATTTAGGCATTCTCCAGAGAATTCCAAATTGTTCCATTGATGATGGGTCTGTAGTCTGAACCCCTATTAATCACCAACTGATCAGCAATCTTAATACACAATCTAAAATGTCCTCTTTTGCCTTTAGATCTTTGACTGCAACTACAAATCTTGCATTCGGTACAAGCCTTCAGAAAGCCTGGATGTTTAATATTCAAGATTTGCCAATGTGGTTAGCTCCTCAAAAGAACAAATCCATCCTGGAGTTATTAATACTATTTCAAAGTGCCCCAAGAGAGGAATGCCAGAAGATATAAATGAAAATTAGTGTAAAGTAAATTTAGAACAGAAAAACTTTTATGTCTTGAGTCTATGGGAAGAATTTTCCCCCCAGTCGGTGGGGGAAGTGCGGGAGTGGGCGCGCTTCAGATCTGGCGCCCCCAATCAGGGGCGCGGCGCCATTTTATGTGGGCGGGCCAATTAAGGCCCGCCCAGTGTGACGTCCGCCAGGAAGCGCAATGCGTTCCCTATGCGGGAGGGGAGGATTCACTTAGCTGGGAGTGCGCTCTTTTGCGCATGCGCACGAAAGAGCGTACTGATCTCCCTGAGGCTAAGTGCTGCCTCAGGGAGATCGACGCCAAATTTAAAAATGGTGAAGGTGCAAAAATAAAATTTCTCTGACATGTCCCCTCATGTCACATGAGTTGGGACATGTCCATCACTTTAAAGCATACATTTATTAAAATTTTTAAAACCCTCATGAAACCTTATCCCGCCCGTGGATGAGGTTTCATGCTTTTTCTAATGCCCGCCAGGGCTCCCGGCCTGCCCGCCAACCTTAAGGTTGGGCAGGCAGGTCCATTAATTATCTCAATTAGTTTTTAAATGGCCTCAATTGGCCGTTGACAGGTCGGCGGGCACACAGCTGATTCGGCTGCGCCTCCACCGTCCTGAAAATTGAAATGACGCGGGGTGAAGTCAGGAGTTCCACCCGATGTCATCCCACATCATTTTACGCATCGGCGAGTGGGCCTCGCCCCCTGCTCTCCGACCTAAAGATCCTGTCCTATGAGTTCACGAGTCACATAAACTCGAATTGCACGCCTTCATATATATTTGTTAGTTGATGCTCGCTTTCAATAACGGAGAGAGACTGACATAAGAACAAACTGTGATTGTTTATTGCAACAGAAGGCAGAGCACTAAATGCTTGCGTGCCCCACAACCACCTCCAGCTCTAGATTCCCAGTTAGACAGTGGCCCGCGCTGTGCAATGATTGGTCAGTACTGTCACATGGTTAGTCCACTTGCATTCTCGTATAGATACATGGTACTCCACATTATCACAAAAACATATTCCCACAAAAACCTATTCCCATTACTCTACCAGACAAAAACAGCATTATTCAGAATAGAATCATATGTCATGATGGAACAGGTAATGTACCAAAGGAAACAGTTCTCTTGGTCAATTGATCTTTAGTTATCCCTGATTTTTTCAAAGTTGTTACAACCTTTCCTCTTATTAAATGATGGGGGGTGTAAGTTACGATTCAGTGTTTTTTTCTGTGTTTTTTTGATTTTTCCTTTTTTTCTAAACTATGATTTTTATTAGTTTGATCTGTCTTACTATTTTGATCGTTAATTTGTTTTGCTTAGATTTTTACTGTTCTTTTTTGGTATCGTACTGTGCTGTTTGTATCTTTTATTTTCCCTTTTCACCTTTTACTTCTGCTGTTGTTAAAGTTACTATTTTCAACCAGGCCGGCAAGATTTTACACTCATGTGACTGTCATTATTCTACTGGGCCCTTACAGACAGCAGAGAGAGTATACGTGCACTGCAATTTTAACTAGATTCAAATTCAGAGCTCAGGTGCGAAAGGACAGTGTACCAATTCACTCTGACACCCAGCATTGCTTTCAACTCCTCAGTTCTTAAACAGAACCGAAAAGACGTGTATGCATGAAGTGATTTATCTTGGGAAGAGATATGCACAAGCAACATTATTAAAACTTTTTGTATATCAATGAAGATGCCACCTTAACTACTATTTACTTTACTCAGATAACAGCTGTCTTTAGTTAAGGTCATTACTTGCAACAAACCCATGCCAACCTGCATAATCGAGAGAACCTGCTTCAAATAATACCAGTATAAAATACAGATGCGAAGGAAACAATATTTAATTAAACCATAACAGATCTAGGATTGTGCCTTAGGGTTCTGACACATGAACGGTTAATGCTTCAGGCTTAAATCCCTCTTGCTGCTATTTTAAGAAGCAGTAACATATTTATTTTTAAACAGTTTAGTGCCTCTGCTTAAGTCGCAGGGAAAGAATTTCAGATCAACATGTATTGTATGTATTTCACGATGTAATTTTGAGGCTATTGTGTTGGTAGCTTTTAACATTACTTTCAGGGCACTAAGCAGACCAGAAAGTTATTATTTCTGCAGGCTGGCAGATGACTGTTGTAATAATAAAGTTCATATTAATTCCTGCTCATTGCAACAGCTCGATATTTGCCCCCCCGCCCCAACCTCCGTCTCACTGAGATTGCATCAGCCAGTCACGAAAACTCAAAACAGTGTTTCTTTTAACCAAAGAAGTAATTCTAAGATGGAAATATGCAGGAATTCCCCTCTTTTGGCAACATCATTACAGAAAAGCTGTTCTGTTTGATAACGGGGGGGAGCTCCACAATTACGTGAAGATAAGATAACTGAAGACATGGCGTTCTGTCAATTGCTGTTACGGGTGCAAGCAAGAGTTTCAATTTAAAGGTTGCACTCATCAATTAGTGTTTCATTATTCGAAGAATGTAAGATGCTCAGCAACAAAAGAAAAGTCTTTAAAGCCTCTTTGTCAACCACATCAGCATATTCTAGTTTGAAAAACTAACATTTGGAATATTTTAAGTTGTGTTCAGTACAGTGTTGCAAAGGAAATTGCTCCCTCTATCCATACCTCTCCCCGCCTTTTTAAGTGTAGCATTTATTTCACTGAGAGTGAACGTGCTACTCCACATGCAGTGCCATGAAAAAATCCTGGAACTCCCTCCCTAACAGCTCTGTGGGTGCACCTACACCACAGGGACTGCAGCGGTTCAAGGAGGAAACTCACCACCACCTTCTCAAGGGCAATTAGGGATGGGCAATAATTGCTGGCCCAGCCAGCGAAGCCCACATCCCGTGACTGAATTTTTTTAAAAATTGCTTAGATATTGTCAACACTTGTGTGTTTCTTTCATTGAGGAAAACTGTAACTTGGAATAGTGAGAGCTGCCTCACAACCCTCAGTCTGGACAACCAATTTTCATCTTGCACAATGCAAATTTTAATTTTACCTTGAGGGAAGGTAAAATTGACTAATTGCCAGTAAAAGTTCACTCAGCAAAAACTAGGCATTTTTGCTCTCTGCTTGGGTTACTAACTAAAAAAAATGCACTGGAAATAAACGACTCAGCAAGGGTCAGCAGAACTGATCCATTCTACAATTGTCAGGAGAGAACTAGCGACTGTGCTACTGGAGTCTCAACATGGGAAGGCTACCCCTTGGGTTCTCTGAGGTAGCCCCAGAGCTCATGCTGAGAGCTATAAGCGCCCGCAGAGAAAAACTGTTCCCCACGGATGGGAGGAAGAGGCCAGGCTCTGAAAGCAAGAAGGCGTGGCTGGAAGTCACTGAGGTGGTGATCCACAGGAGCATGATCCCTTGCTGATGGATACAGTGCCACGAGAGAATCAGTGGCCCCCATCATGCAGGGTAGGAAGGATGGATGGCCAACTGCCAAACCCATCCCCTGGCTCTGACTTCCCCAGCATTCTCCTGCACAGCACTCCTCTTGACTAACACACCTTGCTACTTCACCCATTCCCCCCTCTCCAGGCATCTCCTCATATTCCCATCCAAATTGCCATCACTGACATTCGGCCTCATCTTGTTGCCATCTCATAGCCACCTCTTACAGTTGCCTACATGAATGATGTTATTCCATCCTCTCAGCACATTTGGAGGATTGGAAATGTAATATTAAGATGGTTGGGACTGTAAGGGTTAATGTAGGGCTGGGGAAACAGTACCGCCCACATTATGATATAGAGACTCACATGGGAGTAGTAGACTGTAGTGGCGAGTCTGGTAGAAGTTAGCATGGAGATAGCACCCAGCACCTGTATATAGTAATAATTAACAGTATTAATAAACAGTTATTGTTCAACCTTATAAGCCTCTAGACCTCTTCATGAGACAACATACAACAGGAAAATAGATGTAACACTCTTGTTCCAGAAAGGGGGCAAAGGCGTTCCTAGTAATTACTAGTAGAATCTTATAGTTGGCTGCAAGGGTCTCACCGCCAGCTGGATGGTGGTGAGAGACACTTCTTTGGAAGGCCCACTGCTTCTTATGCCAATCAGGCAGATCCGGGGACACCAGCAGGCCTTCCTCCAGAATCAAGTCCCTGGAGGCGCAAGTCCTGCCCGCCAAGAGCTGCTGGCCAATCAGTAGTCGGCTGCTCTTGTGACTGACAGCACCACGGAGGAGGCTGTAGGTTGCTATCGAAACAGCAATCGCCCCCCGCCCCCGCTGACCCAGGTCCCAGGAGAAAGGTAAGTAATGGGGGGGACGTCCCTCAGGGTGGGGTTGCATGGAGACTGGGGTCAGAGGCAAGGGCGTGGGGGGCGGCTCTCAGCAGCCAACCCCTGCCCATGTCCATGCCCTCGATCATGCACAGATTTAGTGCAGATCGAGGGCCTGCTCATCTCCAGCTGACATGCAGCCCGCACAGTTTCACCGGTCGTATGTTGGCAGGCCAGCTAAGAAAATTGCAGCGGAGGCAGGAAGAGGCCCTTAAATGGTCATTAACTGGCGACTTAGGGGCCTCAAGTGGAGACGGGGCGGGGAGGTCAACCATGGGCCTTCCCCCACCCCAAACCTATGTCCGGTGGAGGCGCGAAGGCATTGGGTATCGGTCCTGATGCCAACTCACCAAATTTTCAGGACCTCTTGCCTCCAGCCGAGGCAGAAGATTCCGCCCTACGGGTTGGTCAGTATAACATCAGTGGTGGGGAAGGTTTTACAAATGAAAATCAGGGAAAAAATGAACAAACGCTTGGAGAGGTTTGCGTTAATTAAGAAGAGGCAGCATGGTTTTGTAAAAGGCAGATGGTGTTTGAATAATTAAATTTTTTCATGAGGCAATGGAGAAATTTGATGAAGGATAGGCAAGGGGATGTTGTCTATATGGATTTTGACGAAGTACCACATACAAGGCTGGTTAACAAAATTGAGACTCACGGAATAGGAGGGCCTGTGTCAGCTTTGGTAGAAAAATTGGCTTAAGGATAGAAAACAGTGGACAGAACTTTGACCCCGTCGGGCGGGTGTGGTGGGCGGGTGTGGTGGGCGGGCCCGTGAGCGGACACGCAATGGACCCACCGCCCGCGATCAGGCCCCGACCGCGATTTCACGCTGGCCAATTGACGGCCCAGCCAGCATGAAACGCACACTGATAACCTCAGCGCTGTCAGGGCGCGGGCGGGAGGAGTGCGAGGGCTGAAGTTTGTACTTGTGCGGCGGGTGCGCTCAGTGAAAGCTCCCTCAAGGCACAGAGCTGCCTCAAGGGGCTGAAGATTTCTAACATTAACAATGAAGAGTTCAAAATTAAAGAAAACATGTCCCCTCATGTGACTCTGTCACATGAACAAAGACATGTTAAAAATGAGCTTAACATTTTTTTTTATTTCACTGTTCGAAACCTCATCCCGCCCATGGATGAGGTATCGTTAAAAATGCAAAGGCCGCTTGGCCTATTCACCCCGTCTGCCAACCGGACGGTTGGATGGGCAGCGAAAAATTCAATTTAATTAATTAGCCAAGGATCTTAATAGGCCTCTTAATTGTAGCGGGCGCGCTGCTGCCTCTTGTGCGCGCCCACCAAGCAAAATATCGCAAGAGCGCGCAATGACATTGGGACGCTCGCCTGACATCATCGCGCACTATTTTACTCCCACTCGGTTCGGGTGCGCGCCCACCCGACGAGAGAAACATTCTGCCCAGTGAGTCATGGTAAACGGTTGCTTTTTCAGACTGGAGAATGGTGAACAATGGTGTTTCCCAAGGTTCAGCGCTAGGGCCACTATCCTTTTGACTTATGTGTAAATGACTTGGATATCAGAATACAAAAGTAAACTTTCAAAATTTGCCAATGAGCCAAACTTGGAGGTGTGGAAGGCAGTTAAGATGATACAAATCGACTGCACAGGACGTAGATAAGCCAGGAGCATGGACAGACAAATGGCAGATGGAATTTAATATAAAGAAGTGCAAGATGATGCCTCACACCTCATGGACTGCAGCGGTTCAAGTAGCCAGCTCACCACCACCACCACCTTCTCAAGGGAATTAGGATGAGCAACAAATGCTGGCCTTGACAGTGACGTTCAAATCCCTTGAAAGAATAAGTGCAGGTGGGCCACGAGAGAGAAGATGGAGGAAGGGCACATGGAAGTAGGATGCTCAAAGTGCTCTCCCTCCTCCCTCCTTGTCCCGCCACTCCCTGTTAACGCAGCCCATGCTGACTCTTACCCTGATGGCTGAGTCCACCCCTGCAGTTGTTGGCTGAGCCCTCAAGGACACCAAAACCCAGAGAGCGACGGCCATCGGCATCTGAGCAGTCGGAACAGAGGAATGAGTAGCCTGTCCTATAACTCTGCTAAAACCACAGGCATGAAAAAGCAATTGGAAAAGGGCATTGTATTTTCACAAGAGAAATCCCTGGGGGTTTATAATTGTGTTAGATTACCACTATTAGTGCCAATGTTTATACACCTTAAACCTTATTTTAATATCCATTGTCCAGTCACCTCCATTGTAGGCTCTCACCTGCCAATTATCTATCAGCTTTGAGATGAACAGTACGACAAGACAACAAGCAATGGGTCAGATGGAAGGGTTATTGACTCTCAGAATGCTTTGTGTTGGGGGAGGCCCAGGGTGGTTTAACATTGGTGTTCCATTTGGTTGCACAGCCTCATGTTAGCTGAAGTACGTCTATACATGTCTGTCCCAGGCATCCCTGGCAGCTAGGCGAGCAACTCCAGGAACCCTGGTCACCTTCTCATCATCCTGCTGCTCCACCCATTGCTCCTCCTCCTTTTCTGAAGATGCAGAGCAGTCATCACCTTCCTCCTCCCGCAGCAATTTGTTGTGCAAGGTGCAGCAGACCACCATCATCCTGGACACTCTTACTGAAGGGCACCCCCAGATCTACCCAGATATGTGAATCACATCTTCAACAACTCAAGGGCTTGCTCAATGACCAGTCTTGTGTACATGTGGTTTTGGTTGTATCATTTCTGTGCATCAGTGGTAGGGTTCCACGCTGGTATCATCAGCCAAGTCCTTAAAGGGTGCCTCTTGTCTCCAAGGAGCCCTTCACTGCCTCTGATTGGAGTCGCAAAGATCTGTGGTAGATTTGGCCGGTGCAGAGTGAAGGCACCATGACAGCTTCCTAGGTATCTTGCAGACATGAATGATGAATCTTCTGGTAGTTACTTACCAGTCAAAAATGGTGTGATTCCCTTCCAATTGGCGAATTCCACCAGTTGATCTAAGGGCACCTTGACTACCACATGAGTGCCATCCATCGCTCCTTCAGCCTGTTGGAAGCTAGCCAAAGCAGCAAATCCGAGGGCCCTCTCATTCTGGCTTCATTAGTCGCAAAGTGGATGTAATTGGCGGCAAACATGGCATCCGTCACCTGGGAGATGCACTTGTGAGCAATGAACAATTATGAAATCGTGCAGCCAGCAGCAGCAGCAGGTCCCTGGAAGTAGCCAGAGGTGAAGAGGTGAAGGGCTGTGGTGAGCTTGACCACCAGTGGCAATCCATGTCCACTTTGTTCATCTGGAAAGAGGTTTGGTTCCAGGAGGCTGTAGATATTAACAAGGACCTGTCACAAAAGTCTGAGCCTCCAGAGGCACTGGCGCTTGGTATTGTCCAGAAAAATAAACCTCCGCCCGTGTATCCTGTTTTGGGAGTATTGTCTCCTGTGAGCTTTTATTTTCTTTCGTGGGTTGTGGGCATCATTGGCAGGGCAGCATTTGTTGCCCATCCCTAATTGCCCTTGAACTGAGTGGCTTGCTAGGCCATTTCAGAGGGCAGTTAAGAGTCAACCACATTGCTGTGGGTCTGGAGTCACATGTAGGCCAGACCAGGTAAGGATGGCAGATTTCCTTCCCTAAAGGGCATTAAAAACCAAATGGGTTTTTACGACAAGCAACAATAGTTTGATACAATCACCATCAACTCCTGATTTATTAATTGAATTTAAATCCCGTCAGGTGGGATCTGAACCCTTGGCCGGAATTTTCCGGCCTCGTTGGTGTCGGGCGTCATGGCGGGCAAGGAGGACAATACGGCGAGAAGGTCAAAAATCGGTTTCATGCCAGCGTGAGGGCACAGCGAGATCATCTGCCATGGTGGAATGCAAATCCCGCTGGTGACAGGCATGAACCTGCTTTGCATCCTGCTAATGGGATGCAAAGTAAGACCCAACCAGGAGTCGTCCCCCGCCACGCCAGATTTACCGTTACGCCGGTAGGAAAACATGCCAGCCCAGAACACATCTGGACAAGCAACGGAGTAACGATCACTATCTGCAAAATGTTCCCCCACTGATACCTCTACCACTTGCCCAGCTTCATTCCCTAAAATTAAGTCCAGGACCACCCCCTCTCTTGTAGGGCCTTCTACCTACTGGCTTAAAAAGCTCTCCTGGGTGCATTTGAAGAATTCCGCTCCCTCTAAACCTATCACACTATGACTAACCCAGTTAATGTTGGGGAAGTTGAAATCCCCCACTATTACTACCCTATTATTTTTACACTTCTCTGAAATTTGCCTAAATATCTGCTCTTCCATTTCTCTCTGACTGTTTGGGGGCCTATAGTACACTCCCAGCAATGTGATTGCTCCTTTTATCGTTTTTAAGTTCTACCTATTAGGCTTCATTTGAGGAGCCTTCTAAGATGTCATCCCTCCTTACTGCTGTAATTAATTCCTTGATCAATATTGCCCCTCCTCTTTTATCTCCTTCCCTGTTTTGCCTGAAGACCCAATATCCTGGAATATTGAGCTGCCAATCCTGCCCCTCTCTCAACCATGTCTCTGTGATAGCAATGACATCATACTTCCATGTGTTAATTTGTGTCCTCAACTCATCTGCCTTATTCATCAGACTTCTTGCATTAAAATAAATACCATCCAACCTTGCCAAACTCCCTTGTGCCTTAACTAGCCTATAATTTCTATACCTTCCAGACTCACTTGCTCTCTGTTCTAATTTTGGCTGTGCATCTCTCCTTGCTGAACCTCCTCTCAGGATCCCATCCCCCTGCCAAGTTAGTTTAAACCCTTCCCAACAGCACTGGCAAACCTTCCCTCAAAGATGTTGGTCCCATTCCAGTTCAGGTGCAACCCGTCTGCCTTGTACAGCTCCCACCGCCCCCAGAAACGGTCCCAATGTCCCAGAAACCTAAAGCCCTCCCTCCTGCACCATCTCTCCAGCCACGCATTCAACTGGACTAACCTCCTATTTCTATACTCACTAGTGCATGGCACCAGAAGTAATCCAGAAATTACTACCTTTGAGGTCCTGTTTTTTAATCTGCTTCCTAGCTCCCTAAATTCTGCTTGCAGAACTTCATCCCTCTTTCCACCTATGTTGTTGGTACCAATATGCACCACGATCTCTGTCTTTTTGCCCTCCCCCTTTAGAATGCCCTGCAGCCGTTCAGTGACATAGTTGACCCTGGCACCAGGGAGGCAACATACCATCCTGAAGTCACGTCTATGGCCGCAGAAACATCTGTCTGTTCCCCTTACTATTGAGTCTCTTACCATTATTGCTCATCCCCTCTCTTTCCTCCCACCCTGTGCAGCTGAGCCACTCACAGTGCCATGAGCGTGGCTGCACTCCCCAGAGGAACTGTCGCTCTCACCGTTTTCCAACACAGAAAAACAGTTCTCAAGTGAGATGCACCCTGGCGTTTTCCGGACTACCTGCCTGATACCTTTCTTCTGACTGATGGCCACCCATTCCTTCTCTGTCTGCTCTTCCGTGCAAACACACGTAAAAACATGCTATCCACGAAACACTCAGCCTTGCGGATGTACCTCAGTGGCTCCAGCTGTCACTCAAGCCCCGAAGCTCAGAGCTCAAGCAGCTGCACCTGGTGGCACTTCCTGCACACATGGGTGGTCAGAGCGCAAGGAGTGTCTAGGACTTCCCACATGTTGCAGGTGGCACATAACATGGGACTGAGCTGCCCTGCCATGCCTCTAGTTGAAAGAAAACCCCTTACTTTAAGTTAAGTTCTGTAAAAAAAAGTTAAATTATTTATGTACATTAAATAAAAACTAGAACTCTTACCTTTCCTTAGCTTAATCTATTTTAAACTGAAGGAAAAACTGGAGAAAAACACTTACACTCTACTCAATCAGCTCTCACCTTTGGGTTGACGTCACTTTTTGAAGCTTCCCCACACTCGCGCTGGTTCTGATCTCTCCATCGCTCACTCACGCTGTCCTGCGATGTCACTTTTGTTATTTTCAACAAGAACTGACTGCAGTACACTCTTCCCTGACTCCTGGATGGTGTCAAGCTTCTTGAGTGTTGTGGGAGATGCACTCATCCAGGCAAGTAGGGAGTGTTCAATCACACTCTTGACTTGTGCATGGTAGATGGTGGACAGACTTTGGGGAGTCAGGAGGTGAGTTACTCCGCAGGATTCCGAGCCTCTGACCTGCTCTTGTAGCCACAGTATTTATATGGCTAGTCCAGTTCAGCTTCTGGACAATGGTAACCACAGGATGTTGATAGAGGGAGAGTCAGTGATGACAATGCCATTGAATATCAAGGGGCAATGTTTAGATTCTCTCTTGTTGGAGATGGTCATTGCCTGGCACTTGTGTGGTGCGAATGTTACTTGCCACTTATCAGCCCAAGCCTGGATGTCGTCCAGGTCTTGCTGCATTTGGAGATGGACTGCTTCAGTATCTGAGGAGTCGCGAATGGTGCTGAACATTGTGCAATCATCAGCGAACATCCCCACTTCTGACCTTATGATGGAAGGAAGATCATTGATGTAGCAGCTGAAGATGGTCGGGCCGAGGACACTACCCTGAAGAACTCCTGCAGTGATGTCCTGGAGCTGAGATGACTGACCTCCAACAACCACAACCACCTTCCTTTGTGCTAGGTATGGCTCCAACCAATGGAGAGTTTTCCCCTGATTCCCATTGACTCCAGTTTTGCTAGGACTCCTCGGTCAAATGTGGCCTTGATGACAAAGGCAGACACTCTCACTTCACCTCGGGAGTTCAGCTCTTTTGTCCATGTTTGAACCAAGGCTGTAATGAGGTCAGGGGCTGAGGTGCCCTGGTGAAAACCAAACTGGGTGTCAGTGAGCAGGTTATTCCTAAGCGAGTGCCGCTTGATAGCACTGTTGATGACCCCTTCCATTACTTTACTGATGATCATGTGTAGACTGATGGGGCGGTAATTGGCTGGGTTGGACTTGTCCTGCTTTTTGTGTACATACCTGGGCAATTTTCCACATAGCTGGGTAGATGCCAATGTTGTAGATGTACTGGAACAGTTTGGCTAGGGGTGCTGAAAGTTCTAGAGCACAAGTCTGCAGTACTATTTCTGGAGCACAAGTCTTCAGTACTATTGCCGGAATATTGTCAGGGCCCGTAGCCTTTGCACTATCCAGTGCCTTCAGCCGTTTCTTGATATCATGAGGAGTGAATTGAATTAGCTGACGACTGGCATCTGTAATACCGGGGACCTCAGGAGGAGGCCGAGATGGATCGTCCAATCGGCACTTCTGGCTGAAGATTGTAGCAAATGCTTCAGCCTTACCTTTTGCACTGATGTGCTGGGCTCCCCCTTCATGAGGATGGGGATATTTGTGGATCCTCCTTCTCCAGTGAGTTGTTTAATTGTCCATCACCATTCAAGGCTGGATGTGGCAGGACTGCAGAGCTTAGATCTGATCCGTTGGTTGTGGGATCACTTAGCCCTGTCTATCACTTGTTGCTTATGCTGTTTGGCACGCAAGTAGTCCTGTGTTATAGCTTCACCAGGTTGATACCTCATTTTTAGGTATGCCTGGTGCTGCTCCTGGCATGCCCTCCTGCACTCTTCATTGAACCAGGGTTGATCCCCTGGCTTGATGATAACGGTAGAGTACCATGAGTGCCGGGCCATGAGGTTACAGATTGTGTTCAAGTACAATTCTGCTGCTGCTGATGTCCCACAGCACCTCATGGATGCCCAGTCTTGAGTTGCTAGATCTGTTCGAAATCTATCCCATTTAGCATGGTGGTAGTGCCACACAACATGATGGAGGGTATCCTCAATGTGAAGGCAGGACTTTATCTCCACAACAACTGAGCGGTGGTCACTCCTACCGATACTATCATGGACAGATACATCTGTGGCAGGCAGGTTGGTGAGGATAAGGTCAAGTATGTTTTTCCTTCTTGTTGGTTCCCTCACCACCTGCCACAGACCCAGTCTAGCAGCTATGTTGTTTAGGACTCAGCCAGCTCGGTCAATAGTGGTGCCACCGAGCCACTCTTGGTGTTGGACATTGAAGAACCCCACCCAGAGTATATTCTGCGCCCTTGCCACCCTCATTGCTTCCTCCAAGTGGTGTTCAACATGGAAGAGCACTGGTTGATCAGTTGAGGGTGGGTGGAACATGGTAATCAGCAGGAGGTTTCCTTGCCCATGTTTGACCTGATGCCATGAGACTTCATGGGGTCTGGAGTCGATGTTGAGGACTCCCAGGGCAACTTCTTCCCAACTGCATACCACTGTGCCGGCACCTCTGCTGGGTCTGTCCTGCCAGTGGGACAGGACATATGAACATTATTTCAAAGATATGATTCCACGAGGATGATTATATCAGGCTGTTGCTTGATTAGTCTGCGAGACAGCTCTCCCAATTTTGGCACTGGCCCCCAGATGTTAGTCAGGAGGATTTTGCAGGGTCGACAGGTGGTCCATTCGGTTTCATTCCTTTTTTTGTAGTAGATGAGTGGCTTGCTAGGCCATTTAACACATTGCTTTGAGTCTGGAGTCATATGTAAGCTGGGCCAGGACAACAGATTTCCTTCCCTCAAGGAGGGTAGTGAACCAGATGGGTCTTTATAAGAACTGATTTATTCTAGTCATCACTAGACTTTTAATTCCAGATTTTTTTTGGATTCAAATTCCAACTGGCAGGATTTGAACCCAGGTTCCCAGAGCATCACCCTAGGTCTCTAGATTATTAGTCCAGTAACAATACCACTACACCACCACCTCCAGTAGGAGGAAGGAGTTCAGAGGTGGGGGAAGTAGTCCAGTGGGAGGAATGTGTCCAGGGGGAGGATGCAAATGCTGCAACCTTATTATTAATTGTGTACTATAATTCAGTGATTGGGTTGTTCACTTTTGGGTTCAGTGACCTTTGGAAACCAGATACCCACTTGTGTTTACCATTCACAAAAAGAGGCATTTGACAACTTCACTACAATAGAAGCAATTGCTCTATTTTTATATGTTGCTAAATTTTCAAATGAAAATATGCAAAAAAGAATCTCGGAGCCAGTTTAAAATAAATCAGCATAAAAAATTTTTTTTAAACAACAAATTTGTTCTCTTGATGGGTTTGACTTCAGCTATGTCAAATTTTCATAAGTTGAACTCAAACAAATCAATTTTTTTTTTGCTAATAGCCGTCCAGAGATAGGACCAGAAAGACTCCAATTTCAATCCCTCACTTGAACTGATTTAGGTGATCTTACAGTGGGATACAACGATTGACTTCAGTGTCCCTAAAATAGGAAGGTAATGACACATCAATCTCTTCTGACTGTTGTTATTCAGGACCACCTGCTGTAAACTACTTAAAGACAGAAGCAGGTTCTGCTAAAATAGCTCACACTCACTGTCCCAGTTCAAAGGTGAAGGACAGACAGTTGGATGAGGTCATGAGATTACCCATCGCCCACATTACAGTGCCCAGATTGAGCCAGTCTACAAGAGCTGCGAGGTAAAATCAGGAGAGTCAAAGACTCTTCTAAAAAGACATCCTAATATTAAACATTCAAGCTTGAGTTAGACAGTTAGATTTTCTGATCTACAAGGGAGTCGAGGGTTGTGGAGGGCAGGCAGGAAAGTGGAGTTAAAGTCACAATCAGGTTTTATTGAACAGAGTGCAGGCTCGAGATGCTGAATGCTCTGTTCCTTATGATCTTATAAAACATTCTAATAAAGAAAGCTTAAGGCTATGTTTCACTGAAGCAGTCTGTGCCCACATGCAGCAAGGCCTGGACAACATTGAGGCTCGAGTTGGTAAGTGGCGGGTAAGATTTGTTCTACACAAGTGCCAGGCAATGATCCCCTCCAACAAGAGGGAATCAAATCATCTCTTCTTGACATTTGATGGCATTACCATCGCTGAATCACCCATCACCAACCATCTGGGGATCACCAATGACAAGAAACTTAACTGGGCCAACCACATAACTACAGTGGCTACAAGAGCAAGTCAGAAGCTGGGAATTTTGTGGCAAGTGACTCCCCAAAGCTTGTTCACCATCTACAAGACGCAAGTCAGGAGTGTGATGGAACATTCTCCACTGCAGTTCCAACAACATTCAAGAAGCTCAATTCCATCCAAGACAAAGCAGCCCGCTTGATTGGCATCCTGTTCACCACCTTAAATATTTGCTCCCTCCGCCACTCACACTGTGACTGCAGTGTATACCATTTACAAAATGCACAGCAGCAATTCACCAAGGCTCCTTCGACATCATCCTCCAAACCCACGACCTCTACCACCTGGAAGAACAAGGGCAGCAGACACATGGGAACACAACCATGTGCAAGTTCCCCTCCAAGCCACTCACCATCCTGACTTGGAAATATATCGCCGTTCCTTCACTGTCGCTGGGTCAAAATCCTGGAACTCCCTCCCTAACAGCACTGTGGGTGTACCTACACCACAGGGACTGCAGCGGTTCAAAAAGGCGACACAACACCACCTTCTCAAGGGCAATAATGGGCAGACAACAAATACTGACCTTTCCAGCCATGCCCACATCCCATGAAAGAACAACAAAACTCTGAGAAACCAGAAAATGACTGTGTGGTTTGAGATCTGATTAAGGCCAATGAAAAATGAATTTGTATTTTCACAATTAACTCATGATTCGTTCTGACCCTGATTTTCTGTTCACCGTTTTCTGCAACGCGTTTCAGCACCCTCTCTCTCCTCCCTGCCCCACCCCATACCTAAGCAGCTAATCCTTAATATCTTTGTTGCCTCCACTATTTAGGTAGATCTGCCCCACCTATGAAAAGTTGCAGTAGTAACCCACAGAACCATCACCACCTGAAGATGGAATGACTAATGAAGCACAGGAAAACTTGTTCAAAAAAATCCTATGTAAATTTATTCAGCTTTGGAGTTTTCCACAACACAAGTTAAAGTATGAATGAGTGATGCATGTTTTTGTGCTTTACTGTTGTACTTTCAGCTGCCTTCACACCATTGGATGGAAACCAGGAGATGCAATAGCATTTTAGACATTCAATGTTGCACTTGCTATCACATCTTTTCAGGGGAATCGAACAAAAACTAAAGCATTTTGTAGGATCAGTATTTACATAGAACTATAGCATGGTTACCACACAGAGGCAGGTTATACAACCTGTTAAGTCTGTGCCAGCCCTCTGAAGGAGAGTCACCTGGAGCTACTCCTTCATTTTCTCCCTAGAACCCTGTGTTGTAGTATGTTGGATATCATTCAGTAGGTCTTAACAAGTCTTCATAGTCTTAGTTAGGCTAACTACATGCATTTATAAACTATAAGAACTATGCACATATTTACAGTAAAGGGTTGAAGCTAGGAGATGTCTCCGTGCTTGCTTGTGCACACGGCTCTGTCCAACACTAGACTGACTCCTAGGTGCATGGCATGTGTTCTCTTACCTCACTGTGTGGACAGTACTGTACTCAGTCTCACGTTAACCCTATTTTTTTTTATTCATTTGCAGGATGTGGGTGTTGCTGGCTCTGCCAGCATTTGTTGCCCATCCCTAATCGCCCTTGAGAATGTGGTGGTGAGCTGCCTTCTTGAACCGCTGCAGTCCCTGTGGTGTAGGTACACCCACAGTGCTGTTAGGGAGGGAGTTCCGGGATTTTGACCCAGCGGCAGAGAAGGAACAGCGATATATTTCCAAGTCAGGATGGTGTGTGGCTTGGAGGGGAACTACCAGGTGGTGGTGTTCCCATGTGACTGCCGCCCTTGTCCTTCTAGATAGCAGCGGTCGTGGGTTTGGAAGGTTCAGCCTAAGGACCCAGGCCCTTATACTACACCTTGCATGTTCTTCCTTTTCAGTTAATAATCCAATTCCCCCTTGAATGCCTCAGTTGAATTTGCTTCTGGCACACTCTCAGGCAGCGCATTCCAGACCTAACCATTTTGAGTTTATTTTTTTAACATTGCTTGCATTATTAACTTTCCATTTATTGACCAACACTTCTGTGTTGCAACAGCCACCTCAGATGCAATTTTTTTATGCTGTCCATATTTTGATGGTATAAAAGCAAAATACTGCAGATGCTGGGAAATCTGAAGTAAAAATCCAAAATATTTCAGACCTGAAATGTTAGATAGTACAAAAGCCTCTCCTGAGATGGCCCATTGTTTAGAATTATTTCAGCATCTGAAGTATACCTAAAACCAATTCTTCCCAACATACCTAGTGCCCCTTTACCTCAACTGGATTTACAATTGATCGGACAGACCAGAGCACAACCTCTTGTCACAAACTTTAAAGAACCATGCGCTTTTTTAAAAAAAAATAAGCAACTACTTAAAATGTACAGTTTCTCCTAAAGACTAACATATCGAACTGGTCAAACAAATATGTTCTTTATCAGGATTACATCGCCATTCATGTTTTACTTGGGAAGCCAAAATCAGGCAATATGTCAATCACATCAAACATTCTAACTTAGTAAATACAAACAGCAGCCCATATAAGCACATCAGACTTCTTCGGAAGTGAGATGCAAAAGAAATTTTCACTTTTAATCAGTTGGAAAGAATTCTCAATGCCTAAAAATCGGTGGCAAGATCACTGTCCAAAAGAGGGGTTTTAAAAAACAGTTTTTTCTGTCAGCAGAAACCTGTTCTACAAAAAAAATCAAGAGTTGAGACAAGATGGGATTAAACTAAATTAATAAAACGTATGGAGGCGGCAAAGGGGGTGGACATAAAAATACCCAAGACGTTTCTATAAATTGTTCTCACACAATCACAATGCCCACTCACCATGCCAGCCAACCGATGCCAACCAGTGCGCCTGTCAATAAAGCCATGTTACCCTCACTTTTCATATTATTTAAATTAAATTTAATCACGTTAAATTTAAATTATTGGACTTCTTTTACATCAAATATAAATCGTAGCTTCATAAGCAGCGGGCAACAGCTCAGCACAAGTGGCACTCAAGTCACCAGGTAGAAAGGCTGCAGTGGTCAAACTATATCACATCAAACGTTTGAGAAATAAATCCTACCTTTCTTGGCATGTACTTGGCATATTTTGTAGTTACTTTTTTTTTTCACTAGTCAAATCAAGGTATGGGGATGGGAGGATAAAATAAGTTGCTCTTTTCTCTGTCAGTCAAACACACACACACACAGCCTGGAGAGGGGGAGAGGGGAGCGGGTGGGATGCAGGAGAGAGGGAGCTGCAGACTCCGCACTCTGCAGCGAGTCTGTCTCAGCGCTGACAGGAACCAGACCCAGTCACCTCCAAATGTCAACAGCGGCAGCAGCCTGCGCGCACGGGGGGTGGGGGCGCGCGCGCGCGAAGCTGGCCGGGCGCGCACCCGTGCCCCAGGACAGCGTGCACGAGTCCCCTTCGAGGGGGACAGAACCCAGTGTGTGTGCTCCATTGCCCTCCTCGCGCTGCTAATTACCGCACTGCATTGATTAGAACCCCCACCCAATTTTCGTAGCTCGCCGATATGCCACTCTCTTTCCTGGGGTTACCAACCCCCCCCGCCCCAGGATTGGCCTGGAGTCTCCAGGAATTGAAAATCAGTTTCCAGGACACTGCTGTGTGCAACCTTGGAGAAAATTCATTGAGACATTAATACAATTATTGTTTTGTCATTTTCTTTGAATATTTCTGTTTACTGGATGTAGAAAGACTGAAAATAGCAGGGGGAAAAGGCTGTTTGGCTGACAGACAAGCATCATCCAATTGGGCAATGAGTCTTTTTGCCTTCCAGTTGGCATGGGGGTGGGGGTGGGGGGCGATATATCACAAGGATGGATGTGTTGGCTGACTAATGGCTGGAGTGTGGGGGCAAGTCATGCAATGAAATCTCCAGGAATACATTTAATCATAGTTGGCAACCCTACACCTCACTCTTCCTCTCCCAGAGACACTGTTACTTTACTGTGACAGAGAGTTAATGTCACTGGTGGAATTTAAATTCAAGTATTTAATAAATCTGGAATTGAAAGCTCGTTCCAGTAATGGTGACCATGAAACAATCTTTAATTGTCATTACAAACCCACCTGGTTCACTAATGCCCTTTAGGGAAGGAAATCTGCTGTCCTTACCTGGTCTGGCCTACACATGACACCAGACCCACAGCGATGTTGTTGACTCTTAACTGCCCTCTGAAATGGCCAAGCAAGCCACTCAGTTCAAGGGCAATTAGGGACAAGCAACAAATGCTGGCCTTGTCAGCAATGCCCACATCCCATGAACACATTTTTTAAAATTGTCACACAAACCACCCCTAGCTCAAGTGACCGAGCTATTGAACCAAGGAATGCCTCACATAAACGTTTAATGCTTTTGTCTGATTTCCACTCACTTTCCAGCGCAGCCAATAAGTAACAATCCAGAACAGGAACCCCGCCTGATTTTCTCACCCCTGGGGCACTGACTGAGGCCAGTTGTTTTGCCCCAAATGTCAATGCAGCACAACTGAAATGAATGATTGTTGCAGGCAGTGAGGAACACTTGGTGGACCTAGAATGCAAAATCTGGAAGAATCGAGTCCACTGTGGAGAATTTCAAAATGTGGACGGAACGAGAGCAGATAATGGCAGAGGGAATGATGACCGACACGCAGTTAAAGTTGGAAACAGCAAGTGTAGAATAAGTGAGTGAGTTAAAGATAGTATGAAAATAAACAGAAGAGCATTAGTTTTAGAAGATTGGACATGGGTATGAGAGAGAGGGAGAAATGACAGACCGCGCAAGGGCAGCTGAGAGAGAGAGAGCATGAGACAGCATTACTACTAGAAAGGACAAATGTAAGTGTGAGCAGGATACCTTATTGGAGAATATGAGAAAGAGTGCTGAATAGAGAAAATGATCGCAGAGATAGAAAGTTGGCTGCTACATAGCGAAGGACAGGTGAAAGACTTGTAAACTACAAAACAAATACAGAGAGGTGATGATTGGAAAGGAATGCGCAAGAGCATTTTGCAGTGGTCTGAGTTTCTGGGAAGGAGAAAATTCTGAGACAGAATTAGGAGGACAGAAAGTTACAAGCTAGAAACAGTAGCTGTTTGTCTTTCCTATCGGCCAGCGAGAGGGTGATTTATTTTTAATTTCTTGTGGCGATAACAGCTTTAAGATGATTGAATCAATTAGCCTGCCACTCTATTAATGTAAACATTTACTTCAGGAACCAGAGCGCAGAGCCTGGCTTGTACTCAAAACGTGTACAGAGAAATAAAAACACAACTCCTAGTTCACATGTACAGTTTCAAGTGCTACAGTTGTTTTTTTTTTTCAAACTGTTTATTGCTCAGGAACAAAAATACCTGGAAAAACTCAGCAGGTCTGACAGCAGCTGCGGAGAGGGATACAGTTGACGTTTCGAGTCCGTGTGACCCTTCATCAGAACTCTGCTGTGCTCTTGACATGTGCACAAGTAATGTCTGTAAAAGTTTCAACTGAAGAAGTTTTATGAATTAAGGGCCTGAAATCCCAAGAACGCAATAGCCAAGAGGAAACCATGCAAGTTAAGCCCATGGGCTAAATCAGCAGAGATCATTCTATTTCTCTCTTTTTCCCACTACTCCCTAATGAATTTTGAATTGCATCCTCCCCTCCCCCAGTGAAGCACTCACACATGTTCTGTGTCTTAGGCCAGGATTTTCCAGTCCTGTCGTGGCGGGACCCACCGCGGCAAGTGGGGCCGGAAAATCCTGAACTTAAAGTCTTTTTGAGGGGGGAGGAGGAGGTTGGAAATGTATAAGTACAAGTTGCCTATTTCAAAACTTTTCTGCAAAGCTTTATTTCAATCTCCAGATGGCAGCCAAGCTCACAGGTTAAGAGTGAAGCCAATTTGTTCTGTGTGAAATTAGAAAGAGTTAAATCATAATGAGGGAAAAGGGAAGGAAATGAGTCAGTCATGTGGTTTTTTTTATAATGAGCCCTGACTGCACACTTGCTCAGCCATTAACCTCGTAGTGTAATCTATCACTGCTGTTTGATGAAGCAAGTCATTTGATGCTGCTAACAATTATAACAGTACTGGAACTCCAATATATTCTCATTGTTAGATGGATTACAGTGTAACAGAATAGCAAATATTATGAGCACATAACAAAATGTAGTAATTTATGAGTCAGATGACTTTTTGTTTGTTAAAACAAGACCAGCAAATTTCATTTGTGTGCGTGATTTGTGCTGTTATATAACACAGAAGCTCACATGAATTCCCCCTCAAGCAGGAAAACTCTTTCGAGTTATCAACAGTCACAGATTGCAACTCTTTCGAGTACAATCACAGTTCTTGGTTTCCGGGAGTGGGACATGAACCCACAACCCTCTGATTCAAAGGAGAGGGTGCTATGAACTGAGCCACAGCTGACACCTCCCCCTCAAGCAGGGAGAGGCACACACTCCCAATCATCAGCAAAGTAATGGAAGGGGTGATTGGCAGTGCAATTAAGTGGCACTTATACAGCAATAACCTACCTGCTTGCCCATGCTCAGTTGGGCTTCTGCGAGAACCTTTTGGCTCCAGACCTCCTTGGGCCAAACACATATAAAAGAACTGAATTCCAGAGGTGAGGGAAAAATGAATGTCCTTGACATCAATGCGCCATTAAACCAAGCGTGCATCAAGGCCTCTAATAAACTTTAAGACAATGGGAATCGGAGGAAAACTGTCCATTGGCTAACATCATACCTTGCGCAAAGAAAGATGCTTGTGGTTGTCAGAAGTCAATCGCCTCAGCCCCTGGGCATCGCTGCAGGAGTTCCTCACGGCAATGTTCTAGGCCCAACAACCCTCCAGTTGCTTCATCAATGATCTCCTCATCATAAGGTGAGAAGTGGGGATGTTTGCTGATGATTTCACAGTGGTCAGTACCATTAATGACTCCAATTCTGACTCCCCAAAGTCTTTCTACCATCTATAAGGCACAAGTCAGGAATGGAATGAAATGTAATCCACCCGTCCTGTTGAGTGCGGGTCCAACAACACTCAAGAAGCTCGACACCACCCAGAACATAGCACCCCATCCACCATCTTCAACATTCATGTCTTCCACCATCAGTGCATTGTGGCTGCAGTGTGAACAATCTACAAGATGCACTGCTGCAACTCGCCAAGGCTCCTTCGACATCACCTTCCAAAGCTGCATTCTCTACTCCCTAGGAGAACAAGGGCAGCAGGTGCATGGGAGCGCCACCACCTGTAAGTTCTCCTCCAAGTCACACACCCTTCCTGACTTGGAACTATCATCGTTCCTTCATCGTCACTGGGTCAAAATCCTGGAACTTGCTCCCTAACAGCACTGTGGGTGGACTTACACCACATGGGTCGCAGCGGTTCAAGAAGGCAGCTCACCAGCACCTTCTCATTAGGAATGGGCAATAAATTCTGGCTTGCCAGTGGTGCTCGACATTCTATGAAAGGCTAAATGAACTTCTGTTTTACTTTCCTTTTCACATCCTTAGTCTTTACTTCCCTTTGATATAATAAGAAAAGACAGGTAGTATAACAGTTTCCATTAGAGAGAACTCAAGTTCCCATCAGTTACAAGGATATGAATAATGAACATCCCAAGAGCTCAGAATGTATACCCCTAGCTAAATATCACACACGTGGCAAGGGATGTGATTAGCAGATGTGTTCAAACACACGTATTGTTGGTGAAATGCAAGAAGAAACCCATTCATCTGTTCTCCAAATATTTTAGAAAGGAAAATGAATAGGATAACGAGCTCAAAATGAGTGCTTCCAACCCTTTAGATCGAACCTAAGGAAAAATATATTCATGGCTAGTCACTGAAAACACTGACCCTGTTGAAGCAGTTAAAAAAGAGAACTGGATTAGCTTGAAATTCAGTGAAGAGAAGAGAAATCTGAATTTAAGGTTGGAAAAAGACAGAGGGCGGAATTTTACACCAGTGGGATTTTACGGTTCTGCTGAAGTCAATGGGCTTTTGAATGGCTCACTGCATTCTCTGGCCTCGCCCCCACCAGTTCCACAATTCCGCACGGAATTGTTCCTGACGTAGGGAAACTTGAAAGGCTAAATTGCTTTTGTTTTATCTCTAAAACATCTTAAGTTCCCAGTGGAGATGCTATTCAAAAACATCAAAATGTACCCAGTCTGAATCAGTGATGCTGTGCAAGAGGAATGGACACTTTACTCTCTGGCCAAAGGGCTCAATTTTCTTCCAAACCATCAGCAATCATGGGTAAAACTAGAGTGATTTAACACGATAAAACCTGGGCTGCGTGTTAAATTGAAGCCATTTGCAGCAAGGCACTTGCAAGCAACACTTTGGTGGCAGGAATAGCCATTTTCAGATTTTCTCAGCCAGTCGACAATGAAGAAATTGTGTTGAACTTTATATTGCCATCAGAGCTTATTCTATCTCATCTTATACACATTACTCGCAAGGCTCTTAAGGATAACCTTTAAGACTGACTATTCTAGGCTGGTAAAAGTTTGAAACTAAGTTGCATTCACTGTGCTTTTCTTCCAAACAAGCCTTGTGAGGTGAACAGGAAAACATCCCATAACTCAAGATTAACATGTAGAGATCTTGTCTGTGAGAAGCTTGTTTTCCTCATTGAGGTGCTGCAAGGATTTTCAGGCAAAAAAAGGCGTTTCAGTCCTGGTTCTGTCCACTTTTCTACATATATTCCACCCAGTATTTAAAAGTAAGTTGTCAGTCTTGGGGAAAAGGCTGTTATCACAGTGGCATGAATAGCAAGCAACTGTTGGTGATGTCTGCCTCCTGATCAAGCAGCTGTGTACCTAGGCGGGGGGGGAGCGGAGGAGCTTTTCATTTCACCCGAGGCTACCTTTCAATATAGTCCATTGCATCAAATTAATTTTCACCTTGAGAAAGTACTGGTAGGCAACGCGGAAGCTGACAAAGTGGTGGAATGCCAGGTTCATTATCAAACTCAGCCCGGAGTGCTGCAAAAGTGTGAGCCAGTTGGTTCTTCGTGGGAAGCACGTCAGATGGAAAGTGCTCCAGCCCAGCATCTCCAACAGCCACCAGCAAAAGGAACATTGTCAAAGGCTTCCTGGTGCATCCCCTGAGCATACTCAATTTGGAGCTAGTATATGGCCCAGATATCCAGTTTTAAAAATAAGTATTGTAAAAATAGAGACAAATGCTAATGGAATTTTCTGCTGATTGCATCCGTACAAATACTCAACATGTTGTGCTCCTTTTACAGTATCTGATTTAATATAATATAATCTAAAAAAAGTAATTTGTGTCTGATCCCTTGAGCCAACTTACAGTGTTTCATTAATCTACAGAACACAGGCTGGCTCATATTTGAGTTATTTGCCCATGAATAGACTCCTTCAATTTGATTCTAATGCACTGGGAGCTGTTTATGTTCTCAAGTTAATGTAACCCCTATCAACAAAGGGACAATCAATGAAAAGGAGTGGATAATACCCCAATGAAAAACTGGATGAAAGATAATTGCCATCTGAAACTTAACGAAATGTCATGCTGAGGATTACAGGACTAAATAGAAGTGTTATTGTTGATGATGCCAACAAGTACAATGATTACATGTTATAATACTCATGGGATAATATTTTGTCCTAAAATACATTCTGGTAGGATAAAGTTATTGCTGCCTGCAAAATCATTTCCGGAGGGCATTGCTTCTGTGGATAAAGGATTGCATATTACAATGGGAAAAAAAATTAACTTGGATTTGCAATTTATTTTATACATAAAATACTGCCTTGCCAGGAAGAATTTCAGCATTGATTGAGGAATGGAGTGAACTACGCATAGATCTTTACGTTCTTTCACATGAGCAGTATCATGGAATGTATTTTATTAAATTAAAAACTTGAATCCTGACCAGTGTGAAATTTTTTTAATTGTTTTGGGATTCTGGGATTAGCATTCAATACCAGGGAAGATGTCTGCAAGCACATTCTGATAAGTGATAAATCAGCACGGGATTTCAAGGAATTAAATTCTAGATTAAGGAGCAGGTCTTCCTGGGAAATTACGTTTGGATTAGTCTCAGTGCCATGAGTGGGACCAGACAAAGAGTGAAAGGATATGATTGTAGACCATGAATGCTGAGAAGGGTCTCCAATTGCTGGGACCACTTTTGGGGCAAGAGTAGGTTTTCATGTACATCGCAGAGGCACTATAGTGCCCTAGCAGAAAGAATAAAAGGGGCAGTGGGGAGCATTTGAAACTAGTTAGGGAGGTGGGAGGGGAAAATGCACACAGTGGCTGGAGTTTCATTGGGCCGTTGTGGGGAAGGGGGGGGCAACAGACCACTGCTGGGGCTGCACCTAAAAGAGATGTCACCATGGAAGCAGCAACCCTCCCAACCAGGTAGGTCAGGTCTATGGTGAGTGAAGAGGGTCATTGAGTGCCCAAATAGGCCCTACCCAACGCTCAGAGCCCACAGGAAGGCTGCCTGGGCTCACCAGGCAGTCTCTTCAAGCAGCAGAAGATGTCCCTCCACCCCACCCCCTTCACTGTTAAGACATCAGCGGATTGATGGGCCCTTAATTGGCTGCTTAAGTGCCACAATTGACCTCTGGACGAGAGGACCATCCTCAGGCTTAGCCACTGTTGGTAAAATGGTTTGCTCAATGACAGACCTCGCCACGGAGTGTGCCGTGTTGTAATTCTCATCCAAGACACTTTGAGGACAACACACGGGTGTCATGAGCCATCTCTTCAGCGGGTACCCCTGATCACCCAGCAGCCAACCCTGTAAGCGCCGCAGCCCTTCGAATACCAGTGGCACCAGGGGGTACCTCAGGATGCAGGAGTGGTTAGAACACCCAGGGTACCTGGCACAAATGTACATGATTAGGTTCTGATGATCGCAGACCGGCTGAATGTTGATGGAGTGAAACCCTTTCCAGTTAATGAAGATCAGGGTCTACTGCCAGGGAGCTCCTAAAGCGACATGTGTGCTTTATTCCCTTCATTCATTCATTCCCTTCACACTTGGAAAGCCAAAGATTGCCACAAATCCCAGAAATCTAGCAGCCTGGCTAGCTTCATCCATTGTGAACTTTATATAATGATGCGCCTCACTGTAGAGGGCATTCGTCACCTCCTTATACATTTATGTGTTGAGGCCTGAGAGGTGCCACATAGGTCCCATCTGGATCCCTGGAATGAGCCGCTTGCAAAAACATTGAATGCAACGGTGACCTTCAGGGGCACTGGCAGGGGATGGCCTCCCAGACCATGTGGTGTTAGTTCCTCCCGCAGAATGTGGCAGGCATGAGCCACTGTATCGCTTGACAAACGTAGACATGTGCAGCACTGCCTCTCGCTCATCTCCAAATAGCAGAGACATCTTCGGTATACCCTTGGTCACACCAGTCGCCTCCGTGGGATGGGTCTGACTTCCTCAGCCTCGGGATCTCCCTGGAACACCCCTGGACCATGCACCTCAGGCCGGGGATTTGCATACATCCAGTAGCTGTGCTCCGTTAATGGCTGTCTGCCTCTTACCTTTTCACATTCCTCAGGCAGTTAAATACCCACCACCCCCTCCTGAGTCTGTGCACCCCATTCATGTTGGGCTCCATCTCCCCCAACCCCGGTCACCCCTCTCCCCCTCCCTTCCCTGTTCCCTTCACCATCATATCTCTGCCTATTCCATACCCCCTCCCCCACCACCTACCACCCCCATGCTGATTTCTGCTAGTAGAGTGCAGCCCTGTATGTGCCCTGCAGCACCCAGTCCGAGCAGCCCTGTCTGTGCCCTGCAGCACCCAGTCCGAGCAGCCCTGTCTGTGCCCCGCAGCACCCAGTGCGAGCAGCCCTGTCTGTGCCCTGCAGCACCCAGTGCGAGCAGCCCTGTCTGTGCCCTGCAGCACCCAGTCTGAGCAGCCCTGTCTGTGCCCTGCAGCACCCAGTGCGAGCAGCCCTGTCTGTGCCCTGCAGCACCCACTGTGAGCAGCCCTGTCTGTGCCCTGCAGCACCCAGTGCGAGCAGACCTGTCTGAACACTGCAACACCCAGTCTGAGCAGCCCTGTCTGTGCCCTGCAGCACCCAGTCTGAGCAGCCCTGTCTGTGCCCTGCAGCACCCAGTCTGAGCAGCCCTGGCTGTGCCCTGCAGCACCCATTGCGAGCAGCCCTGTCTGTGCCCTGCAGCACCCAGTCTGAGCAGCCCTGTCTGTGCCCTGCAGCACCCAGTCTGAGCAGCCCTGGCTGTGCCCTGCAGCACCCATTGCGAGCAGCCCTGTCTGTGCCCTGCAGCACCCAGTCTGAGCAGCCCTGTCTGTGCCCTGCAGCACCCAGTCTGAGCAGCCCTGTCTGAGCCCTGCAGCACCCAGTGCGAGCAGCCCTGTCTGTGCCCTGCAGCACCCAGTGCGAGCAGCCCTGTCTGTGCCCTGCAGCACCCAGTCTGAGCAGCCCTGTCTGTGCCCTGCAGCACCCAGTGCGAGCAGCCCTGTCTGTGCCCTGCAGCACCCACTGTGAGCAGCCCTGTCTGTGCCCTGCAGCACCCAGTGCGAGCAGCCCTGTCTGTGCCCTGCAGCACCCAGTCCGAGCAGCCCCGTCTGTGCCCTGCAGCACCCAGTCTGAGCAGCCCTGTCTGTGCCCTGCAGCACCCATTGCGAGCAGCCCTGTCTGTGCCCTGCAGCACCCAGTCTGAGCAGCCCTGTCTGTGCCCTGCAGCACCCACTGTGAGCAGCCCTGCATGCGAACCTCACCAGTCTCGCCTGAGATAACAACTTTGGCAGTGCTGGTAGGTTTTCAATGTTGTACACGCCTCAAAGTCAGGAATGAAGTGAATGTGGGCTGGTGCATGTCACTTAAATCCGGTCACGAATCAGACCAGGCTAATTTTCTGCAGACAAGGCACGTAATTAGGGGGGAGGATGTGATTTCGGTGAGTTGGGTTTTTAATGAGCATTTGTAATATGTTGATGTGTGCAAATGGGGTTCCCGACAAGGATCAGCGGGAATGTCGACCCGCCATTCGGCCGCCATGAAAGTGCTGAGGGGAAAATTCCGACTTGTTTTCCATCCGGCAGAAACCTGACTTTTGGCATCACTCCAAATTTTCTGCTCCTGCCCGCCCACAACTCCCGCCACTGGCGGGGCCCGAATATTCCACCCAATGGGCAGAAATCTGCCCTTGGTGGGCGTGTGGGCTTCACCGGCTCGGCGGCGGGCGGACAGCCGACCCCCGCCACCGAAACGGGGCCCGCCGCCATTTTAAGTGGGCGGGCCAATTAAGGCCCGCCCAGTGGCCTGCCCGACACTTCCTGTGCAGGGGGGCGGGGGAGGGAATCCCCAGCTGTTAAAGTGCGCTCTTTCAAGCATGCACGTGAATGTGCGCACTGCTCCCTGAGGCAAAGTCCTGCCTCAGGGAGATTTGTGAGAGGTAGGAAAAGTCAAAAAATAGAGAAATATTAAAATTATTAACATGTCCCCCTCACGTGACAATGTCACACGAGATGGGACATGTTAATAAGAAACACACAAAGTTTATTAAATTTAAAAAAAAACAGACATGAAACCTCATCCCGCCAGTGGATGAAGTTTCATGAATAATCTGGATCCCGCTGGGGCTCCTGGCCTGCCCGCCAGCCTTAAGCTTGGCCACGCAGGGCCTTTAACAAGGTTAATTAGCCTGTCAATGGCCTTAATTGGCCATTGACAGGTCGGCGGGCGGACAGCTGATTTCCCTGTCCGCCCGCCTTCCTGAAGATTTAAATGGACCAGGATGATGTTGGGGGTTCCTCCAAGCGTCATCTTGCGTCAATTTCCCCTTGGCAAGCGGGCCCCGCCCCCAAATCGCCAAGGGGAAAATCCTGCAGAATGAGTCTAGTGCGTATTCAAGGCCAATTTTCTAGAACAATGTGTACAAAATCAAATCCCTGGCCCCCATTTCTTTTTGGTGCTACAAGTGGCCTTAAAGGTCCAAAATGGTGTCCACACGCCTGCGCGTACTTCTGGCTGTAAGTTGCACCAGATGCCATATAGTTGAGGACACAAGCATACATATCATATAAATATCATATAGATATATATCATATAGATCATATCATATAAATCATCAATTCATTTCAGGTTAGCTGTTAGCTGATTCCCATTGGCTGTTACCTTGAACGTAGAAGAATTTGATGCTTTCGAGAGTTCTTTCAAGTTGCCAATGTTTAAAGGGAGTGGTGTGGTTGGTGCTGAAGACCTTAATGCTGACTTCAAGGCATTTGCATAAACCAGTTGCTCCCCAGACGTGGGTGCAGTAATGGGCATCCCCCTCGGAATTCAGCATGACTTGGAGTATGAACAGAGGGCACACAGAGCAGGGCAAGCTGCTAGGTAGGATTGCCAACCATGATTGAATTTATTCCTGGAGGTTTCGTCACATGACTTGCCCCCACACTCCAGGCATGAGTCGGCCAACACATCCATCCTCGTGACGCACCGCCTCCCGACACCAATTGGAAAGCAAAGAGTTTCATTACCCAATTGGATGATGCTTGACTGTCAACCAAACAACATGGCCCATGATTCCAATGGTCAACCGTTACATATGTGCACAGCTCACATACAATGAAGGCCATGGTACCACAAGAAATGGGATAGAGCTGACCATTGGCAGGCTGAAACAATTCTTCCGATGCCTGGGCTGCTCTGGAGGAGCCCTGCACCACTCAGCTGAGCAGATGTCAAGGCTAGTGTGGCACAAAGTTACCCCCATGAGGGAGCTGCCCTTGCCACCTGCTACACAGTGAGCAGCTGAGGTGCAGGAAGAGGGGCAGGAAGGCGAAGGGAGGAGGAAGCCTAGCTAGCCCCGTTCTGGCCAGGCAGTCTGCGTATAGCAGTAGCTCCAGTTCCTCATTCACCAGCAGCCCCACGTCCCTCTGTCCATCACAGTGTCCTCTTGGCCACTAAACGCCACCACAAAATAAACATTCCAAACCAAATTTACAAATCAAAGTACTCCATATTGCAACTAGTCAATGAATCACCCTACTGCATTCCTTTAGTGCCTGTCTTTTGTGCACCTCCGTGCTCCTACGCTGTGCTACTCTAGCGGCTGCAACATGGCCGGTCCAAGGCTGCTGACTTTTAGTGGGGGGAACTGCAGATGACCTTCGAGGATCACTTCATGTAGCTCTGGGCTTGGTACACATCCTGGCATGGGTGGCAGCAGTCTGGGGCGGCTGGCTGAGAGGCAACAGCAAGGGCACCGGCAGAGTGGCAGAGGTGGGAAGGCAAGGGCTGTCCTGCTCCATAGCGTCACTGTTCGTCTCCTGGGCAGTGCCGCAAGCAATCCACGTAATCCGATGAAGGATTGATTGCTGGACTGCAGTGCCACTCTGCATGCCCCCTTGGGCATTGGCACCTGCCACCATGATGGCAGCAGCCTGGGAGCAAGCTGAGGTTGCAGAACAGAAGTCTGCAACAGACTCTGGGTGACTTCCCCTGGAGTTCCAGGTTAATCCCCAAGAGACTGCTGAGAGCCAAACTGGAGAAAAATCATAGGGCTATTAAAATAATGTCATTTTTTTCCCATTCAGTTTGAAACTGCAGTTTAATAATTATAAAAATATCGGAGGTGGGAAAGAAAGATTTTTTTTTGACTGATGCTCATCGTCATTCAATCAGGTAATAAAAATCCAACCCAATTACTTTGTGGGCTTTGGAGATGGGAGTTTGAGGTTTCGTTGCAATTCCCTCACATTGAGGTGGGCAGGCAGATGCTGAAATACTCAGTTCTGGACAATCAAAGAAACAAAGTGTCCTTCACAGGGCTTGGGGAGGGGGCTGAGTCTGAACACGTCCTGGTCAACATCCCACTACTACTTAACAGGGGGGCCTGTATAAATAGAGTTGCCAACTCTGATTAAAGGTAATCATGGATGTTTCATCACATGACTTGCCCCCACGCTCCAGCCATTAGTCGACCAACACATCCATCCTGGTGACGCACTGCCTCTCTACGCCAATTGGAAGGCAAAAAGACCCATTACCCAACTGGATAATGCTTGACCGTCAGCTAAACAGCCTTTAAAAAAAATCTTATTTAAAGCCCCGACAACTTTTCTCCAGGGCTGCACACAGCAGTGTCCTGGAGATCGATCTTCAATTCCTGGAGACTCCAGCCCAATCCTGGAGGGTTGGCAGCCCTGAAAGAGGTTAAGCCAAGAAACGGACACAGATCCTCAGGGCTGGATAGAAAACTAATCCATAAGGTAAAAAGATTTGCAAACAGATTGAAAATAGCCAAGTTTTAAAAATCATTCCAAAAAGTAGCTGATGTGGGAGTGGGTGGGGTGGGGTGGGGTGGGGTGGTGGGGAGACCTGTTGGAGTGCACACATTGCAGTAGAGCCACTCAGTGGCCAGGCTACAGAACTGCAAGCACGTCCAGACCACTCGACAATACAAGGAATTGTTCTCCTGTCAGAACGCAAGTGACAGTTCACATTGAAACCGTGTATCACAGCAGCAAAGCGTACGAGTGTAGGATATTGCAAGGAAAGGTGGCACTGTTGGAATGAAAAGTTCCATATGAGGCAGTGATATATAACATATAATGATACGCAGTGACCCACGTGCAGCTTTTAGGGATTAAATGAAGACACATTTATACAACCCCTTTCCTGACACCAGGGGTGCTCCAAAGTGCTTTCCGTCCTATACTGTGCTTCTGTAGTGTAGGAAATGTGGCAGCAAATTTGTGCACAGCAAGCTCCCACAAGCAGCCTCATAATGATCAAGATAAGGTGGAAAAAGGGCTCAAGGGGACCCAAGGAAAACTTTTTAAGTTTTGCACAGTGAGTGGTTAGGATTTGGAATGCAATGCCTGATAGGGCGGTGGATACAGATTTAATAGCAGCTTTCAAAAGGGGATTGGATAAATTTCTTGCAGGAAAAATATCACAGGAGTGTAGGGATATTGGGAGGAGTGGGACTAATTGAATCGCTCTTCAAAAGAGGGCCAGACTCAGTGGGCCGAATGGCCTCCTTCTGTTCTATGTTTCTGTCATCTGTTTATCAGTGATGTTGATTGAGTGATAAATATTGGGCAGGTCACCAGTGCTCCCTAGTGCTCCTTCAAAATAATGCTATGGGATCTTTTACATCCACCTAAGCGGGGGCCAACTCTGAACACCTTCCGATCAACATCCCACTGCTACTTCACAGGAGGGCCTGTATAAATTGAGTTGCCAACTCTGATCCTTCAAAAAAGCCACTTTGTCCAACTTCTGGCGTTTTATATATTGTCCATTTATCTATTCCTGGCCACAAACTCCAAAGACCCCATAGTCACAGTCAACAATATACCCCTCGACTTTGGAGTTCAAAAGTTCTGCTTTCTTGAGAGTGTCCTCTCCATCAACTCCCCATTAGATGGTGAAATCGCCCATCACCAGGCAAAAGCAAGTCCAGCATTCAGCAGAGACTTTGGGGAGAACATGGAGCTTGTCTCAAAACAAAAATCAAACTCAAGCAGGCAGTGGTTCTTATATAATTTCTCTAGGACTGTGCAGCAGGGACAGCCTACCGATTTCACATGGAGCAACTCGGTGCATTCTACCTTCACTGCATAAGATTTACCAGCAGCATCAAGTGGCAGGGCAAAATCCCTAACACCAAAGTTCTTGCAAGGTGCCACATACCTGGTATCGAGAGCATGGTCATCAGAGCTCAGCTTCGCTGGGTCGACCGTGTGATTCACATGGAGGATCTCACATATCAAAGGCAGTATCCTACAGCCAGCTGAACATGGGAGTAACACAGGATGTCTCAAACTCAGATACAAAGACATTGTGAAAGTCAACCTCAGAGTCTGTAAGTTGGACTCCACTATGGGGGTGTCCTATCATGGACAGATCGCAATGTTTGAAGGGAAGAAAGTCAAGTCCCCGCAGGACAAGTGAGCATGTCGTAAAGCCAGCGCCTCCAACCACTTCTCCAATAGTAGCTTCATTTTGTTATGACATGACAGGTGATATGTGCCAGGCGGACCAAATCCACAAGGGAAATTTGGCCAAGCTATCACAACAGTTTTGCCATTTGTATTTATTATGAGAAGATTTGGGCACTGAATTCAGAAGGAATGGGTCTGCAAACACCTTTAGAGATTTTAGAAACTAAATTGAAACATTTATTAACAAAAGAGAAGATTTCAAGCGCATACATAATATTCCAGTTACTTAATATTATAACAAATCCCAAAATTCCTAATTAAACTGACTCCCAACTATACATGCTCTTTAAGGCAACATTCCAAAATAGACTTTAATTTAAATAGCAAGCCAGCAAATTTACCACAGCACCCACTCATCAGTGGAATTCCAAAGGCTTTTCTCCAACTTTAGTTATTGGACACAGCAGGCTTTTGCAAACATGGCTGGAGGCTCCCCCAAAGCGCTTTCACACACTCCTTTTAGTTCTTATATGGCCCCCCCAACACGGTCTTTTATCTTCCCTTTATATATGTTTCTCACTCTTTAATCTGTAAATCCCATTGTTCCATATGTCTTTGCAAATTTACATTTTCCATAATATAAAAACCTTTCATGTTGCCGATATGAGCTCTTTCCTTTTTGGGAAAAATAAACACAATGCTTGGCCTCGCTTACCTTACCAGTTGTAAACATTCGATCATCCCTTTGGAATCCAAACAACTCCTTCATTTATCTAAAAATGCAAATTTCCTTCACACCTTACATGCTAAGGCCTCATCCATGTCAACTCATAAGCATTTCAAATGCCTTTTACCCCTAACCTCTTTTGATAATTTCAAGCTTGCAGTCTGTCTGACTCTAATTAAGTCACACAGGCAGAACCATCCACACTCACACCCATAAACCTGCTTTACAATAAACCACAATAATATTATGAAACTTATTAAAGTTTCGTGACAACATGGAATATTTGCAATCAGATCTGCAAATCAAGATTTGGCTTAACCTCACATATAGGACGGCACCAACCTAGACAGTGAACAATTGGTCACCTTGCTGAACGCTCATCCATTGAAATGGCGGGAGGATCCATCATCATCGTTTAGCTTAACCTCTCTAAATTCTTAACATTTTCAACGGTGTACAAATTAAATTTACTATCACTGTGTCGAAGGTTTTCAGAAATAAAGCACATCATTCCAATACGTCGTCAATTATTGTGCATGAGAAGTGTACATATCATTTGCAGACCATTGCAAGGCATACAGAGTTCAAAAAATGGAAACTGGATTTGGAAAGAGAGGAGAGGAGAAAGAAACCATGAAAGTATTTTAAAGGATAAGTTTCAGTTGGAATAGTTCTGGGATATTTACACCCCAAACATTGCAGAATACTGGTATTCTGTTCAGAAGGAAACTATCAGAATAAAATTAAATCTGAAAACGGCAATTGCAGAAAATGTGTAATGTTTCACCTTTGAGTTGTTTACATTCATTTAATGGAATGAAATCTCAAAAAAAAGTCACAGAAGAAACACATTGGGCTGAGTCTTCCAAGGCAGGACAATCACCATTGGATTGCCACTCTGCTCCTATTTACTTACCTTGCACCGGAGCTCTGCATTTCTCACCCGGACTTCTGAACTGGGCCTCCTGAGAAAGTGCCTGTGGACCACAAGCGCCTTTCTTTGTGCTAGGTTTAACTCCAGCTATTGGAAAGCTTTCCCCCTGATCTGCTTTGACTTCAGGCCTATATGGCACTTCCGGTGCCATACTCAGCCTAACACTGCCTCAATTGTAGGGACAGTCACTCTCACCTCACCTCTAGAATTCAGTTCATGTGTCCATGTTTGGACCAAAGCTGTAACAAGGTTTGGAGCCAAGTGGTCCTGGCAGATCCCAAACTTAGCATCGGGGAGCGGGTTAGTGGTGAGTAAAGGCCGCTTAATAGCACTGTTGATGGCTACTTCAGTTACTTTACTGATGATTGTGAGTAGGCTGATAGGGTAGTACAATAAAGAATGCTCTTCTGAAATTGAGGATAGAACTCAGGCATGTTCTTGAGGCACAGTTAAGCATTGAGGGCTGCTTTAATCTACATCTGGCTGAAGTGTATCTGACCAGTTTGATACTAATATGAGGAAAAATTCCATGCCTAGCACTGACATCTCTCTCCTTGAGGAAAAAGTGTCGGTACCTACACCTTAGAATTTTATTCATTAAATAGTTATTTGAGCTCATATTAATTACTGGTTTACAAATACACATTGAACATTTATGAAAATGTGGTTCTATATTTGATGAATACAGGATAAGTTTGCTGGTTGTTAGAGTAAGATCACAATTGTAAAATTCACCACATAACACCATTTGATATTGAATCACTCATTCATCTTAAAGTTTGGTTCCTATCGGAGAATATTTTGACAGATTTCTTTTTTAAATGTTTAGATTTTGAGCTGTGTTGCCATTGTTACAATTACAACTTGAATTTGAGGGCAAAAAGAGACTCGCTGCAGAACATCTGAAAAACCAGCTTAATTTAATCATGTATCGTCATTAGGTGGCGCTGTGGGTTAGCAAGACAAATCTCCCCCCTGAAACTTGAGATTGAATCTAGCACAGACCGACAGGATAAAGGTTTCCTCTAACACTGTAGCTCCTGACACACAACAGGAGCAAATGTGCATGCCCACTTGGTACCCGCTCCATCCACTCACACGTGCATGGTTTCTCCCACCGCTGCATCATTTTGCGTACCTGTTGTCTGCTTCTCGTTCGCTGCCACCTTCCACTGTTCCCTTGACACATCGCTGGCTGACCCTCTCCAAAGCCCTCACTGCCACCCCTCTCCTGACATCGCCACCTCCCATTGCCACCCCTCCCCTGATCTCGCCACCTCCCATTGCCACCCCTCTCCTGAGGCCTCGCTGCCTCCTACTCGCCACCCTGCTCCTAACCCCTCACTAACTTGCTCGCTGCCCACTTGCAGTTTCCCCGCTCGTCACTATTCGCCACCTCACTCATGGTGAGTGCTGGGGAGAGGGCTGGCAAGAACAGTGTTCTTTTCTGGCTGATTTTAGTTTTCACCGTCTTTGATACAGGCCTGGGAAGTTGCTGAAATTGAGGTCACAGGCACTGCAACTGTGTGCGTGGGGAGTGTGCCCTCTGCAATTGCAGTGTCAACAAATGCAGCCTTTCTTGAATTGTTGGCTTGAAGGGTCCAACGCAGAGTGAGTTTGGATAGCGTCGGTTCCATGTGGCATACCTGCCCTCCATTGAGCACTAACTTATCAATCTCAGTCAGATGTCATATGGGAGCTGCTGTGGAAAATGTTACACCTCAACAAGAAGTTGCTCACCATTACCTTCTCAAGGGCAATGAGGGATGGGCAACAAATCCTCACCTTTCCAGTGGGGTGAATATAATAAATGCAGTTTGTACGGCAAGTTTAAAATTGGTGCATTGTGATTTCTGTCTTACACCAACACTAAATTGGCAATGTAAACACAGAGACAAGTGCAACCTGATTCAGAGCAAAGCAGAAAGAGTGGTTGTAGTTGTTGAAGGTCAATCATCTCAGCCCCAGGACATCACCGCACAGGTTCTTCAGGGTCATGTCCTGACCCAACCATTTCCAGCTGCCTCTTTAATGATGATCTTTCCAACACAAGGTCAGAAGTGGGGAGGTTCGCTGATGTTGCACAGTATTCAGTAACATTCGCGACTCCTCAGATACTGAAGCAGTCTGTGCCCACATGCAGCAAAACCTGGACAACATTCAGACTTGGGCTGATAAGTGGCAAGTAGCAGCCACGCTACACAAATGCCAGGCAATGAACATCTCCAACAAGAGTGAAATCTAACCATCTCCTCTTGACATTCAATGGCGTTAGCATCGCTGAAGCTGCCAGCATCAAAATCCTGGGGTTAGCATTGACCAACAACTTAACTGGACCACAGGTACATCCACCATTTACAAGGCACAAGTCAGCTGTGTGATGGAATGCTCTCCACTTTCAGCTTCAACAACACTCAAGAAGCTTGACATCTTCCAGGACAAATTGGATTGGCACTCCATCCACCATCTTAATCATCCACTCCTGCCACCACTAATACAGTGGAAGCAATGTGCCCCATATATAAATGTGCTGCAGAAACTCGCCAAGCCTCCTTGGACCTCTCCCAACTAGAAGGACAAGGGTAGAAAACTCATGGGAATGCCACCAACAACAAGTTTCCTTCCAGGTCACACACCCTCCTGAGTATTGTGATGATGTACATGTACCTTTAAGGCAGCATATCTTAAATAGCTGCCAATCACCACCACTGAGACACTATGGGCAGAAATTTCCCCTCCATCGGGGGGGGGGGGGGGGGGTTGTCCGGGGGCGGGCGCGAATCTGATCGGTGCCCCCGATCGGGGCTGCGCTGCCATTTTACATGGGCGGGCCAATTAAGGCCTGCCTAGCGTGACGCGCGCCCGGAAGCGCTGAGTGCTCCCTGTGCGGGCGGGGGGATGGTATTCTGTGAGTCGGGGCCTGCGCAAAAGAGCACAGAAATCTCCCTGAGGCACATGAGCTGGGGCATGTTCATGAATTTTGATTAAAAAAATGTTATTTAATGAAAGAAACATTCACGAAACCTCACCCCGCCCGTGGATGAGGTTCCATGAAAAATGCAAAGGCCGCCTGGGCTCTTCGCCTGCCCGACAACCTTAAGGTTGGACGTGCAGCCCTGTTAATTGTTTTAATGACTATTTAAATGGCCTTAATAGGGCCGACTCGGCTGTCCGTCCGCCGAACTGAAAATCTAAATGAAGCGCGGTGACATGGAGAGGCCTGCCTGACGTCAGCGTGTGTCATTTTACACGTCGGCGAGTGGGCCCCGCCCCCGCTCGCGGACCCAAAAATTCTTCCCTATGTGATGTCGTAGTTCCATGACTCTGTACTCAGAATACAGCAGCAGGAGGAGAAGTCAGACATGTATATGTAGCCTCCTCATTAACACTGTATGTATATTGCCTTATCCCCTAATAAAAAACCCACATTGTTTTACCAATCCTTGTAAATATACCAATTATAAGACGTCAAAAAGAACGTAACCCTGACGTGGAACTATATCGCAATTCCTTCACTGTCGCTGTGTCAACTGGAACCCCCTCCCTACAATACCCCAAGCCCCAGATGGGCTGTAGTTGTTAAAGAAGTTGCCCACCATTACCTTCTCAAGGGCAATGAGGGATGGGCAACAAATTCTCACCTTCCACTGACACTCACGGCCCATGAAAGAATGAAAAGAAGGGCTTCTCAGAGGTGTAGTCTTACACAAAGTTGGTTTGGCACTAAATGGAGTATACGCCCAGTGTCAGGTCAAAACTGGCTAGCAACGGATCACTGTGCATTTTATAAACTTGTGTAATCTCAATTTAAATGTTTAGAACATGGTGCTTCTCCCCTCCCCCTGTATCCAGGCATGTGCACACCTCTATGCTGGGCAAGACTGTTAACAATTCCAGCCAGAGAAAAGCCAGCAATATCAATGCAGCTCTAAGATAAAAGCAAGATGCTGCGGGTGCTGGAAATCTGAAACAAAAACAAAAAATGCTGGAAAAACTCAGCAGGTCTGACAGCATCTGTAGAGAGAAAGACAGAGGTAACGTTTTGAGTCCAAGAAGAGCCATACGGACTCGAAACGTTAACTCTGTCTTTCTCTCCGCAGATGCTGCCAGACCTGCTGAGTTTTTCCAGCATTCTTTTGTTTTTTGTTTCAATGCAGCACTGCCTGATTGGAACCAGAACTGCTGCAGCCAAGTCAGGCAGAACTAATGTGACTTAAATGTGTCATATCTGGTCTGGAAGCGCTTGATTCTAACACTTGGGTTCCTGAAAATTGAAAAGTGGTCCATTTTCAATAATCAAAATGTCACAACCTGACAAGCACAAAATGGACCCAAGTATATTTCAGAACCAAGATATGAACTGTGGGCAATGACCCTTCTTTTTTTTAATTCTTTCACAGGATGTGAGGCTGGCAAAGCCAGCACCTGAACTGAGTAGTTTACTCAACCATTCCAGAGGGCAGTTAAAAATTAGCCATAATGCTATGTAGCATTGTGTAGTCACAAGTAGGCCAGACTAGGTAAGTATGGCAGATTTCCTTCCCTAAAGGACATTAGTGAACCAGATGGGTTTTTACAGCAATTGATGATAGTTGTCAAGGTCACCATTACTGAGAGCTTTTAGAATTCCAGATTTTATCTTAATTAATTGAGTTTAAATTCTACAGCTGCAGTGGTGGGATTTGAACCCATGTCCCCAGAGCATTGACCCGGGCCTCTGGATTACTGGTCCTGTGACATTATCACTACGTCACCATCTCCCCTTCTGACCCTCGCTGTGGGCCTGAACAAAGCAGCTGCACTTCTAGTTTCAAGCCAGTAAAACCTGACTGTTGAAAAGACTGCAAGCTAAGAGCAAACAAAGTTATAATGAATGGAATTAAAACAGTGTAGAGTGAGTGAGAAGCGCCACAGGAGAAGCCGAAGATCATCAGAAACACTGCAAAAATCTGAGAGAGACATTACAGTAAATCCGGAGTAGGACGTCAGTGAGAATCCTGGAAGAAGAGAGTAAATAGATTAAGAGAGAGTTAAAAATAATTGTTTACTGATGGTAAATCACATCAAATCCATTTATTCATAGTTAAATGAGTAAACAAATAATCAGAGTAATTAATCAGATCCAATGGGAAAAAATAAACTAAGCAGCACATAATGATAGCAAGGGTACAAGAATCTGATGTACATTAATATTAAATAACAACAAATCGGAGTTAAAGGAGCAATAGGATAAAATAGATGAGTCTTAGTATAATGGAGGGACATCTGAAACGCATTGCTTGCAATTCCTTTGCCATGTGTGAACTCCAGGGTGCTTCAGTTCTCCTGGGTGTTCATATCTGCAGGAAATGCCTCCAGCTACTCAAGCTCGAACTCAGGGTTTCTGAGCTTGAGGAGTGGCTGAAATCGCTGCACGGTGTAGGGAAGACATATAGGGATGAGTACGGTAATAGTCACGTGTGTTTAAAGAAGCAATGTAACAGCTCTGAAAACATCCAAAGTTCTCAGAGAACTATCAATTCTGAAAATAAAATTAGCAGTATCTTAAGATTGTGGACTCAATCTTATACAGCAAAAGGCCCAAAGGTTTTCAACATCTTTCTCTTTGTCGCGGAAAAACGGAGTGAACACTCAGACCCCGGAGGCTTGTCTAGGAAGTCTTTATTAAAGTCGTGATATCACGGAGAGCCTAGTCGCATACAACGGAGCGAACCAGTCTCTGACTAACACCTCTTTACACACATAGATATAGCAAAAGGTTCGTGACAGAAACTTGGGTAATTACAATAGTTTCAAATGGCTTCAAAGGATAGCGATCAATGTTAATGATTTAACGATTAGACAGGACAATGTCAATGGTTTAGCAAATAGACAGGACAATGTCAATGGTTCAGCAAATAGATAGTGTTAATGGTTACATATCCTGGCCAATGCACACACAATAGTTTTTTCCCTTAGATTTTGCCATCGTATCTGACATCCGGAGCCCCTTAGTCTGGGAATGTAGCACTGGCCCTTTGATTTGCTAATTTATGTGCTGGCTGCGTGACTGTTTGGGGACATTCTACAGTCATTTCATTATACATGTATTTTAATTTCCTTTCCCAATTATATGTGTAGTTTATTTCATCCACAATTATACGCGTATTTTATTTCATTTACAATTATACACGTATTTTATTCCTCCACACTCTTGCTTAGCAGATTTTCTGAAAATTAAAAGCAGATAATCCAGAAATACTCGATTGATACCTGGGGTTGGGAGATTATCCAATGAGGAAAGGTTGGACTGGCTGGGCCCGTATCCATTGGAGTTCAGAAGAATGAGAGGTGATCTTATTGCGGCTTGACAGGGTGGATGCTGAAAGGATCTTTTCCCTTGTGGAAAAGACCAGAACTAGAGGGCACAGTTTAAAAATAAGGGGTCCACTATTTAAGACGGAGATGAGGAGAAATTGTTCTCTCAGAGGGTCATGAGTCTTTGGAACTCTCTTCCCCAGAGAGCGGTGGAGGCAGGGTCATTGAATATTTTTTGAGGCAGAAGTAGAAAGATTTTTGACTAATAAGAGAGTCAAAGTTTAACAGGGGTAGGCGGGAATTTGGAGCTGAATCCACAATCAGATCAACCATGATCTTAATGAATGGCGGATCAGGCTCAAAGGTCCGAATGGGCTACTTTTGCTCCTAATTCATATGTTTGTATGTTCAATACCCAAGTGAGAATGCAATCTATAAAATATCTGCAACAAGAACATAAGAAATAGGAACAGGAGTAGACCATTCAGCCCCTCGAACCTGCTCCGCCATTCAATAAGATCATGGCTGATCTTCTTGAGTTTTGATTTCCCAACTAATCCTGATAACCTTTGATTTCCTTGCCTGACAAGAATCTATCTACCTCTGTCTTAAAAATATTCAATGACCCCGCTTCCACGGCCTTCTGAGGCAGAGGATTCCAAAGTCGCACAACCCTCAGAAAAAACTTCTCATCTCTGTCCATAAGGGCGACCCCTAGTTTTAAAACAGTGCCCCCTAGTTCTGGACTCACCCACGAGAGGAAACATCCTTTCAATGTCCACCTTGTCGAGGCCATTCAGGAAGTTCTACACTTCAATCAAGGACAAAATTTGGTTTAAAACAGGGTGAAAATAGACACTGTGAATTTAAAGTAACAATTGACAGTTCACAAAAACAATCCATCACAATAACAATCTGCAGGTTTATCCAAACCAATTTGATTTTGTGGGTGAAAAGTTTGAGGTAGGAAAGAACAGCACATGACCAGAAAAAACATTCAAACATAATGTTCCTTAGAAAGATGTGTAGGGAAAGGGTCAGCCAAAACAGTTGCTTAGATCAGCTATATTTGTCTAGAGTGCAAAGTTCTTAATGCTCTCAATAATTCTCATTACTGCTTTATTTGCCGTTCTTTAGTCCCAGTCATAAATGATCAAACACTTGTGTTGCCCAGTATTAATGTGGAGCACTCCTAGGTTAGCTTCAGGGCAGCCAGATCAATGTATTCCGCCCTGGCCCTTGCCAAGCAGTAAGCAACATGAGTGGTGGGATGCTTACTATTTCCTCCTATCAGTGGCAACCCTACTGATGCACAAAATATATTCTGCTCACAAGAATTTTTTTTTTCTAAATCTTGCAATTGTAAAAGCGGCGAGTTGCCATTAGTAAAATGTTTTCTTCACATCCTTGAAACTTAAATGCCAGTCTAAAATGGGATTGCTTATTTTGAAAAGTTATCAGGGGAAATTTTTTTTAAAACTTGAATCCAGACCTCAAGCAGGACTCGACCATGTCCACCAGATGGTTTTGTGATGGCTTTTAATCAGGAACTGCATACAACAGCTAATGGCAAGTTCATCTCATAGTGTATGAGGATAAAAACTGGAAGGCAATCTGCCTTACAAAGCATTTATCTTCTGGTAACAGCAGTCAACAAGAGCATCACACGGCTTGTAATCACATCTTCACAGCTAGAGAATGTTTGCAGAAGTTGGAAAAGCAGAAGTGAATATTGACTTTAAAAATTGAACAGAAATAATGAAGTGTTTTAAAGCAGTCCGCATCTTTTTAGCATTTTAGAATGCAATGATTATTGATATTTCCATACTTTCGGGAAAATACAAGTGTTCTACGCAATTTGCTTTATTGTGAAAGACTTGAACATTAAGTAATGAGTCCATTGCCTGAAGGCCTGCTTAGACTGGTGCATATCATCAATATTTCACTGCAACAATTGCAACTTGAGCTCAACTGCTTTACTCAGCCCTTTACATGCAGTATGGAACAGCTGTCTGGCTACAGGGTCACATTCGTCAGGCTTCATGCACCTCTTAAACATCAGCCCCCTTCACTCTGCATACCAACATAAACAAATCAAACCAAGCACGGCAATAAAAACATCCACAATCTAGATACTGGAATAACGTTTTTATTTACTGATGTGAATACGAAATAACAGCATAGTTTTTCCAAAATGACTGCCAAAATAGAATTCAGCAAGTTACATTAATAAAATTGTTAATTTTAAAAAGCCATAAATTTTTAATTAACAGTTGGAGTAAAGACAGCAATAAACCACAAATAGCTTAGAAATGTCAACACAATCTCTTGGCTGAAGGACTTCCATCAATCTACTTCATTCTACAGATCATTAGCTAAATAAAATATTTTCTAATGTTAATCTTACAGTAGTCAAGCCGAAATGATACAGGGCAAGAAAAGGGGCAACTAGGGTCAGCAAAGCAGCTGATTGACAGAGCCCCCTGATGACTTGTATAGTTAAATTTTTGTCCATTCCCCACCCTAACAGTCTCTAGGGAAACATTACTTTAAAAATCAAAAGTGCCAATAGCCTGCAAATTCCTGGATTGGAAAACGTATCACTGTCCAAGTGCTGTGGCTGATGTAAATAAATTACCAATTGAATTGACTTTACAGAGAGGTTAAAAAGATACATTTTATGTAATATAGTATATTTTGCACCCGCTAACTTACAAATGCCATGGGCAACAGCAAGTAAGCCAGAACTTTATTCAGGACATGTTTGGCTAGTTGTCTGCTGTGCGCTAAATAACAGCTCATGTCACATACATGCAGTAATGGGATGGAATCTGTTGAACCACTTGGAAATGTATTTCTAGCAGAGTTAGAACAAATTGGCATTCAGTCTCGTTTTGCACATCTGCTTGAAAGTGGTTTGTGCTTGCATTTGTTAATAGCTATAACGCACCTCACGACCCGTACTACATGGCTACGACATGATTTTATTTCACTGGTTATTATAATAACTGGAAAGCATATAAACTTCAAAATTGGACAGGCCCGATGGTTCAGAATGCATCAAAGTTGCCCTTCATCAGAAGGTAAAACTTTGATTCATTCAACAGAAGAACAACAAATGAATAAAATGACAGTGCTGTGCCTCAGTGAGACCCTTTCTGCACATCGTTATTTAGCTAAATGGAATAGAAGTAAACACAAGATAATAAATTCCCAACACTTGAAAGCCCAAATTAGACCATTGGGAGCTCTTTGTAATACAAGTTTATATTTCCTCTGAATGACAGAATGCTTACCAGAGCCAACAAATTAAGGAAGACATTCAAACAGCCACAAGGTGACTTTCTCCGAGTTACATATGCTCAAAATCTCATTTTAGTATCATTTTCTGAAAAGGAGGGGAAAACTTTGGAGTTCACTTCAGGACATCTTTCGTCATTTGCAGCATACCGAAATTTTCCAGGAGCATAAATGATCTCAACCCTTCCCCAAAATGAAGTTAATTTGCTTTATTCTTGTGAACACTGCCTTTACCACCAGTGATTTGTATCCCAACCACTTCAGACTGACTTGTGTGTCTTATTTGTAATGTATAACTTCAGTAGCGTTTCAAGTTGAAGCAAATGCATGCTGCCTGAGAGAGAGGAGATAAAAGATGCTTTTACTTTTAATCCCACTGGGATTACACAACGCTTACAGCAGAGTTTAACATTGCAACGATATACTTCAATTTTTAGATGCTTTAAACGTATTTGGTCTTCCACCAGTATGGGCTTCTCCATTCAATCTGTAATCAGCTGCAGCAGAAACCCACCATTGTGTTCTGTGTTCATGTTCATGTTCATGTTCATGTGTTCTGCTACTTGGGAGAACTAGCTCCTGGGGCCACTAAACGTGCTGAACCTGTACAGCATGGCAATGTGAATGGCACCCGAGCTCATCCAATTCTCAGAGATGAAGAAATATTTTGCCCTTTGGACCTGACGTAGCCCAATTCAAGAAACAAGAGGGTCAGTCTTCCCGAGGAAAATATAAATGCAGCACAGGCCCATTTGGCATCACTCTCTGTAAATGGAATTAAAAGTAAAAGCATCTTTCATCTTCTCCCTCAAACATTTGCTTCAACTTGAAAGATCACTAAAGTCATACGTTCGAAATAAGATACACACGAGTCAGTCGGAAATGGTAGGGATACAAGTCTGTGCTGGTCAAGGAGGCATTCAAAAAAATAAAAGTAAATTAATTTTCATTTTGGAAAAGGTGGTGAAGAGGTATATTTATGCACCTCCTTTGGTCACGACCAAAAACAAACATGTCTTCATTTATAATCTGATTTTATTTCAGTATTGCAACTTAACATCCTTTCCCCCAGCTAGAATTGCTACTGCACTCCCTACCCAAAGTGTCTGACGTGTATTGTGCAGAAAAAGAGCTTTCAGAAGAGAGGAGCCATCTGCCGGGGATCGTCAGGCAGTACACTGATCGAGTCTTCTGCTTTGCCACACAACATACACAACATGGTGTACTCCTGTAGTAAGGAGAAAAAAAATGTTCAGTACTTCAGTCAACATCAGTACCACTGTAATAACCTGACTATCAGCTCCATGTTAAATGTTGTTACTGTGCAATGTCATTTTTCATCTGAATTTTTAACAGGACATCTAAAACCCTTCCTAATGAAAAAAAAAACAAAGAAACAAATGCACGTAGACCAATATCTGTAGAGAACACTTCCCATGTACTCAGTTAATCAGAGAATGGCTAAAGACTTAAGTATCATTACGACGCAAGAGGTCATTTTAGAGGGCAGTTGCTTCAATGTACTTAACAGCTCATGCATGCCTGATAATTCTAAAAAAAGCAGCACTTTAAAAAGTGCTCCTCCGTAGAGCTAAGAAGGCATTTATTTCAATGCAGTGAAAGTGAAGCAACTGAAATGATAAGGGATCCACTGCATTGCTCAAAAGTTTTACAAGTGCTCCTGATCAACTTGCTGTTTTCTCCTTATATATAAAGTTAGCGTACTTAAGGCCTTTTGAGTCCTAAGAAAAAGGTACTCAAACTGGTACCCACAAATAACATATATCACTCTCTAGAATTCATATTATGCTCCTATTGAAGGATTGTTCACAAATTCAGAGCAGGCCTGCCAATCAAAGGCCTTGTGTCATGACTCATATTGCTAAATTATATAAAAAGATCACAACAGGATAACGAGCGTGGAAAGACAGCAGCAGCCCCTGGATTTAACTGATTTTCAAACCAGTTTTTAAGCTCAATGGAGTGAAGTAAGATGATCCAATCTTGCTAGCTTTCTTAAAAGCCTGTCTGACATAGCGCTGCAACAGAGACAGTGCCACGTTACACAGCCTCAGCAAGAAACTAAACCAGCTGGATGTGGTAGAGCGGAAAATTATTTTGAAAATTGTGGTTTAAAATTGCTGAATAACCCGTACCTGATAATCATCAACAACAGTGAATGTGTACTCATGCTGTGCTATAATATGGTGGCAATTCTGACAGACATCTGCAAGAGATAATGGAACAAAGATTAAAGTTATGAGGGCAGCAAATGGACCTAGTTCAGAAATGGCGTTATAGAGCAGCACAGTATATTAACAACAGTAGCTACCTGAGGCGTCATTATAATGTAAAGCTACAGAAGCAAATCTCAAGCAACTGATAAATATCACTTGAAACCCCAGGAGGAAACCAGAGCCTTGAAATCACTAGGTAGTTTGTACACGACTTGCTGGGAATTTTATGGATATGGCTTTATTTTCAGGAATATTCCCCCACAGCAGCTGATGGCATGTTGAAAGGTTAATGACTGTTACAAAAACAATGCCAATCAAAAATGATTACAAGGAAGTAACACACTTGGCATTTAATATATTTCACTGCCACATGGGCATAGTCAGTGATTCTAATCTCCCATCTCTGTAGCTGAAAAGTAAAACAACTGGGAAATTCTGTAACAAAGACAAATTTACATCAAGCTAACTATTGTTGAGTCTTCAAATTACATGCCTAGAAGCATACAAATGCTTGCTAGCTTTGTGAAATTCCTCTAACTGCTAATTCACAGAGGTTAAATACCCCTATTAAAGTGGCTGGCAAGGAAATCTTTCACACATGCAATCAATATTACTAAACTGATATTCTGGTTGTGCTATCACAAGGCTCTGGTTCCACAAAGGTACATTTCATTAATCCAGATAATATCTGCACATTAATTACATCAGTTAACAGCTAAAGCAACTGGGCACTGATGTCCAAACTCATTCACCAGATACAGAAAACAAGAAAAGTTTGCAATTTTTCAATCTTACTGAAATCTCACTACCAATGATCTCACGATCAACATCCTGGGGGTTGCCATTGACCAGAAAATGAACTGGATTAGCCATATAAATATTGTGGGTGCAAGAGCAGGTCAGGGGCTGGGAATTCTGCAGCAAATAACTCACCTCCTGACTTCCCAAAGCTTGTCTACCGTCCACAAGGCACAATCAAGAGTGCGATTTAAAAAAAATTAATTTACAGGATGTGGGCATCGCTGGCTGGGCCAGCATTTGCTGCCCATCCCTAATTGCCCTGGAGAACGTAGTGGTGAGCTGCCTTCTTGAACCGCTGCAGTCCCTGTGGTGTAGGTACATCCACAGTGCTGTTAGGGAGGGAGTTCCAGGATTTTGACTCAGTGACAGCGAAGGAACGGCGATATATTTCCAAGTCAGGATGGTGAACGGCTTTGAGCAGAACTTCCAGGTGGTGGTGTTCGCATGTGTCTGCTGCCCTCGTCCTTCTAGATGGTAGTGGTCATGGGTTTGAAAGATGCTGTCTAAGGAGCCTTGGTGGATTCCTGCAGTGCACCTTGTAGCTTGTACACACTGCTGTCACTGTGCGTCGGTGGTGGAGGGAGTGAATGTTTGTGGATGGGGTTGCCAATCAAGCAAGCTGCTTTGTCCTGGATGGTATCGAGTTTCTTGAATGTTGTTGGAGCTGGACTCATCCAGGCAAGTGGACAGTATTTATTCACACTCCTGACTTGTGCCTTGTAGATGGTGGACAAGCCATGGGGAGTCAGGGGATGAGTTACTCTCTGCAGGATTGCAAGCCTCTGACCTGCTCTTGTAGCCACAGCATTTATATGGCTAGTCCAGTTCAGTTTCTGGTCAATGTTAACCCCCCCCAACCCAGGATATTATTTCACTTGCCTGGATGAGTGCAGCTCCAACAACAGTCAAGACGCTTGACACCATCCAGGGCAAAGCAGCCCACTTGATTGGCACCCCATCCACAAACATTCACTCCCTCCACCACTGGTGAACAGTGGCAGCAGTGTGTACTATCTACAAGATGCACTGCAGAAACTCACCAAGGCTCCTTCGGCAGCACCTTCAAACCCCATGACACTACGATCTAGAAGGACAAGGGCAGTAGATACTTGGGAACACCACAGCCTGGAAGTTCCCCCCAAGCCACTCACCATCCTGACTTGGAAATATATCACCATTCCATCACTGCTGCTGGGTCAAGATCCTGGAACTCCCTCCCTAACAGCACTGTGGGTGTACCTACACCACATGGACTGCAGCGGTTCAAGATGGAGGCTCACCACCACCTTCTCAAGGGCAATGAGGGATGGGCAATACATGGTGGCCTAGCCAGCGAAGCCCACATCCTGAGAATGAATTAAAAAAAAATCAAGGCAAGGTTTTTAGTTCGGTTTGAGCCATGAGCCAACTGATTTGAAGATTACACCAGTTTGAGGAATGGTCGTGCTCTTTAACATATACAGTTCCAATACAACACTTGCCAATTTGAGGTATTGTATTATCTGGATTCCATAGCCAGTAACTTACGGTCATACGTAACAAGTTCTTCTCCATCATCATCATCTTGGGTTCGATTAGCAATTAACACAAAGTCTCTTTTACTGCACTCAGCACAACCCACATAATTTAGCAGAAAGGAGCCATTCTCTAAGCAGGTGTTGCCCTGTATGGAAATAAAAAAAATGTGGATTCACACATGAACTTATTCCTCTTATTCTTATAAATATCTTTGCAGCAAGTCCAATTTCCCAGTCAGGGATGAGCCATTTGCAGGGCACTGCCAGGCCCATTCTGTAGCCAGTTACAAGGAGTTGAACCAAAGACAGAGATGGTGACCTCCTGTACAATTTTCCCAACTGATGGTTTGTAAAACTACAGGCAGCGCAGCAGACAGTAAGCACGATTCAGGCACAGTAGGAGTTACAATCAAGGAGAACTCATACTGTCAGGCCATTTGTTCAAAAGCTAACACCAACATGGAAAAATGTACTCAAGTTTTATAATTTTAAAGGAACAGCAATACTCAGAGGAGGTCGTCTTGTGGCGCAGTTGGTAGCATCTCTGCCTCTGAGCCAGATACTCCGGGTTCAAGTCGCACTCCAGGACTTGGTGGCCATGGAAAGTGTGTTCATAATGCAGCCAAACAGGTTCATTATCAACCTGCAAATCCTTCCAAACGCCTATGGCAAGTGTGGGGGAGACTCCTGGTCAGCCATGCTTGATATGGAGTAGCACCCCCTCAAGTTATAGCCTATGGCTACAGGCTAGCAACCTCGTCTGCTTTACACATTTCTAGATGCGAGAAGAATATGCAGTGGTTTACATACACACATCTTTGAAGGTGGCAGGATAAGGATGTTAAAAAAAAGCATACCGGATCCTTGGCCTTATAAATAGAGGAATACAGTACAAGCACGCAAGTTATGTGAAACCTTTATAAATCACTGGTTAAATTTCAGCTGGTGCATTATGTACCACTCTTAACAAGGACTCAAAGGTCTTGCAAATGGTTCAGAGGAATTTTATTTTAATTCATTCACAGGACATGGGTGTTGCAAGCAAAGTGAGAGAGGTAGAGAAGTGGAGAGGGTAAGGAAGGATATCACAGAGCTGTGGGCTGTCAATTGTGAAGCAAGGAAATCGAGGATGTGCAAGCAACCAGAATTTGAGGAGCGCAGAGAACCTGGAGGGCTGTCTGACTGGAGGAGGCCATAGAGATGGGGGGGTGGGGGGGGGACTGAGGGCAGGGGGGGATTAAAAAACAAGGAGAGTATTAATATTGAGACATTATCAGGCCAGGAAGCAATGTAGGTCAGTGAGCAGAGCAGTGATGATGGGACTTTGTCCGAGTAGGATACGGACAGCTTTCGATGAGCTCAAGCTTATGGCGGGTACAAACTCTCCCATAATGTTACACATAAAGTGGTCAAGATCAATTTTCTTTACATTGTATCCCCTGCCACTGGCCAGAAAGGTGACAAGCACGCACTGCGGTGACCAGCCCATGCGCAAATGTTCCTGGCGCCTTTCTGGTCGGTGCCACGAGCTGTTGTTTAAGGAGACCTATGTTTTACTGTCAGCACTCCTTAAAATAATTGACCCGCCTTGGAGCTCAGACTGCTGAATGCCCTGGCAAATAAATGCCGTCTTATTAGTGAACAAGTTTGACAAGTGAAGGGAATTTCTACACAGTGCGGCTAGCTTTACTAGATAACGGAACTGGTAATCACAAGGTTATTGCTTCAAGTCCCACATAGGATGGTGATTTTTTTCTTAAAACAGTTAAAGAAATTTTTAATTGGTTGCTGGGGGAAAATGTCTACCTTTTGCTTCAGGCACCTTGTATTCATTCCTGGAAAAACAGTTTGAAAAACTATTGCTTTATTTATTAATTTGCACAACTTTACCCTGAATAAAACTTTCCATCCATAAATAAAGCTCCAAAATGTTTGTTGTACAGGAACAAAATTGCACAAAAAAAATGCACAATTCAGCAACAGAGAGCAGAGTTGCACTTAAAGGCATCTCACTCTACAGTAACAGACTTAGAGATGACACTGCATCTACACGTGTGCAGGAAGTGCTCTCCCTCGTGTTGCAGCACAAATAAACGCAGCCCTATTTTAGGCTCAATAGGGTTAGAAGGGGAAACAGGATGCTGCAAAAGGAGAACTGGAGCAACACAGAGGTAGCCTTTGAGGGAGAAGTGAATACAGTGGGGTGTCAGGAAAGACAGGGATTGGCTGCTAATGGTGAGCTGCAATGGGCAATGCAACCAGAATTGGACAATTGGAAATTTCAGTCAGCTTTTTATTTTGGGGGGTTTGAATAAAGCCACAACTTGCTACTTGGGTGGGGGGGGGTGGTTGCAGGTAGGGCAGAGGGGGAGGTGGGTGGTTTCTGGCTTCCATTGATGCCTCTGGTTTGTTCGAAATCTATCTCCCAAGAATTTTCAACTTTACAATTTTCTCCCTCTGAAGTTGTCTGTATGCTTGCTCAATTTTCTGATAAAAATGGACTTCTCTTGATGATTTTTGACTTGCCACTTTCACCACTTATTTCGTAGATTGACTGAAGATACCCTTTTGGTGTTGACATAATGTTAAGTGACGTCCCATTATTTCCAATTTATCACTTAACATTACTTGATCGTGTCATCTGCAGGTGTAATATCAGAGTTCTGAGACCATTCACCATTTTGAATATATTATAGATAGATGCACAGGTACAAGGTAGATTTACCTTACAGCTGGGGAGGTTATCTTCCTGAAACAGCCCAATTAAAAATCAAGAAAGTTAATACCTCGGTTACATGACACAACTGGTTCAAGTGTCACTGTAAATGACAGAGAGATTCAAGCTTTCCATGATATCGCTCAGGATAAATGCCATAGCTTGCATTTTATGCAGTGGTTTTTTTTCCATTCTGAGATAGTAACTCGTCCTGGGACAAGGCTTCACTGACACCAGCAGTCCTCGAACAACTTATCCAGGCAACCACTTCTCACCTGTTGCCCCAGACAGACAGTTATGGCTATTTACCACGCAGATCATCAGAATCAACCTCAGTTCTGTCCTCAACCAACATTCAAAAATTTTAGGTGCAAGTCAGTAACTAACTAGGGCAACACAACGGTCACATTCCTGTCAGTTCTGCTGCTAATGCGAGGATCCTGCCGGTAGATAATTTGTGACACCACTGCTGTTTCTAAAATGTACTGCAAACATGCAGCTTCGAAACAAAGCAACTTAGCGATGTCTTTCAATTTTCTTTTGAATCTTACTTCAGTCCCATCATTGGCATCCCTCTCAGGTTTGCATGTTGAACAGTGCTTCAAGTGCACCAATGGGTCTCGTACAAAAGGCGTTGTTTGCAAAATGCACCAGTTCTCTCCTTTAAAAAGCCAAAGAAGAAAGGAACAAATACATAACATTTGCCTTGCTAGGGTAGACATCCATAGGATGCCGCTGTCCTCCTGCACTTCCAACTTGCTACCCTTCTTGCATAAGCCCAGCCAGTGACTGCTGACAGGCTAGTCAACCATGGCAGTGGCTGAGTGCAGCACAATTAAGCTTCCCTCCACTCTTACCCAACATCACTGGTATTCATTATGTTACAGGACTCACTGGATAGTGACTCTCGATCACTTTGCACCAGGGATATAGACTGCAAACTGCATTACCGCCATTGCAAATCTAGCTGACTCAGGAACGACCGATACTAAAACATGAAGTCTTCCTGAGCTATGTGACTCTTTACTGTATCATGTGGTGCATTTATCCACTTAGCTACCAGTTGATTTTTTTTTTCTTTTTCCCAGCCATAAAGTTTAGAGAATACACTGGAGGGAACATACTAAAGTAAACCAGAGCCAGACTCCAGGCCTACTGGCAGGAAATGAACCCAGTGGCTGCTGACTTGTAATATTTTCACAAGGAGACTGATTGGCAATGAAGAATGGATAAGATCAGATATTTATGAGGCAATAGGAACTACCACCCTGGTTTCCCTGTATTCTGTCACGTAAAAAACAGGGCTGTAATATTCTAGTCACATGATGCAGTATATCTTCATGTCTCACATTGCTCGTCATTGTCTCAGCCTGATGCACAAACATCATTTGCCACCCTCAGTCATATGGCTAGAGAATAAGAGACAAAAATAGAAAACCAGCAAAAATGTCAACCACATATCTAGCAAGCCACTCAATTTAACAATGAACACTTTAATTCTTTAAATCCAGGAAAACAACTGGCTGTAACAGAGGATGTCAATCTCAGGAGCTGAGAGACTGAAGACTTGCACTCTACTGTTGCAACTTATGATTAAATCAGACCATTTAAATGAGTCACTGTCTCACTGCAACTGTCCAACATACACAGCACTACCACTCATTTCCACAGTAACTAGGATATTTTCAATTCCTCCCAATAAATTCTGTTTCGTGCTTGTAAAGCAGTGGCCCATTACTACCGGGAAATTAAATCTGATTTTTCTAATTCTGGTACCTTGGATTAACATCAAATGCTCCCAAGTTCAACACAAACTAATGTTTCCAAAAATGTCTGAACAACAACCTCTACTGCACATTTCCAACTTCTTCCACTTTCCAATCTTGCTCAGTGAGATTATCAATTTGTGTCGAGTCAAGGACCATTTTGTGCTGTGACCCACTCTACCAGAATCTATGTTCAGACTTCCTCATTTAAGATCCAAGATGCAAGATGAAAAGGCTGTCTGCTAACTCCCCAGCATGTTTTATAGCCCTTAAGCATCTATGCATTCAAAATACAGTATCTCCTTAATGTTGTGACATTACTCAAGACAGACCTTAAGAATACTTGGTTCAAAATAATCCTCGGTCAACCAAAATAAATCCTAGTTCCAATGCCCAGCCTTTGTTGAGTTTCCTAATGTTAGCTAAGGCAGCAGCAGGCATGCTATTTTAGCACCACAACACACTAAACAGAGTATAGGGAAGTCAACCTGAGTTCATGCACCCCAACGCTGCTGGATGTAGCATTCTGTGGTCATCAGATAAAGACTTGGCTTTGGTCCACATCGTTGAACTGTGCTGGCTTGCATGTGAATAAAGAACTGGCAACAATGGAACCAAATCTCAACAAGAATTCAACACCTTCAGAATAGGAAGAAAAAAATCTTTAGGCACAAGTTCAGACGATAAGCCACGGGTCCATCAAGTTCCTCCCTGTCACGAAGTAGGAGAAGTTGGAATTCTACTCCATGAAGAACTGCTGACCCACTCTTTGCCACTTTGTGGAACAGCAGAGTGCATTGTGGAACCACCACAGAGACGACTTTACAAACTCCTCTGACATAAACAAGCTTCAAGGAAAAGATGGGAGTGAAATACAAGATCAGTGCGATTGGTAGAGCTCACAAACATGCTTAAACATGCCCAGCTCTACTGTTTTTTTTAAAACAATAGAGCCTACATTAAAACAGGCATCACTCAACAGAATGGATATCACTCCTAGTCAGGTTTGATCTGATGACAACTCAAGCCCAACGCAGCTAAAAGATCTCCCTGTCCTCTGTCTGAAATGACCAAGTCCGCTCACCCTCCATCTTCACATTAACCTTGCCCAGGCCCCAGTCTTGGCCTCAAAACCTGGGATCCCAAATTCCCTTATGCTTCCCGGGCCCCAACGCCCAGGTCCCACAATCCCTGGGTTTCCCGCATCCAGAGTGTAGAGCTCCACAGGAAAGGCCTGAGATTTAAACGGAGCAACAGCAGCAAAATCAGCAGAGCATAGAAAGCCAATGCTGAGAGAATCTGAGAAAGTGGTGTTACAGGAAACATGGAGGGCGACAACTTCATATCCCAAGGACAGTAAGTTGTGCTGAATATTTAATTGAACCCACCTATAACTTAAACTACATCAAGTAATTGATCTTTAAGTTTATTTCTACAAAGTTTAACTACTCGTTTAATCAACAGAAGCATGGTAGGGTACCTCAGGCCCTTTGAAGGCACATCCTGTACCATGTGGGAACTTCAGGACAACCACATGTGCCAGAAGTGTTGTCAGCTGGAGGGGCTTGAGCTCTGAGGTCAGGATGGTACATGCCAGAGCCAAGGCTGTCATTGAGTGGCTGCAAAGCATTCTACAGGACATAGGTGAACAGGCAGATGTCATGTCTATATCAGTGCCAATGACATTGCAGGAGGAATGAGGTCCTACAGGCAGATTTTACAGAGCAGGGGGAGAGATTAAACACTAGTACCTGAAAAAGCAGCAACCTCTGCATTACTCCAACGCCATACGCTAGTGAGTACTGAAAGACAATAGTGCAGATGAATGCATGGCTAGAGAGATGGGAGTGAGGGTTTAGATTCCTGTAGCACTGGGACTGATTTCTGTGCAACCAAAATGGGTTGCACTTCAATAGAACTGGGACCGGTATTGCAGCAAGGAATTTTGCTAGTGTTGTTGGGTAAGATTTAAACTAGTTTTGAAGGGGGAGGGGAACCTAAGCATAGGGAGAGAAACAAAGCTGGAAATGGAAAGCAGAAAATTGGTAAATAAGCATAGAGGGCAGAGAAAATAAAGATTAGAAAACAGACAAAAAAGAACTGTTTCTGATTAGCGGTACATACGTCAAAACAAGAAGTCTCGTGAATAAGGCACATGAGCTGAAGGCAGAAAGACACTTCTTATGATATTAAAGCAATTACTGAAACATAGCTTAAAGGAGGAAAGGAATGGCAGTTCAACATTTCTGGTTACAAGGTTTTCAGACAGGATAGAAAGGGCAATTTTTTTAAAAAAGGGAGTCATAATATTGAAAGAAACAATTACAGCTGTAAGAAGGGATGATATGCTAGAAGGAGCATCAATTAAGGTAATATGAGTTTAGCTGAGAAACCAAAAGTGGACAATCACACTGCATGGAGTGTACAACAGACCCCAGCCCCGGCCCCATATAGTCAGAGAAATAGAACAGCAAATATTTAAGCAAGTTGTTGAGAAGTGCAGAAACAACAGGGCAGTAATAATAGTGAATTTCAACTAGCTAATATTAACTGGGATAAAATCACATGAAAGGCATATAGAGGGTGCAGAATTCTCAAAATACATTTGGGAGAACCTTTTTTACCAGTACAAATCAATCTCAACGAGAAAAATCACGTTGAGCATCATATGACTCTTCTTCCGAAGGAGAGTCGCATTCGACCGGCAACGTTAACTCTGTTCCTCTCTCCACAGATGCTGCCAGACCTGCAGAGTCTTTCTGGAACTTTCTGTTGTCATGACAGATGTACAGTAATTGGAAGGAGGGCTGGGGAGAATTTTTCCACCCAGGGGGTCTGGAACTCGTTGCCCGAGTAGGAGGCAGAGGCAGAGGAGCCTCAGGGCATGTGAAACACTTGGGATCTTGCATCTCAGGTACCACAACCACCAAGGGTGAATGGAGGGAGGGGCCAAGGGAGTGGGATGTGGCTGGATGGCTGTGTGTCAGCCAGCAGGGAAGCGAGGGGCCGAATGGCTGCCTTGATGTGCTGTGAATTGTCGATAGTACACCCCCATGAGCCGAGCCACACTCTCTCTCTATCTCACCCGCTCGGGATATTCCTTCTGAACGCAGCCCCCGCACATCCCGGATCCCCGCCAGCCGAGGGAGCGACCGTCGCTGCCTGATGACCTCACTCCCCCCACCTCCCCCGTTCCAACTCTCGCTCCGACGCTCGCGGGATCTCAGCCCGCCTGCCTCCTGTCAACAGCGGCTGTCAATAAAGTTGGAGCATTCAAAGCAGGAGGACGAGGCGAGAGTAGGGGCTGGGTAGGTAGGTAGGTGGGAGATCACGGCGCATGGGGGTGGCTTATTCAGGCGGAGAAGTCCTAATTTTATTCCTCAGTTACAAGTAGTTGTTTCTTAAACCGTTTCACTTTTTTTCATCTTCTGAAGTAATGTCATACGGACTTGAAACGTTAACACTGTTTCCCTCCCCACAGATGCTGTCAGAGCTGCTGAGCTTTTCCAGCATTTTCTGTTTTTGTTCCGGTTTTTTTTTAACCCCCTCCCCCCTCCAATGCTGGAAGCTTATCACAATTCTTTTCTCTATGCAGAAGGAGAAACTGCTGATATCTGCCCTTTAAAAAAGTATTTTTCCACCTTTTTCTATAAGCCTGTCAAGCTTGAAATGCATCATCTGGTTATTAGAGTCATAGAGGTCTACCGCACAGAAAAAGGCCCTTTGGCCCATCGAGTCTGCGCCAGCCAAACAAGTACCTAACGATACTAATCCCATCTTCCAGCATTAGGCTCACAGCCTTGTATGCCATGGCATCGCAAGTGCACATCCAAATACTTCTTAAATGTTATGAGGGTTTCTGTCTCTACCACCCTCTCAGGCATTGAGTTCCAGATTTCCACCACCCCCTGGGTGAAATATTTCTTCCTCACATTCCCTCTAAACTTCCTGCCCCTTACCTTAAATCTATGCCCCTTGGTTATTGATCCCTCCACCAAGGGGAAAAGTTCCTTCCTGACTACCCTATCTATGCCCCTCATAATTTTATACACCTCAATCATGTCCCCCTTCAATCTCCTCTGCTCCAAGGAAAATAACCCCATTCTATCCCATCTCCCCTCGTAACTAAAACTCTCCAGTCCAGGCAACATCCTGGTAAATCCCCTTTGCACTTTCTCTAGTGCAATTATATCCTTCCTATAATGTGGATTCCAGAACTGCATGCAATACTCTAGCTGTGGCCTAACCAGCGTTTTATGCAGCTCCAGCATAACCTCCCTGCTCTTATATTCTATGCCTCAGCTAATAAAGGCAAGTATCTCATATGCCTTCTTAACCACCTTATCTACCTGTCCCACTACCTTAAGGGACAGGTGGACATGTACACCAAGGTCCCTCTGATCCTCGGTACTTACCAGGGTCCTACCATTCATCGTGTATTCCCGTGCCTTGTTTGTCCCGCCCAAGTGCATCACCTCACACTTATCCGGATTAAATTCCATCTGTCCCTGATCAGCCCATCTGAGCAGTCCGTTTATATCCTCCTGTATTCTAAGGCTATCCTCCTCACTATTTACCACCCCACCAATTTTTGAGTCATCCGCGAACTTACTGATCAACCCTCCTACATTCAAGTCTAATCATTTATATATACCACAAACAGCAAGGGACCCAACACTGATCCCTGTGGAACCCCACTGGACACAGGCATCCAGTTACCAAAACACCCCTTGACCATCACCCTCTGCTTCCTGCCACTCAGCCAATTCTGGATCCAATTTGCCTTGGATCCCATGGGCTCTTACCTTCGTTATCAGTCTCCCATGCCGGACCTTATCAAAAGCCTTGCTGAAGTCCAAGTAGACTACGTCAAATGTATTGCCCTCATCTACACACCTGGTCACCTCTTCAAAAAATTCAATCAAATTGGTCAGCCCTCCCCTTAACAAAACAATGCTGACTGTCCTTGATTAATCCATGGCTCTCCAAATATAGATTAACTCTGTCTCCCAGAATTGCTTCCAATAGTTTCCTCACCACTGAGGTTAGACTGACTGGCCTGTAGTTCCCTGGTTTATCCCTTCCTCCCTTCTTGAATAACTGTACCACATTGGCTGTCCTCCAGTCCTCTGGCACCTCTCCTGTGGCCAGAGAGGTATTGAAAATTATTGCCAGCACCCCTGCTATCTCCTCCCTTGCCTCACTCAACAGCCTGGGATACATTTCATCCAGGTCTGGAGATGTATCTACTCTTAAGCCTGCCAGACCACTTAGAACCTCCTCCCTTTCTATGCTAATTTATTTAATTATATCACAGTCCTTCTGCGTGATTTCCATACCCATGTCGCCCCTCTCACTTGTGAACACCGACACAAAGTATTCATTTAGAACCCTACCTACGTCTTCCAGCTCCACACACAAATTACCACTATGGTCCTTAATGGGCCCTACTATTTCCCTGGTTATCCTCTTACTCTTAATGTACTTGTAAAATAATTTTGGATTTTCCTTTATTTCACTGCCAATGTTTTTTCATGTCCCCTTTTTGCTCTCCTAATTTCCTTTTTAAGTTCCCCCCTACACATTCTATACTCCTCTTGGGCTTCTGCTGTTTTGAGCCCTCGGTATCTGCCATAAGCCTCCCTTTTTCTCTTTATCCAATCCTGTATATCCCTCGACATCCAGGGTTCCCTGGATTTGTTGGTCCCATCCTTTATCTTTACTGGAATATGTTGGCCCTGTACTCTCCCTATTTCCTTCTTGAATGAGTCCCATTGCTCTGATGCAGATTTACCAAAAGTAGCTGCAGCCAGTCCACTCTGGCCAAATTATATCTGCTCTTATTAAAATCGGCCTTCCCCCAATTTAGAACTCTGATTTCTGGCCCATCCCTGTGCTTTTCCATAACAACCTTGAATCTAATGGAGTTATGATTACTATCTGCAAAATGCTCCCCCACTGATACCTTTACCACTTGCCCGGCTTCATTCCCTAAAATTAAGTCCAGGACTGCCCCTTCTCTTGTAGGACCTTCTACATACTGGCTTAAAAAGCTCTCCTGGATGCATTTTAAGAATTCCGCTCCCTCTAAACCTATCACACTATGACTAACCCAGTTAATGTTGAGGAAGTTGAAATCCCCCACTATTACTATCCTATTATTTTTACACTTCTCTGAAATTTGCCTACATATCTGCTCTTCTATTTCTCTCTGACTGTTTGGGGGCCTATATTACACTCCCAGCAATGTGATTGCTCCTTTTTTGTTTTTAAGTTCTACCCATATTGCTTCATTTGAGGAGCCTTCTAAGATATCATCCCTTCTTACTGCTGTAATTGATTCCTTGATCAATATTGCAATACCCCCTCCTCTTTTACCTCCTTCCCTGTCTCACCTGAAGACCCAATATCCTGGAATATTGAGTTGCCAATCCTGCCCCCCTCTCAACCATGTCTCTGTGACAGCAATGACATCATACTTCTATGTGTTAATTTGTGGCCTCAACCCTGTGACCTATTCTCCTGCAGTTTAATTGATGCCTCAAAATTGGGCACAGGATGGACCCCTGTGGTTGTCATTTGGGCTGCAGGTGACATTTGGGGACCAAAGTGGCATTTGGGGCGCACGCTTGTGGCCATTCGTGCTGGATACCATATTGGCAAGAGCCTCTCTGCACCTCGTGAATGGCCAGAGGAGATATGCAGAGCAGGCAGATCATGGTGTCACTGAGTGCGCAATGCAGATTTGTCACCAGCGCTGCCATTTTGAAGTTCAATGCTCCAGTTAATCACAGAATCACACAGTGCAGAAGAGGACCTTCGGCCCATTGAGTCTGCACCTGACCTACCTACCTAATCCCATTTACCAGCACTTGGCCCATAGCCTTAAATGTTATGACGTGCCAAGTGCTCATCCAGGTACTTTTTAAAGGATGTGAGGCAACCCGCCTCCACCACCCTCCCTGCCCTCACTTAACATGTGTGGCTGAACAGACATTCAGTGGCAGGAAGGATGCTCCATCAGTACAACTTAAAGGGATCATCAACTGCTTACAAATTAGCTGCTAGTTGATTTATTTGGCAGTTGCTTAGCTTCCATATGTATTCAGTGCTTTATATAGCTGTTTAAAGTTGCAGAAGTCTTCAGGGAATGATGTGGAATTGCTAAAGAAATTTTCAGACACTTCAAGGCTTCTGCACAAATCAGTTGTTCCCAGACATGAGTCCACTACTAGTCATTCCCATTGGAAAAGAAAGAAAGACTTGATTTGTATGGCACTTGTCATGAACACCAGATGTCTCAAAGCACTTTACAGTCAATGAAGTACTTTTGAAGTGTAGTCATTGCTGTATTGTAGGAAACACAGCAAACCAATTCATGCACATTAAGCTCCCACAAACAGAAATTTGAAGATGACCAGTTCATGTATTTTTTGTGATATTGATTGAGGGATAAATATTGGCCAGGATACTGGGGATAACTCCCCTGGTCTTCTTCAAAAGAGTGCTATGGTACCTTTTACTTCCACTTGGGAGGGCAGACTCACTTTAGCATATCATCCGAAAAATAGCACTTGTGACAGTGCAGTGCTCCCTCAGTACAGCAATGGAATTTCAGCCTTAATTTTTTTATTCAAGTCCTGGAGTGAGACTTGAACCCAGACCTTGTGACTTAGAGGTGAAGGTGCAACCAATTGAGCCACAGCAAACACGCATTGTTTTACATCATGACTTGAGAATGAACAGAGGACATGCAGAGCAGAAGTTGTTGGAAGGGAGAGGAGGAGGGGGGGAAGGAGAAGGGCTCTCAAACCTATCCACCCAGTGTGTTTCGATAGCAATTCTCCAACCTGAACCTCAGAAAGGAACAATATGACTGGTATCTCTGCTTCAGTAAGGATGCCCT